>NC_140465.1:27140306-27522806 GCF_051167445.1 Perissodus microlepis | reverse complement strand
TTTAAAAGGTTTTAGAATTAGACTGACAAATTAACAGTAGGAAAGGAAAAGTTAAGTCTGAAAACCTTAACCCAGAGATACTAGTACATAACCTCTGAATATATATGAAAGAAAGTAAAAATTAGTATGATTAATAGGTCTAATTTAAATATTTTGTCAACATTTAAGCATTTGTAAGGTTTGCCAAGAAAACTGCTCTACATGTCACATCTTACATATATCCAAGTAATCCTGCTTTAAATCCATTATTTAATTCAGATTTGGCCCGCTTTACAACATTGTGGTACCTTTGAAGGACCTTACAGGAGAAGTAGACTTACATTAGCTGTGCAGTTTATAGCTAACTAATGCAAAGAGCAGTGCTGTAGTAAATCTCGCTTTCTGACGTCTACTTTTTGGTGTCTCCGATAGTTTGCATGTACAAAATGTACATTTGAAGTCAGTGATTCACAATACTGACCACACAAGTTCTTACAATATTTATCCAGCCATCAGTGATATAATCTGACCTCAGACCCAGAAGAGGTACAGAACATCAACAGAGGCTTTGTGGTTTGGTAAGTGTGGATCGGTCATTGTTTCAATATTATGTTACTTCCAAGTCACAGCATGTGTTAAACTCTTTGCGGGTTAGAATCATCAGCTGGAGCTGGAAGAAGCAGCTTTGTCTTTCTGGAAATCTCTGATTAAACGTTTTGCCCCACAAGAGTAAATAATCCTTCCCCTGCATCTACGCAGTATTAATATTAGGGGTGCAACAATACACAAAATTCACGGTTCGGTTCGATACTTTGGTGTCATGGTTCGATATTTTTTCGATACAAAAAAATGTTCATGCTTTTTTAATTTGTCATTTATTAAAATTATAAATATATATTTTAACTCAAACGTACAGTTTTTAAATTTAATGTTGCTGAAACAACAAAGGGATAAAATAATAAATCTGATCGAGAAATCACTCATCTTTGGAAAAGAGAGTTTATTACAGAGAAATGGCTCTTTCCAAAATAAAAGCTATACTATAGCTTCTTCTGGGGTATACTCTCAGCAACATATTAAACATATCAGGTGCCCATAAGGAGAATCATGTGCTAACAGCTGTCTAAATGACTCGGGTAAAGTTTGTAGTATGCGTGCTTGTTGTTTTTGTCTGCTTCCACTTGTCTTTGCACTAGGATGATGTCAGCGTAAATGTGCAGTCATATTCATTTTGTTCCCACTAGTGCTGTCAGCGTTAATCTGAAATGACGTTAACGCCACAACACGGCAAATCTCCGTTAACGAGCTACCGCGGATCGCCCTGTGCGTGGGGCTGGACGGCATCAACACGTTAACGAGCAAACTGCGCTAAAGCATTGCGTGGCACATCCGACATACTGTTTTACTTTTGTCCATGACACGCTTACCTTCAGGGTCATACTTCACATGAAGACCAAAACACTCTTGCCAACTCCTCAGTAAGGAAAATCGCTATTGGTTGTCCTAAAAGTCGCTAGAAGTCGCCAAATGACGTCATCGCCTAATTTGCATAATTGGTCATGCTAACGTAATTGTAACCTACGTTGTTGGAGAGAGAAATAACATCCTGGAAGACACATAAAGTGAGTAAAAAACGTCCTAAATGCAGTTAGAATTTATTTAGAACTACAAATTAAATTTATTTTAGCAATTATTGTTTTTTAATGTCACAATTCCAACCCTGCTCCTTTATCCGGGCCTGGACCGGCAAAAGTGACCCGAAATTGGCACTCTGGTGGAGTTACTTTGTGTGTGAGAGTGTGTGTTTATAAGTAGTTTTAAACCTTGTGATCCACAAAACAGCATAACAGTAAAAGAACTGACTGCGTTACAGTCAGTGCGGGAGCAGCGGCTTCGCTCATGCGCGATTCATTTGCTGTTTGGACGCACAGGTGTGAACGTCTCCTGCCCTGATAGCAGCTGGGGGAGGACTATCCTCCGCCTGGGAGCGCTTTGGCAAGGGTGAGGTGCCCAAGGCAGCACCGCTGCCTGTTGAGAGTAAGAGCCATACGCGTTTTCACGTCAAAAAGTCGTCATAAATAAGTCTCCAGTAATACCAGAAAAAGTCGCCAGATTTGTCGCTAGTCGCTTTTTAGAAAAAAAGTCGCTAAGGGAGTCTGAAAACTCGCTAAATATAGCGACAAAGTCGCTAAGTTGGCAACACTGGACCAAAATAGTTCCAAAGGCCAGATCTGAATGAGGGTGAGGGAGGTTCAATTTGCCATGTTGCCACGAGCTTAACTACTGTCTTGCTAGCTTGCGCTGCACTCAGTGGATCTGCGCTCGACAGTGCAGCCTAGGCGGAGTAGTCGAATGCAGATCCACTGAGCTCTCAACACAGGCAGCATCGTCAGAAGAAAAGTTGATAAAATAAATTAAAAATTTTGTATTGTTCGATACATATGCATACCGAACCGAAAGCACTGTATGAACGGTTCAATATCAATACGAGTATTGTTGCACCCCTAATTAATATATATACATTTTCAAATTAAAATTACTTTAAGTCATGTTTTTGTAAAATCCTGTGTTTAAAAATAATTTAAATGATCTTAAAGCTATTAGCAGTGTAAAGAAACAAATGCTAAGACTTTATGATTAAAGCATCTACATACTGTGTTGAAGAGATTATAACTCCAGATGAAGTAGGGCTGGGCTGTACTTTGGTGGCACAGCCTCAAAACACTGGAAATGCTGCCCCCTGGTGGTGAAGGCTTTTAAAAAGCTTTTTTTTTTCACCCTGAGAAGTTAAACCCCTCAGATTTGAATTTAGGATTATTTACATGCCCATTCTTTCTCTTAATAAAACACTAAAAAAAGACTAGAAAACAGCAGTATATTTACATATTTATTTATATCAAAATATTTGTATAGACAGAACTGAAGTTTACATTTATGTAAAGTACTGAAACACAAGTGCACCTTTATTAGTTTTTGTATAAAAATGCACATCAGATGCCACAGTACAGAGGGGAAACAAGGGTTTAAAGTTAGAAGCTCGTTCTCAGATTATATATTTGTTTGATTATATATTTGTAGATATGTTCTCATATCATATCATATCATATCACATATTAACTGACAGCAAGGAAGTGCCATCTGTAGTGTGCCAGGAGACACAAAAATATATTGTTTAAAGATAGTAAAATAATGAATTGAGCGCTTTAGAGTGTCACACCGACAGTAAACCTTTTTTCCTCAACAAGACCTGAACAGCGCACCTTTAAAGTAACCAGGAAACAACATATGCCAAAACAGATACAATGAACTAAGAATGTAAAGGATAAAATTCTTTTAAAATTTTACTATTTAGAAACCAAGTTATAAAAGTCTTTCTGTAGGAATGTTTTTACACTTTCAGTGATCAAAATCATTTCAGTGGCACACTACAGGTTAGCTTCTGATAACATAACTGCATTGTTATTTTTTTATTGACACCAGCCAAACACGACTGAATGGAAACCCCACCCAGGAGAAAATTAATCTTATTTCAGTTAATGTTTGCTGAACTGAACAAGCCGGCAGCTCGACTCAAATACAAACAGACTGACTTAGATTTAAACAGTAGTTTTCCATCTGATGACTCCAGAGACTGCTGAAGGAACAGCAGTAATGATTCATAAATGAACATGAATACCTTTTTTTTTTTTTTTTTTTTTTGAAAGAGTAATGATAAAAAGTGCAAAGCGGTTACATAGTTTGACAGAAAAGTGCAAAAGCTTCATATTGACCGGGTCATATAATAAATAAAAAACAAATCTCTCCTCTTAGTTTTCTCTCTTCAGTCAGACAGGTTTTTATTTAGTTTGATTTCATTTCTTTCTCCACCGAACCCTATACAAGGAAGGTGATGGGATACCTGCCAGCACTCTGGTTTTCCCACATATTTGGAGGATTCTCTCAATAAAGCCTCACAATCTGCATGATTCTCAGTGTTTTTTCTGTTTGTCTGATGGTTTTCAAATGTGTGGTTTGCAAGAGTAATTTTTTGTTTTTTAGTTAATTTTCATTTTTACTTAAAGTTTGTTTCTTTGGTTAGCTTCCAGAGCAGGTTTTCTCATGTCAGTTTAATTTTTTTTATCAATTTCAATGTGTAAGTTTTAGTCACCAGACAGATTTAAGAAAATCAGACTAGATAAAAACAAAAGTCTGTAAAGGCAGGTGAGTCTCAGTCATGTAGATATCCAAGTCTCAGTAACAAAAGCACCAAAACCTCATCAGACATCTTGTTGACAAATCCGACCAAACTAACAAAGACTAAAACTAAAGATATGTCCTTTATATCTGTATTAATAACCTTGTTGTTCACAAAGATAATCTCTTTGCGAGTAGGACCGCCAGTCAAACACGTGTCTTCAGAGTAAAGGCACAAAGAGTCCACACACACACACTAAAAATAAAAAACGGACAACTGAGATGTGCGACTCTTCGGATTTGTAATATTGATTTCAAAGAAGGTTATTCACCAAATTCAGATTAAATGTTTGCTTCAGGAGTGAAAAGCTGGAACAATACAAATGGCAACCCTAACTAACTGAATTGGTCAAAGTTGTCAACACAACCAGCTTGAAGCAGCTTTCATGCAGGTTTACTGAATGTACTGATCTGAACGTCTACAGATACCGCACATATTGTATAAAAAAATAACAAAAACTCAAATAAAGCTAAAAAAAGACTTTAAAAAATGGTAAAAAATAAAACCATATTAACACTTGTTTAGTCTCTCTGGTTTCCTGCTACAGAAAAAAAAGTGTGGAGGGACCATAAATGCTGCCAGGACTCGGTGATATATTTACTATGACATCTGCCTGCTGTGGATTATTAAGACTCAAACTAAATTCACTTCCACATTATAGAGGTAGAGAAAGAAATAATGGAATAACAGCCGAACGTTAATGTCTGACTACATGTTAGGAGGAGACACTGTATGTGCATACTGACTCTTTATGAACCACTACAGCTGTCAGAAACCTTTTATAAAATGCCTTTAAATGTAAATTAAAATATAAAGGGAAAAAAAAGAAAGAAATTGGTGCAGGAAGCCCTGTTGCTCATCATGTTGTTCCCGCCAGCAGTGGAGACACTTCAGAGGGTGCATGACTGTTGTGATGTGATGCAGGGTTGTGCCCGTGAGTCCAGTCGTACAGGTGACTGCTCTGCAAATCAACCTCTGCTCGCAGATTTATTTTCTTTATTACGAAGAAGGAAAGAAAAAAAGAGGAAAAGATTAGGAACTACTCTTCCGTGGCATCATTTGTGGTTTTGTGGTATTTCAGTTGGACTGAAGCAACATGGGCTAATTTGTTCTGTACAGAAACTTATTAGCGGAGTCAAAGGGGGAGGGAAAAAAGGATTCCACTTAAATGACTTTCCTTTTTAAGCCCCCGGAGCAAGGCCAAGATCATTATTGTGTTATGTTACGAGTAAATCTGTCAAATAAGACCTTCAGCAGCTGCTGTGAGTGAAACAAAGAGTACCTGAAAATCTCTGATGTAGGTGAGGAAGAAGCTGATGAAGGAGAAGGCCAGAAACCATTCAGAGATTGTGCTGATAATGTGAGCCGTGTAACCCTGAAGGAAAAAGAGGACAAGCTTGAATGCTGCAGTAATACTAAATGAAGAGTATTTGTGTCCCAGTGGGAGCAGTTCATCTGCTCAGAGCTGCTGGCTAAAATCAAAGATCTTCTGTGGCTGTTGGTGCTGACAAAACCTTAAAAACTGAAGAACTAATACAATAAAACATATTTTTCTTGACTTGATAACTACTAAAAAAATACTTTGATGACTTTCAACCTTATAACACACTCAGAAGACTACTGACCGTCTCTCCAGGAGTCCAGTGAAGTTTGCGAGGTACGTCGACACCTATCAGACTGGTGTACATGATGACTGAAGATATAAACACTGATAGGCTGTTGAGGACTGTTTTCAGAGTCATCAGGACATCGGATATAACAAACAGTCTAAAAGACCGATGCAGCTGCCGATTATGGACTGCATGTTTTGCATCCTCGGTATTTACCCTTCGACTGATTGCCTGGTGATATTTTCACAGGAAAAACTGGATTTAAATGCTTCACCAGAACATTTTAAAGGGTTGTATTTATGCATTTGCAGCTATTCATGCATATGCTTTTATTATTTTTGTGTATAATGTGTCTTTTTTGCTTTTAAAAAACTTGCTTATACAAAGAGTTTAATTGTAATGTTGGTTGAAGCCAGAAGTGACCTAGAGAGTGGTTATTGCTAAATTATCATCTAGCACGTGTTAGCATGATGAACTGCACTTGTGCAACACGCATTAATCAGTTAGTTGACATTACTGCCAAGTAACTGACTGAATTTTATGGAACATAAACTTTTAAAGAGGCTTGAAAAGGCATGAAAACAGTGCAATGGCTCAACTGACTAATTCTGGAGTGTTTTATAAGCACACTTGCCAAAGAAACAGCCAACTTGGCTGAGGAACAAGAGGCACTGCTTCTATTGGCTTCATTCTCAGGCCCTGAGTTTCCTGCTTGTTTTAGATTAAAGCAAAAATGACGACTACACAGGGTCAGCGGGTCGAAGGATACTGCTGATGATGCTGCCCAGGGTCCAGAATCCGATGCAGAGGCGCAGCAGGTAGATGGTCCTGCTGTGGATGTGGGGCTGCATGCAGTAGGAGAGCACCGACTGAAGCATGATGTAAAGAGCCCCGAACCCAAAGGTGAGAATCGCCCCCACGAGGTGCATGTAGAAAAGGGTGGTCTTCTGCTCAGACAGACACAGAGATACACTGATAACACGATCGATGCGTCAGAACCTGAGCAGGTAGAAAATGATTCCAGACC
This sequence comes from Perissodus microlepis, assembly GCF_051167445.1. Taxonomy (NCBI): domain Eukaryota; kingdom Metazoa; phylum Chordata; class Actinopteri; order Cichliformes; family Cichlidae; genus Perissodus; species Perissodus microlepis. The sequence goes on along the minus strand of NC_140465.1, from coordinate 27,515,956 downwards.
AGCAGCAGCACGCACCTGGAAGTTGGCCACCACGCACATCCCGAAGGAGCTGGTCCAGCCCACCCAGAGCCCGATGCAGTTCAATCTGAGGAGTTTGAGATCGTCCACACCCAACAGAGCCTCCACCTGTTTGTAACGCACGTACATCGTGGCCATACCTGCAAGCACAATAACCATCAGCTACACTATGTGTTTGAGCACTTTTACTGTTATGAGTGTGTGTTTACACCATTTTTACAGAATAGAGCCGTGTGTGTGTGTGTGTGTGTGTGTGTTACCTAAAAAGGCTGACACATCCATCATGATGCCAAACACACACCTCTCTGGTGCCATCGTTCCTGTGTCACTGTAACACCAAACAAATGCTGGTTTATAAAAGTCTGGTTTGTTTCTTAAACAGATCAAAAGGTTGAATAAATTATTATTTAACATCAAAAATACTTAAATTTCTTCTGTGTTTGTTCAGACCTGATGTACGGCACAAAAGGATCCACGTGTCTCAGCACCACCGCCGTGATGTAAGGGAAGATGAAGGACGCCGCCGTCCAGACGACCAGAGCGGCAGGGAGGAAGCACATTCCCTGCTGGAACCACCACATGGCGCCCTCACTGGATGTGTGCACTGATGCTGATTCACTGTGCCCTGTCCAAAACATCAGCATCATCATTATTATGAGAGCACTCCATCTTTTTTTTTTATGTCAGTTTCCACCTGATCTGCGAATCAGCTGGGGAGTTGTGCACCATTACTTTAGCACATTTACCACTCAACGTAAAATTGAACATTTATACTGTGAAACACAGGAAGACTTGCAGCTCGCAAAGGTGAGCCTGATATCTAAATGTGAGTAAAAACAAGACCTTTCATATGCTCTAACATTCTTTGACCAGCCACCTGTCACACACAATGACACGGCCTGTTAAAGTTTACCCAAAAAGCACTTTTTGAAATTTTCTCCAGCAAATAATCAGAAACAAGAGCAAGTATTGGCACTCTGGATGTTTTATGTGTTACTTAATGTAACAGCCATTAAACATGCAGTTTCAATATTGAAACTATCATATATCCTATTATATTGATGGTCAAACTAGGTTACAGAAAAAAAAAAGCCATTCTGCTTGGATTTCAGCCTGACTTGATCTCATAACAACATCATTAACTTTAAATATTAAACTTTAACTTGTTAAGAGGCCAAAGAGGGTGAATATCTTGTTAAAAACAGCCCAACTCTACTGTATTTTTACACTGATATGTCCAGATACTGAGTAATGCTTTCACATGCACAAGTAACTGTGAAGATGTACATGCACCCAGTGACGAATGTTTTTAATCATTTTGTTTGTTTTTGCATGTGAAAGAGTTTAAGTGGGGTTATATTCTCCTATTTGAGATTGTGATTTAAGTGATCTGAAAAAAAAGTGCTTTGATCATTGTTTGTGACTGAGTCATAACCCTTCTGTTGAAAACGGGAAGTAAAAAAAAAATGTTAAAGAACTCATGAGACAGATTGTTACAACACAACTGGTTTGGAAACCTGTTCTGGTCCAATGATGATGTAAACCAGGATGATTAAAATAAACCTGAAGTGAATCCTTTCAGTTATGGAGGAGACATTTTGTATTCAGTAAGGAAATGTATATATGCACATTCACAGGGAAGTAAATGTAATTTTGGTACTTCTAATACAGAAAATAAACATTCATACAATATTTTTCGAATGCATCCTTTACTTTGTCTAAACGGGATATTATTAGTTTGTTTAAAGAAAACAAAATATCATCAGCTGTGTCTTTCTGAAATGTTTAAAAGAAATTAATCTGAACCTTAATCAGTTAACAACATATTTATATTGATATAAAAGCACTGTTCAACATAACACTTCCCCACACAAAAACAGCCAAAGTCAATTATATGGCTTTTAATGTCTAAGAAATAACAAAACTAGATTACAATTTTAGAAGGAGAAGCACTCAGTAAATTAAACACATACACCAGCATTAACCAAAATATCCCAGCAGCTGGTTGTTCAACATGCCCAGCATACTTTTTTTAATGGCCCAGAGCCATTGTGTCATTTTTTTTTACCTGTAAAGTTTAAAGAACAACACTTTCATGTTCGTAATAGTGTGACCCAAATAACTACTTGACATGGACACAATTTTTATCCTCAGTCCTCCCATCCCACATATCGAGACAATGGCCAGCATTTTTATTAAATGTAGTTTACTAGATATAACTAAAGAAAATACAGATTTAAAGGTGCATCCTCACCAAAAACCCAAATCAATAATTATTATAATAATTTTATTAAATATATACAAATATAATTAAGTTGTATTGTATTTTGGATTATTCTGCAGTAAAATTCTGCTACTTATTTTCTAAAAACGTACTTTTGAAGAAGTAAGTTTCAGTAAAAACCCTTGAATAATAACAGGTAATAGTTTATACTGTTTTTGCCCATTTTTGTGTAACATGCCATTTTCACTGAAGGGCAGGTAGATGAGTGAAATCACAGTTACCAGGTGAGAAAGAGGGAATGCAGAAGTGTACAAAGACTATGATATAAGATCTTAATTATTATTTCACCTCTTAGCAATAATGATGAGATGCACAAAAAAATGCTAAATTTTACTGGGAGCTAGCTTAGAATATACAAAATGTGTTTTGATATAGCACCAGACTTTCGTTTAACAAAAAATAACCAATACACCAGGATGGAATTTTTAAAAAGAAAATATCCAGGTAAGCCCATGTGAGTTACTGCATGACTCGTGAGAGACAAAAATGTGTTAGGGTACAAACATGAGTGCAGGAAATTCCCTTGTTCTCACTGAGGAAGCGAAACAAAGTGAAAATATCTCACAGGGGAGACGTTTCAATACCAAAGTGCACTGTAAAAATAGACAATTTAAGGCGTTTGACAACACATTAAGCTGCAAATGAACGCACGTATTTAGTTACACGTGAAAATAAACAACCACCTACAAACAGAAGGACCAAAACAAAGCATGGAGCTAAACTGGCAACATAAAGCCAACAAATACTGACAGAGACGTCTACAAAACATGGCTAAAACATGGTTAAAGCATGGCTAAAATCATAAAATTTATAGCAACCAGTTAGCCACCTAAAGTTAGCTTCGTTAAGTAGCCTTCACTAATGAATTTGCTGAATAGGACATCTTTACTTTAAAGTTTTCTCTCTTGAAGCAGACAGCTGCTACAGCGAGGAACCAACAATCGCAAGGAGAGAAAGTCAGTTTTTCTCTACTTCAACATAATGACACTCACGTTACTTGAGTCCTCCTGCGACCATAACCCCCCCAGCGCGCACAAAACTGCTCCAGTCACTCGTTTCACACCCCGAAGCAGTTTCTCAGACCTCCGGTAATCACCGTAATCGCCGGAAAAAGGAACCGACTCTCATTTATAATATAAACTTTTTAAAGCGCCTACAACGTTCGAGTTCCTTACTGAAAACTGCGCATGCGCCTGTCAGAAGCAACGAATATTACTTTACCTCCTGAATTTTGACTCGCAGGCGAGCTTGTAGGCATTAAGGACATACACTCAAAACTCATAAACTCAAACATAAATAAGTACATGAACAGCTAAAATATTAAATGCATTAAATATCTATGTGATGTTATTTGATTTTATTTTTCTTTATTGATTTTATTTCATTTCCCAAAGCAATGGACAGTGTGAAGAGAGGTAAAAAAAAGAAAAAAAAGAAAAAAAGAGTGTGTGTGGCGTGTGTGGAAACAAATTTCAAGGACAGCATAAAGCACAAAAGGAAAAATTTACAGCATATTGGTGAGACCTACTGTGATGTGTGGTTTGGTGACAGTGGCACTGACCTAAAGACAGGAGGTGGCAGAGGTGAAGATGTTAAGATTTTCACTTGGAGTGACAAAGATAGACAGGACATGTGGAGAGAGAGATTCATATATGTAGTGAAGGATGACATGCAGATAGTTGGTGTGACAGCTTAAATATTCCCATTTATTTCTCATTCATTCATTTTATTTCTAAAGTCAGTTTTAGTAGCCCATGGACAACCTACCTTAGGAGGTCACCAGCTGGTGTACTCCTATTGCTGGTCTCAAGTCCAGATAAATTGGAGGTCTGCATGAGGGCATCAAATGTTATAACAACTCTGTGCCAAATAAAAAAGTGTTGATTCATACACTATGGCAAACTTGAGGAAGTAATGGAGCAGCTGTCTTAGTTAGTGTTGGTCGTTTATAAGGCTGCAGGTTCTCTGAAGAAGATTTGGAGTGCTGACGTTTATAGTTATTCATCAGGAGAGTTTCTGGGATGTTTGTGTTTAGTAAAGTAAAATATTTTTGCATCATAGAAAAAGAACCTAAAGTGAAATTACCCACAAATCATTCTATCAATGGGAGTCCTTACCTGTTAAAGGTATTGTAATTTGTTTTTAGAGTTATTCAGTCTGACATGTCAGATAAAATAAATTTCAGCTTTGTTCAAACAGACTTTGCCAATGAGATGTTAGTTTTCATTAATATCTATAACATATTTCTGAGAGATGAGATCTGCTTTTGATATCAGAGAGTCAGGTTTCAGCTGTTACACATCATGACTTGAGTTGCTTTGAAGCCCTTTGATGTTCAAACGTCTTACAGGGTCCAGACTAATTTTTCTATGTTGTGCCAGATGGTTGTATGGTACAGGGCAACCAACAGTCCTTGGACACCTCATGTTCAGAGCAGTATTTTGTGCACAGAAGCTCTGTTCCTTGCTAAGTTCAATGTCAAACTCATGGCGGGAAAAACAACACCTGGATGGTGGAACAGGTGCACTAACTGGTGTGCATTCGAATTCAGATGGTGTTAATAAGTGTTACTTTAACCCAGCAATAGTGGTTCCCATATAAAATCTGTGGGAGAGTTTATTTGAACTCTCAGACTTTTTTTTAATTTTTTCTTTATTTTGCTGTGTGTTGTTTCTAGTTTTCCAACTAATCTCAATTCTGTGCTCTCAGAATGTGCAAGTCTGGTTTTTAAATTTTTCTATTTCAGTCAGGGTAAAACAATCATTCTAATAATCACTGATCAAAAAATATTAACCAAAGAATTTCTTTTGAATTTTATCTAAAAGGCTGTAATTGGGTTTTCACTTATGATCACTTGGGCTTTGAATGTTTAAAGGGAGAAAAGTTTTATAGCAAGATAAGATGGATTTTGAGTTGCCATGTAAATCTACTCCAGTGGAGTCAGAGAATTAAAAATATGAATTTTGAAATCAGCATTTAATCTCATTTATGTTATTTATGTGCATGTTTGTATAGCAGACACATAATTCTGTGGCTTAAGAGACTTTAGATGTTGATCTATCAAGCAGAACCTCCAGGGAAGCATCTGATCCTAAATCCCGCTGCAGCACAACAGAAAGCCCAAACATACTGCCCGACTCAGCAACAAGAGGAGAAGGAGCTTTAGCAGATGGTGGATCCCACTGAGCTCTGATCTTCGCATATTACATTCAGTCTGAGTTACATGAAAAGACAGAGAATACTGAGACAAACTAAATCCAAGGAGGGGCTGTCAAGCTGCTTTGGGAAGCTTTCTAGTAGCATGAAAAACTGTGCAAGTGTGGCGTTTAAAGGAACTAATATCACCACTGGGTGACAGTGTTTCACCAGAAGGTGTTTGTGTAGCTGTAGAAGAAACAAGGAAATCCTGTATTAGATCAGGGCGGTGCAGCGGTTTGCATGGTCACCTTACTGCAACAAGGTTCTGGGTTCAGACTTCCTGGTCAATGAGTCCCTTTTATGTAGTTTGCATGCTCTACCACAGTCCAAACACATACTTTTTATCTTAACTGTAGATTCTAGATCAGCCATAGGTGTGGACATGAGAGTAAGGAGTTCTCTCTTTTGGCTGGACCTGATAGACTGGCAACATGTCAAGGGTCACCCTGCTCTCACCCTATGGCTGCTGAGGTAGATCCAGATCAAAGCAGCCGAGAAACTGAAGTAATTCCCCCAGGTAACTGTTTTGGCAGATGATGATGATTTCTTTAAACATTTACAACAAAAACATGAAAGAAAAAATTATGAAGAAAATTCTAATTCCAGCTACTTGAGGTAATTCGGCTGTCTTGCAAGGATGCTTCCTGTGCGTCTCCTGCATGAGTTGCTTCGGGCATATTCCACCAGAAGGAAGCCCCAGGCCTCGAGTTTGACACGTATACAAAAGGAACATTGTCACTTTAGGGGTCAAGCAGGTATTTCTTTTAATTTCCATAGTGCACGCCCATATATATGAGGAGGATAGAAAGATCTAGATAAGTTCGTTATATTTTCTTGAGAACATCAAGACCGTCAACATCAAGATCTCCCAGTTTTTCTCATTTCATTTTGATATGCATTTGCAAAGATACGACACAAAAGATCCTACCTCACAATAGTAAAGCTCGTAAATTCTTCCAAAAATTCCTGGATCTGTTCCAAAGACAGTTCCTCTGACGCTGGGCCTCTAAAAACCTCACCGTTCATTACGTATTTCTTCAGATCTGTCCCTAACTTATTGAGTAATTCTGCAAACATGCATTATGGAGACAATAAATATTAAAGCACTCCTTTGACATTTATCATCTTGTTCTTACATCACTGTTTAAAACTCAAGGCGCTCTGTGCATCACCAGTCTTTTCCATGGAAGACAGAAAGGTACAGAAGCAGGCAGGTGAATCCATCACTTTGATGTTCACAGTAAAAAAAACACAAGTACAAACCTGATTCCAGGCTGGAGTATGAAATTTATTCGCAATGGCAGGTGAAGGAGAGATTGTCAGGTGACTTTGTTTACCATCTTAAGAGAACACAGTGTTGTGCACACTGATGAGATACCTGAGCTTGGCAGTCTGACCAACATAACCAATGCACACATTGACAACACGCTGGTCTCTGTACAAAACAATAGAAAACAAACGGGTTTAAGGCAAACCTTTACTGGTAACAATGAGAGATGTGACCTCACATCAGGAACTATATATGTGTTGATGCTGAATCTCTCAGAGTCTCTAGTTACAGTACAAAACTATACAGCAGAATACTACACATGCGTATTAGCTCATTTCTCATCATCTCCTACATCAACGAACAGACACCAACTGCAGAATTTAGAAGGATAAAAATGAATATTACTAATAAAATAAATGTGACATTGAGTCAGTACTGTTCTTTATTGCACAACGTGCAGAATTTACAACTACAAAATCTGTCAAAAACAAATCAACAAAGAATGGACTCATCAGTGTTCTTCAAGACGCACTTCATCCAAACCGCAAAACCACCTCAGAATTTTCTGAGATTTTAATTTTTCTTTATGCCTTCAAAGCAAAACAGAAATATTAGAGAAATTAAGGTTTTCTCTGTTTATCAACTTAGTTTTACTTTGCCCCAAAACTGAAGCTAGATTCTGATATTGTTAAAATGATTTTATTCTTTACAATTATGAATAAACTTAAACTTAAAATTTTTTGTTTTTACCATATTTAAAATTTTACTTTACCATTGAAAAATACATTGGCATTTCATTATGAAGTGATTAAATCCAGAAATATCTTAAAGCAGTTTACCTACTCATAGCTATTTTACCTATTTTCTACCATACCAAACTATTTTTATTGCCCAGCATTTTTTAGAAAACATCCACTGAATATAATTTTATTCTCAAAGTATTGCAAATTTTCTTCTTTCAGCACCTTTATAGTCGATTCTTTCCTCTGCCAGCAGCTTTTCAGTATTTATTGTAGTTTTAGTCTCAGTATATTAAAGCTTTTCTTCTACATTAATTTCCCATTTAGTCTAATTATAATATTCACATTTTCTGTCAAAAAGGGAATAACAACTTAAAATATACATTATATGAGCTGTCAAGACTTTAAATGTGTTACAACTTTCCCATTTTCCATCACATTATACACAAAACATTTAAGCACTCTACCCTCACTCCAATGTTTTTCTTTTAACCTTTATTTTCATTAAACCTCTTTACTCAAAATGACTTTATTTGCATGATATAAAAACACAATACACTGAGCCATAATATTTCATCTTAAGGCATTAGAGGACAATGGTTTGTGTGATTTTGGGTGAAGTGGTCCTTTAACACTTGTGTGTAGAAGGCTTTGTTTACATGAATCAATGGCCATCAGTCTCTTTTCATCCAGATAACACCACCACCGCTGCCCTGCACAAGAACTCATCCAGCTGAGACAATGACGCAGCTCGGAGAACAATGTACACTGAGAGCCTCTCAATTCAGTCAACATTTGGCATTGTGGGTCATTTCAAACACGGCGCAGAGGCAAAGCACAGTATCTGCAGATGGAAGTATTCAACAGAAAGTAAATAAAACAGGCACAAAATGTAAAAGCAAGAAGCTATCCCCTGCTGTTAAGGACAAACATGAGCTCCACGTGAATACAGGCCGTCACTACAGGTCCTCTCCAGCAGCCACAGCGATAAACACACTTGGTTTGAGGCGTAACAGCATCAGACGACGACGACGATGTGGAGGCAGAGCGACCAGCAGCCACATTTCAAATCAACACATTTTTATTAAGTTTGATCTGACTCAATCAGTCACCACCTTAAAAACCGTGACATCATCAGGTGACCTCACCTCCCGCACACTCACATGTGCACCTGTTCTGCTGAGGCAGGCGTGTGTTTTGGAGGAAACGTGATGTACTGTGCAGGCGGATGGTAACACTGAAACACACGAAGGACCATTTTTCATGTGTATGTTTCATTTTCACATTTTCTGTTATTCAAAACTGTTCTTTGACAAATACAGTGAAAGGGAAATTTAACCGACCTACTAACAAGCATAGTCTATGTCTCAAAGCCAGATAAATCATTAAAAATGAGCTAAACCGTTGCACTACTGGAACACACATGGAGTGCAGTTTTATTTTGACATGCTGCAGGGAATGCATCTAATATAGAGCACAAAATGCATGTTAATCTGCTTTTCAAAACAATACCACTCCCCCCAAATGCACCATTTCAACCTGATTTTTTTGCGAAAAGTACACAGGATAAAATGTTTCAGAAAAATTAACAAAAACAAAGAAGCAGGCGGATTATTTTTCTTATCATTGTGGAATTTGACACTTAAAAACAAAACAAATAAACAAAAAACACCAATAAATAGAGCAGAGATCAGTAACAGAATTGGATGAAATAAGTCTACTGCTTCACTCCACCTGTAGATGCTTTGATCTTTGCTCTCATCAACTGAAAAATGAGAAACTTGAGTTCATTCGTACATGAGGTCAAAAGGAGCTGACGGACCTTTCACTACAGCACACTAAATGACCTTTTGCCCTCGTCCACAGCCCCCTTTACGTTTACAATATAAATAAAAGAAAGCCTATACCCCGTAACAAAAGTACCAACTTCATGATGACTATATTAGCAAAAAGCTTAACAAAAAAACCAAAATCTCACCTGAACCTAAACCCAAAGTGCAAATTTAACCAAGAAAGTGGCAGTGAAATAATTTGCAGGCTTGTACAAAAAGGACGTTCTGATTTGCTTTAAACAGAAAAGAAAGAAAGAAAGAGGAAGTAACATTGGCATCAGGTTTCCTCCAAAACCACATTTTGCTAATGTAAAACAGCTGCACTGTTTTTGTGTAGGGGATGGAGTGTCTTTAAAAATCATACACATGAAGGAAGGTTAAATAAATGTGTCAAAATAGGATTTTTAACTTAAAAGAAAGCACAGACACTGTAACAGTTTGGTATTTACAATAGCAAAAAGGTAAAGTTACAAAAATTATAATCATGAAAAGCAAAGAGAACGATTCGGTTCCTATACATTTTCTTGCACGTGAACAGTTAAAACACGCTGTAAGTTTCTGTCGTTGAGCATACTGAGTAGCACCTGTACGCTCCTGAATATCTGCTCTTTGCAACCGTAAGTTTGTCAGAAGATTTCTTAGTACTGGAGCAGAAAATGAAACTGGTATAAATGTAATTCTGCACTGGTGAAAAACAGACAATGACAGTAATATTCCAGTATCTTAATATATATTATTTGTCCTGACATTCAGTTGGCAGAAGCACACAGTTTACACCACGTCACCCCCCCTTGCGTCTCTATGTGGAAAACAGAGGGAAGAAAAGGTGAGTGCAGCTAACAGGAAGGGTGCAGAGTCAGTAATGGCTGGCGTGTCCTCAGTGAGGAGCTGAGCCGAGGACTGAACAAGGCTTGATTTTGAAAACAAAAATGTGAAGATGGCAGGCAATCTGGTTGCAAACACTGACACAGTAACGCACCAAGTCAAACAAGGAAAGGATCTGCGGGAGAGAAAGAAACAAGGTCACTCTTTAAAAGCAGAAAAACAGGAGCTTAACACACTGCGGAAACCCACTGATGCCAAGAAAATGAAAACTAGATACTGATATACGGGCTGGCCAATTAAGACACATTTAAGATATTCCAGCATGCGCCCGTACGACCCTTTGATAAATCACGGTAGCACTTTTTATGATAGCTCAGCAGCAGTGTTGTCATAAGGAGAAAACAAGAAGATATTTCAGAACCTGCAAGTTATTAAAACTTATTTACCACATAATATGTAAATAATTAAGTAATATCTTGTATCAGCACTGGGTTTAGCTGAGTAATATTACACAGCAAATGTATGGCTATGAAGCAAAACCAACAGGTAACAGTGGTATAATACTGATACTGGTATACTGGCCATGCATACTGTGTGTTGTGACGAATGCTGGGGACATATGGCAGGACTAATTCCAGCATTATAACACAGTAATAGTCTCCTAATATGTTAAAAGACCAATCAATACTTTGTCATCATTATGAATTAATACCACTTTAAAGCCAGCATACAAGAACATTAAATGGACAAATGTTTCCATTTTATTCTAAAAGATTTTAAAGACGATACTGATTACTAACTGGTTTTCTCAAAATCATGCATGTTTCCACATTATCCCCCCAGTTTCTGACACCTTATTACAAAAAAAAATCAAAAAAAAAAAAAAATCACATAAACTTCAGTGTAACATTGCTCAGCTAAAACCACTGTTGATACAAGACGATTAGTTGGCTTTTACTCAAGCATTTAATTGGTAATAACTTCTTGTTTTCACCTTATTAGCCCACTATTACCACATTATTATTATTATTTTTTACAGAGCTGCAATAACAAATGCAACCAAAATTATAAATATATTAAAAATATCTGCTTGGGTCCACTGGATACAAATCTGTTTCTACTCGACAAAAGGACAAAATTGGTTTATTTTAAACTGTAAATTTAGATATATTTAATTTTACGGACTTACGTTTTGTTTCTAGGGATGATTTGTATTTGAAGTATGCCAGCAATTCATTAAGTGATGTGGTTTGTCCTTGTTAACAAGCATAAATGTTTGGGCTAATTTAGAAATAACATCATTGTTCATTTATAACAGTCTTGACACTGGCCTGGTGGTGCAGACTGAAGCAGGGTTTTTGCACTGAACACCAATTTCACTTATTGCTTCGTACCTTCGTACCGCAACAATGGGCTTCCATACAGCACAGACACCATCAGTGTAGGGCTGCCACAAACGATTATTTTGATAGTCGACTAGTCACCGATTATTTTTGCGATTAGTCGACTAATCAGATCATCATCCATTGGACGTAAAACATACAGCTTATTGCACCAGCAGCATCTGCTCTTATATAACTATCATTAGCTTACAGCTTTAAGTGTTTAAGGTGCTAACTAAAAATAAAGACAAGATGATAGTTTATTAAATTTTAATGACATTTGCAGATTGTTTCGGTGAAGTTTAATAAACTCCTTGCTATCTAAAATATAACAGGACACTGGAGTAAATTCTCCAGCATCTCACACTTCTGATAATCAGCTGTCTGCTTGACTTTATTCAGCTGTGTAAAAACTATAACTTTGATCTCAGCCAAACCGATTTACTCAGGAACAAATAAAATACTAAAAAAAGCCAAACAATAACATTTTTAAGTTATCTAAGTGACTCATATATGTTTAACCTGAGTAGCAAAAGAGGGAGGTGGGTTTGAAGCCGGGAGTCCGGTGTTCTCACGGCTCTAATGAGCCTTGAACCCCGGCTAGCTATCGAGCTAGTGGGTAACAGACGTCTCCGAAAACGTGGGAGCGCTTTTGAAAATATGTGGTGTCTTGATAAACTGAGCAGATATTTGAGGTTTACACAGCTACATTCTCGCCTGAAAATATGTTAAACGTTTATTTTGTGACCCAGAAAGAATAATAAGAGTAATATTAAAACTAACTAGCTGCCGCCATTGTTGGAAACTGAGCTGGGCCGCGCTATGAATTCTGGGACAGCTTCTTCTTCTTCTTCGGGGTTTAACGGCAGCTGGCATCCTTGTACATGCAGTGCTGCCATCTTCTGTTTCAGTCCGTTATTACACTCTTAAATCCTACTACTTATTCCTGCGTCTTTTGGGATCTTACAAAGCTTCAAACGATGCGTCGACTATTAAATCAGTTGTCGATGATTTTGATAGTCGACTTAATCGTGACTAGTCGACTAATCGTGGCAGCCCTACATCAGTGAGAAGGTGTAACGATTATGGATTAAACAGCAACAATAACTGACTGAAGGTGACACTGTGACTATCAGAGTAGGAAAAACACAAAGATATAAACACTGAATTCTAGACCTGCCAAAGCCTGGACATGACCCAGCTAAATGGAACACATCCATCACTCATATTATTAGTTACCTCTGTGATTTTCCAGCTTTTCAAAGTATAAATGTCATGACCACATTTATCCAAACTTGGCATCGTGCGTACTTACCAGTGCAATCCAGAGCACCAGGTACTCATCAATAAAACTATTGAAATACTGATCCAGGAACAGTAGTCCTGGTCCCAGGAAGGCTAAATCGTGGAGATGCATCTCACTTTTTGTCATATGTGCTACCTGTACACAAAGATCACACACAAACAACACACACACACACACACACACACACACAGAGTTTCAATTAAACAGTCATCTCTGCAAGGCACTCGAGTTGTTTGAAGTTTCAGTTTTCTACATAAATTGCATCAAACGTCCTCTGCTACAGTTTGATGTGGTGGCCCGCCTAATAAATCTTGCATGCAGCTTAAATTATTGGGGAGTTTTCCCACCCCATCTCTGTCCTAATTTTATAAAGTTTAGTCTGTGAACATCTTCAGAGATGCCTCTCATCCAGCATCTCTCCAATTTGAGCAGGAAAGGAAGACAGTTTTAAACATGAGCAGTTCAGAAGTCTCTTCCTGGGGATGTTTAGACTATTGATCCCCCCCCCCCCCAAAGATTTATTTATTTTTTTTACAATAACAGGTTTTAGAATAATTATTTGTGGCATTTGTGAATCTTAATGCTATTTTGAAACCTGTATTTATAACTTTTTGTTATGATGAGCACTAACAAACATGTTTTTTAATGCCAGCAGAAACTCAAGGTCCAGTAGAAAACCTGGGTGAGAACGAGGAGACAACATGCAAAGTTCACTCCAAAGCCCCCTGCCTGGATCTGAGTCCCTTTTGCTGCTGTTGGCAACAATGTCAGCAACCAAGCAACTATGCTGTTAAATGTTTTTGCACTGAGCTACATCAAACGCTACCTTGTCTGCTCCAATAGCTCAGCTTTAAAATGACCTGCAACTAAATCAAAGCAATAAATTAAACTGAGAGTCAAATGTTGAGTTTTAATGTTAAGTTTCAACCGTGTGTCATGATTGTTGATGGAAAGCGGCTGAAAAGCCAACAGTGTAAATTAGAGAAACAAACAATCCTGTTTTTATCCTCCTGCAGTGTCTGCAGTGTTTTGGATGCTGTACCAAAAACCTGGAAGCAGTTTTACTGGTTGGCAGTCTTTGTCCTTACGTACGGCTATGAGCTGTGGGTAGTGACGGAAAGAATTACACACTAACACAAGTGGTGGAAATTTACTTCCTCATTGTCTGGGCCCTCAGAGATAAAGGAGTTTGGTTATTTGGGAAAGGCTCAGAGTAGAGCCACTAATCCTCAACACCAAAAGGAGTTAGGTGTGGTGTTTCGACATGTTGAACAGAGAAGAGACGCCAGGGCAGAGCCAGGATAGCCTGGAGAGATCATGTCTCTCAGCTGGCTTAGGAAAAATAGCTATGTTTGTCAGCATCTATGCTTTTTCAGGAATCCTTTCCCAATAATTATTATTTCATTGATAAGCTGAAGTAAAGCTGAAACGATTAAATATGCACATTAGCTACCGCATGCATGAGGTTTACAAAGTGAAAAATATAAGCTTTTTTTGGTTTGTTGATGGAACTATTCAAACAGTTTTATCCTACTTTCAGTCTTTATGCTAAGCTAGGCTAATCACACCTTTGATGCTCACAAGTAAAACTTGCAAAATGTTAAAACCTCTCTTGAACACTGAGCATCGTTCATCCTCTCCAGACTATCTTTATGCAGGATATCAGGAATAACAACTGTGAAAAACACAAAGCGCAACCATAATTCAGTAAATATAAACTAATGATGATTATAAAGAGAGAAAAAAGTATGTTTGACTTACAACTAATTTATTGGTGATTTTGGCCGAGACAAAGCCAAATGCCAGGATATAAAGACATGGATGATTTTCAAAGAGCTGGACAGCAGACTTTTTGTATATCATCATCGCCAAAATTATGACTGAACCAATATGTAAGACTGGAGAGAGGACACTGGTTCCCTGCAAGACAAGGAAGGAGAAAAAGACAATTAATATCAGTGGAAACCGACAGAGGAGCTGCTCAGGTACAAAAAAACTGTAACACAAACTAAAGCTAGCCTAACAATGCTTTTATTCTGAACGGAAATGAAACTTTATTCTGCTCTGACCTGCACCAGAAGAACAGCTGAAAGGCTTCTAATACATTACACATATACACTTGGCTGATCATACAGAAAATGTAAACCATTGCTTATCCCTCATATCACTATTGCCAAAATGCTGACCAAAGCACTGCACCACAAAACCGGTGGGCCACAAGTTTGAGCCACTTTTGTCAGTAGGGCTGCCTCATAGGAAAATCCGATTTGGACAAACTGTCCTGTAATTAAAAGGTAAGAAAATATTGTTATATCTTACCATGGGCACCAACAAAGTATTGTGTACCGTTTGTCTGTTATTTGTAATGTTGTTTTGCTAAAATCTCATGTTTACATTACATATTTTTCTACAGATATCCATTAGCATAGGTTTCAGCTGTACATACTCTGCTACATAAGACACAGCCTGCAGATCAAGTTCCCCCCGTGTGTAAATTACCCCATCATCTGCTATGTAAAAATAGGCTGTCAAGCTGGTCAAAACACTGGGCAGTTCTCATAAGGCACCAGGGCAGAGCTGTGCAGCGCATCAGTCAAAAAGAGGCATTACAAACCAGGACAGGACACTGAGGGCTTACTGCTATTGTGGATCCGTTTTTGCCCACACCTCCTGTGAAAATAACTCTGAAATAATTGGTGCAGGAGAAGATGGCTCCTAACAAAGTGCAGATGGCAGGAATCATTTTCATCTGGATATTTAGGATCGGAATCTGGAATTCGAGACATTGACATGGAAATCTTAGATGTTTTTATGCAACACAAAGTCATCAAAACAAATCCTGATCAGACAGAAAATTTGCATTTTTGTACTTTGAGAGCACTTCACTACACCACCCTCATTTAAACAATCATGACTAATGTTAGAGACTACTAAAAGGCACTTACTTATAACAATTACAGTAAAACAGTTCAAACATGACTGTTAGAGCAGCATTACTGTAAAATGATCAAGTTAAACGTCATGACATTACAGTCTCACTGTCATTGGTTCCAATTTCTTCAGATTAAGATCAATCAGAATTACCAGTGACTGCCAAAAAGCAGATCCTCCCACGGCGGCCAGCAAATACACGATTATAATGAAGATTTGCACCTCAGTCACATCAATGCTGAGTGGGAGGAGAAAGCAGAGAGTTTACGGTGAGGATTAGTGACGTATAACAGCACACAGTCATCCTGCAGCATTCCTCCACAACACGCTGCCGGACACGGAGCCCGTTCTTCTGCTCGACACGTTTGATTTGGAGGTTAAAAGGTGCGATCAGTAATATTTCACTGGCTCGGTCAACAAAAGGACGAGTTTTGTCAGCAGAGTGAGTCACTCCCCTGATCTCTTTGACTTGAGCAAGTTTACTGCAGGGCAAACTGTGACATGGGTCTAGTAAACGTCACTAGGACATCAGGTTTGATGCATGTAGACAATACCCGAGCAAGGCTGCAGTTCCTCTACTGCTCGTTTCCACCTTATCTGCTTCTTGCTGTGATCATGGTGACAGCTGAAGTTTGTCTTATATTTTGATTATGAAAACCATCTGATAACATGTTTTCATTTATTATTGGCTCCAAAGCTGACAGTCTGTCTTGGAATATACTGCACTGTGTGAAAGTCTGAAGCCACCGCTCATTCGTTCATGCTTTGCTTTCAAGAAGCCAGATTTAATTTTTTTGTAAGCGATGTTGAGCAGTAATTCTACAAGTTTTCTGAGGGTCTTTCAAAGTTTTTCCTCTTGACATTGGCTGCTTTTTCCACTCATTTTCAGTCAAGTCCTTCAACCTGACCATTTCCAGGACTTTCTTTTATTTGTTTTTTTTAAGCTACTAAAGACTGACCTATGAATCATTACAGGATAAAGGCACCCAACTCAAGAGCTAAACCAATGTTTTGTCTACACATAACAGAGACTTTGTGACTAGCAGCCTGTTGCAAAAAGCATGTTATGTTTATACCCAAAGAGCTGTAAGCTGAATAAATTGGCATCTGTCAGCTTGGTGTGCAGTGTGTCTTTAAAGATTTTGAGGAAACTAAACTGGAGTACAAAAGACGACGTGGGAGGACTAAAAAAAACAACAACAACAAAAAAAAAAAAAAACCTGTGTAGAGCAGACAGACAGGATCTGAAAGTCATATTCTTAAGAGGCGAAAAAACCCTATTAAAGAGAGATGCATCTGGCCCCTTCAGTTAATACACTGTTATACTGCTTCATCAAAAATAGTCTCAGTGGAAAGGTGGCTGTCAAGCCATTCTCAGACTGACATATGCCTAATTACACAAGTCATTGGCTGAAAATCAGTGGGAACGGGTCTCAGAGTGATAAGTCCAAGTTTTAAAGTTTTGGTTCACTGCCCATATCTTACGGTTGACATGAAGAGAGAGGTACAACAGAGAGCGTGTACAGCCACTCTGTAAAACCAGGTGGAGGCTCTGTCATGGCCTCTAATCAAAATATTTAGTTTATAAAAATGTAAACGCATAAAGTCCTTCTTAACAAAAGTTTGAAACTAAAATCTTATAAATGTTATATTTGACAGATGAAAGCTAGCTGCCCAATTGCTTCAGCTGATGCTACTCAGAGCCATACTTTACTGACCGCACCTTCAAGCAGAAATGACTACGAGCTGATCTGACCATGTGACTCCATGCAGGTCAGAGTTGACTGTGGAAGCGGACAACAGTGAGCCATGCAGGCAGCAGCCAGCAGCCAGAAAGTTTACCATTACGTTCCACAGGCAGGGACCCACAGTGGCTGTGAGCATCTGTAATCCTGCTAGACAGAGCTGCACCTCTGTTATATCAAATCTACACACAGAACACATCCACATTTACTGCGGGTCACCTGAACACGTAAATGCTGTGATCTAATGACAAGACTAAACCTCAGGTCTAATTAACTTGCTGCACCTTTTATTAACTTTTTCAAAGCTTTGGACTGAATTCCTGAAAAACCTGTTTATGACTACCTCACAGGTTTCAGTAGGTAAAGTCAGAAGGTGTTTTAAATGACGACATTCTTTCTATACTAATAGTCCATTCTGCCTAACATGAAGATGTTGGCTTTAAAAATCAATCACATAAATCTAATATTTGTGTTCAAAGAAAAATCAGTGTTTATATTTATACAGAAAGTGTTCAATAAAAGTGAGAGCGCACATAAAGGTCAAGTAAACAACTAGAACCTTTCAGGGTTTTCAATTCTTAAGTCAGTCACCATAAAATTTTTATGTCACCCTCATTTGTAATGAAAATCAGAGATTATTGGTTGACAAACTGAGCAATTTACTACTAATAATAAAAAACTCAGACTAGCTGACTAGTTTAACAGCCAGAAAAACATCTGAAACCTAACAGATTGAATTAAACAGACTCTACAGCTGTTGTGTGTGTTTAAGTACCATTTGAGACTTAATAACATCCTTTGATAATGAAATCCGATGAATTGTGCGGCCATTTGAGTCATGCGTAATATTACGCATATAAAATGCCAGAATACACAAAGTGGGGCTAATGTTAGCAGTCTTTGTTGCTTTCAGTTTAAAATTTTGCATAACTGTGTAAAATTGGCCTGGCTTCATGGCAAAACATGGAATAGTTACAGAAACTCAAGTAAATCGAGTTCATGGCCATGAGTTGTCCTGTCAGGAAGTATTGCCTAAACCTAGCAGAGTATTTTTTTTTTTTAATAATTAGGAACACCATTAAAACAGCACAAATGTTTTGAGGTAATCTGTCTGAACTTTGAACTACTCCAGCCTCCAGATGTGGACATTTATTAATCCTTTAAATCCTACATAGAGCAATTCTATGTAGATAGACATGACAGAAGAAATGAGACTGACAAAAAATGTAAAATGAAAAAAACCAGAAAAGGAACATTTGCACCCAGAAGTAAGAATCGATAGACTAAAAATGTATTTCATGAACAGCAGTGAGGCTGTGATTGCATATTGCAAAGTGGTTGCATATTTAAACCCCACCATAAATAAACAGTACTTAGCCTCCCTGTAGTGTTACCTCTTAGCCTCCCTGTAGATAAACCGATGGTATCAATTTCAAAATCCTTCATCACCTTGTTCTCAAGTTATCGTACTCGCAGGATTTTCAGAAAACTTGACCTTAAGGTCGAGGTCACTGAAATTTGAACTCATCCAAGATTTTTAGTAGGTGCACCTACGATATCAATTTGAAGCTCCAGCATTGCCTTGCTCTCGAGTTATCACATTCACAAATTTAGGTGTCCACGCCACCCACCCGCACGATGGGTGGACAACAATACCCCATCAGCCTTTTACGGCTGAGGCGTACAAATAAAATGTTAGTTTACTGAGACACAACCCACGCACAACTGCTCACTTTGGAGATCAGAAGAAATCTGTCTTTGTCTTACTTTCCACCACAGATAGAGACAAAGGTCTTCAAAGCAACAGGTACTAATGGTGTGCGGTGATGAGATATTAATAAATTCTTTAACAAACTCAGCACAGTGAAGCATCAGTAAGAACTGCTGTGAAATCAGAAATGAAACAGGCTGGTCTTAAGACGACTACGTGTGTTGACAGATAAGAAAAATGGCTGCAAACTGTTCTCTTAAAGAAGAAAAGGAAAATAAGCAGTTTTTATTGACTCACATCCCAAAGCGCAGCGTTCCTGACACATATGTTTGCCAGTGTGCACAGTAGAACATAAACATCCCGGCGAAGCAGCAGAAGAACATCCAGTCTGGGTTGGTGCCCAGCTGCGCTGCTATACTGGTTCCCAACACCACAAACACTGCAGAGAAAAAACACACAGATTGTTCACTGAGCTTCAGATTTTCTGAAACACAGAATCAAACAGGATGTAAACTGACCGGTGGAGAGGGAGTCACAGCCGTGGTCAAACAGCTCACCCAGCGGAGAGCTGCTGTTAGTGCGTCTGGCCTGCTTCCCGTCGATGGCGTCCAACGACTGGTAGATAAACAGACCCACCGCACACAACAGGTATGCCCAGAGAGGAGCCTGGAGCAAAAAACACAAAAAAAAAAAAAAAAATCACATGAAGAAGAGGTCACTCTATGGTGATGCTCACGAACAGGTGCAGTCCAAGGCAAATTTTACATGCCGTGGCTGGTGGAGGATTGGGCAGCATGAACATGATGGTTTCTTTCACCTCATTAACATACATAAACACAGAGACTGCAATTGTTAGGGTTGTGCTAACACCTTTCATAATGAGTACTGTGGTGCTGGTGAAAGAGGAACTGGGTGGGGAGTTTAGTTCCTACTATGAAGTAAAGGCTTCAGTGTGAGGCCTTGTTCACATACAATGATGAATGAATGATGTAGATTAATTAAGTGAGCGGAAATGAACGGAGATCATCTGAACAGTCATTAAAATTTTTTTGCCTTTAGGCTTGTAGTTGTAGTAACTCATCCAATTCAGTCTATTATTACATGTGTGTAAAATGCCTCACTTGTCGCTCTCATTCAAGCCTTTACAGACAAACACACTCAAATCAGAATCAGAATAATTTATTAAACCTTAAGGAAACTGGAGAAACAAAAGCACCTGTGCAGTTTCTAATGTAACAGCAGACAAAAATACTCTCACTTTTCCCCTCTCATTGTGAGATTTGATATTTCAATGTAGCTGAAACGCCCACAGATGACAGAAGCAGCAGCAACATGTCAGTGCTGGCTGCAAGAACGTCAGTTGCCTTTTTACTCCCCTCTGTCACCCAAACAAATATCACCAGATTAAAAAAAACCAATATATATGGTAGCTGAAGTAATTATAGAAGCTCTCATATATTTGAGTCCTAAGAGCTCACATATGAAAGTCAATAGTTTTTGTTGGAGGTTGAAGGTAGTTCCAAAGGAAAGTCACTGGTATTCAGGTATGTGGACTCTCCAGACCAACCAGGATGTTTTCAGTGGAAATTAAATACAGTTACAGTCCGATGGGTTAGCATTACAAAGACTAAAAGATCATTACAAAGCTGTCTACATGGATATAAGCCAGAGCAAGTGACATGTCTTTATGATTTGATTCATTCATGCGGACCCTTTGTCAACAAATTAAGTCAGCTCAAAGTGACTTTATTCAAAACATGCATTTAATACTTATTACCCTGTTTAATAAGATTGATATTGATAACCATTTATAACCTCCACAAAAAAAATGAAATCGTGACCAAGCAGCAACCTCAGCATCTGAACAACGAAGTTAACACCAAGAACAAAAAAGACTGCAGTCCCTCTAATGGCCACTTGAGGCTGACCCTCAAACTTCATCAACCCCATAGATTCCCATGTTAAAATGTCCAACTTTATAGAATTAATAAGCACATTTATATTATTTTTCTGTTGTTTTTTTGAAAGTTCTCTCCATCCTGTGTTCAATTAACATCATTTCTGTCTCCAAAAAAGCAACACTGAGGCTTAAATGTGCAGAAACACACGGACAATGTTTTTCTTTTATATACTAATCTAAAAGCATCTTTACCAACACTGCTTTCAATCATGAGTTAACTGATGATTTTCTTATAACACTTTTCTTTCTCCGAGCTCTTCTGATGTTTCACATTAAAAGCCTTCCAGCAGAAGAGCTCGGAGACCTAATCTTACCACTTTGATATCTGGTTATGTTTTAATATAAAACACTGACAGAAAATAACAACAGTAGCGCTGTAGCTATGGACCTCATCCTCTTTAAGATTATCGGCTAACCTGCTCAGTAGCAGTTGGGCAGTAGTAGACGAGCACGAGGGTGGTGAAGACGTTGGTGGCCAGGCCAATGATGGTGATGAGATTGGGTGCAATCCAGGAAGGGACACGTCCTACCAGCCATTCCCAGTAGCGCTGCATTAGAGGCTCCAGCAGGGAGCGTCCAGCACTGCTGTACCTGCAGGGATGGGCAACAGGTGGCGGCAGTTGAGACACAGAGGAGCGACAGATATGAATGTTTACCGACTTTTACGAGGGCTTGACAATTATTAACTGTGTTTAAATATATCTCGCCAAGCTGTAGAAACAGAGTTACAGCTAGAGTTTCTTGAGTTTGTGAGCTGCAATGAAGAGTTATCATCAAAGTACTCAATGAAGGTTAATGCTCCAATCAGCACGAGAACAAAACACAAAAATCTCATCCAGACAAATGGGACGCTACATTAAATGGCTTATGGTTGATCTAAAACATTTTGCTTTAGTACATAGGTGTTTCGTCAAATACATGAATATTTGTTATAATTTTACATTAGTCTCGGACGGTTAAAAGATGGTAGATTTGTTCCTCTCAAAGGTTCACAAACTTTTTCTTGCAAAGATTTATGTTTTAATTACTTAAAATGTCTTGTGATCTTCATCTCACTCACAGTTACAGACACAAAACAGAGGATACAAAAATATTTATGAACTGAAACAGTTTTCCAGTGAGGACTTGTCCGTAAGTCCTCCTCGTGCTTGTTTAAGTCTCATTAGCAGCTTGTGGGAATACTTCAAGTTTGGTTCTGCTAAAGGAGGTTCTGTGAGTTATAAACTGAAGGGTTCACCTACTTTTCTCAGCGTGTGCTCTAAATTATAACTAAATACATTCTAAAAAGACTTAAAGGTACAATTTCATTTCTATAGTACCTTTCAGACAAACATAACAAAACCCCTTCATAGGTAAATACCATAGACATCAAATAGCATCATTAAAAACTTTAAACCAATAACTATAAGTCCTCTGAATTCAGAGGTGGCTGGCGGCCAGTCCTTTAAATGTTAAAATGTTTAAGATGTTTTCAGATTTAATAATAGAAACATTAGTCAAAGGAGCTTACAAAGAAAAGCGTCTGGACTTCTTTAAGTTGCTTGAAGACGTTTCACCTCTCATCCGAGAAGCTTCTTCAGTTCTGAACTGAAGAAGCAACTTAAAGAAGTCCAGACGCTTTTCTTTGTAAGCTCCTTTGACTACGATGACCTGGATGACTGAGAACCTTCACAGACAATAGAAACATTACCTTAAACTCCATTTGGATGGATTTTTAATGTTCTTAATCACGTCACTGCAAGAAATTCCAGCACCGTTTCACCTCCTACACATTTTAGATAACACACTGTGGCTGCTTCTTTAAGACTGCTATTATATGTGTAAATCCAGTTAACAGTATCATTAGCCAATTTATCTTAACAGCCTAATTTAACATCTTAAAAATAAATAAAATCCCAGCTGCTTAGGCCCAAGAGGGGATCAATTTCACCCCATCGGGCTTGTAACACCCTGATGGAAACACTAAAGATGATAATGAAGATGTCGGTTTTGCTAGCTCATTAGTCTCAGACAAGACTAATGGCTTCAAAATAACAGTTCACCAGAACTCTGTGGTTAAACGCAAACAATGTTGTTAACTTATTTGGATTAAGTTCTTAAATTCAAACAAGTACTTTTGTTGAACTTTTTTTTTAAATTTTGAAATGACTTCCTGTTTAACTGGGAAGACTATGTTTTCACTTCTGATGCATTATTTGACCTTAAATTAAACTGAGAGTGATAATAAGGTTTTTGACTCAACTCGAGGTGTGACTCAACCCGACCGGTGAGTCTGAGAGGGAAACACGAAGAAGGGAAGGGAAAAAAAACTCAGCACAAGCTGCTACAGGCCTGATCTGTTAACAGTAACATAGCTCGTCAATCCTGACATACCAGCAGTTTTTTTTCCTAAACCAATCATAATAACTACGTACATCTGTTATCCATTAATGTAACACTATTTTCGAATTACATATTTCAATAATAGAGAGCGCTAGCACAAATCTTGACAAATATAAGCTTAAGTCACAAATTTTCCTGGAGAAATTGGGTTTAATTTAGGAGGTATTGTGTCTGAGTGGCTGTGGGAATCATTTCATTTTTTTTTTTTCACGTTGAAACAAGTCTGTGAGAACACTTGGTGCAGGCAAGTCGTGTTTCATGCTGTGGAGACCACAAACACAGACCTGAAGCTAAAGTCTCTACAGAAAATTATTACAATTTGAGTCACTATGCTAGCTATAAATATGAACTGGAAACTGATATTGTAGACAAGGGCTGAGGACTCAGCTCCATTCTCTTCAGACTGTTAAAAGGCAACCTATTATAGGGCCAAAAATGATACTGTCTGAGATAAATGAGACGATTATTTAACACAATTATTCCTGGACTTTGGAAAAATGACAGTCTTATTACGGTTTGAAAAAGAAGAAATTTAGATTTCCTTGAACTTTCATTTTATTTTAATCAAATAAACCCATTATAAAAATGTGAAATTAAAAAACGCTGCCACACTTTTTTAATATTTGGTGTAGAGGAGCATCTCGTGACTCAGTGTCAGCCCTCTTCTGACTGGATGCCCCTCACAAAAAGATTTGAACACTGCACCTGTGCGCATGAGATGATCATATTATGACTACACCCTCTCTTTGAAATCATACACAGCCAAGAGTAGAACAAAAAACTGAGCATGTGCTTTTAGCTCACAGGGATTACTGTAGAAACGCTCACCTCCTTATTTGAAATCTTATACAAGCATCCAGTAATGCAACAGTACACATTTGACATAAAATAGATTTCCCACATTTCACTGTCTTTTCACTCCACTTACTAACACTTTGTTTTCCTGAGTTCAGCGTACACAGCAGAAACCTGCATTACCTGTGCTCCTCCAGTCTCTTGAGTTGGTGTCGAGACAGGGGGGGTGAGGGCAACTCAATCAGCCTGCGCAGGACTCCAGGGGACAGCCAGCAGGTTGCCTCCATGCCCATGCCGTGCCCGGGGTCTTTGTCCCGGCTAAGGCCTCGGCGAGTACGCAGACCCCCCCCTTGCTGCTGCCCTGTGGCGCTCATGAAGCCCTGCTTCCTGCTGGTCTGGTCCCTGATGGCTCTACCTCTGCCACTGCCACTGCCCTGCCCGAGGGGCTAAAGATCCACAGTGAGGCCGGATGATGCCTAAGAAGAAAAACCCAACATCATAAAACTGCCCTGTGGAAATATCTCAGCAAAAAGAAAAAAAAGAATGCAGCTCCTAAAATCCCAAAAACCAATTTCAGAGGCTACAACTAAAAATTATTATTATTTCATAATTATTTTATAATTATTCTTCTAGGCTACTTGTTATACATCAATGTTAAATCTGGTGCTTAAGAACTTTCTCTAACAAATCCTTCAATTGGAAAAGCTAAAACTTGAAAACAGCTAAAATTTAAAAAATAACATACTTTTTTTTTTTTAACTAAAATTAAAAAAAACGAATTCACTTCACTAATACCAAGAGCCACATGGGAATACTGCATGACCAACTGCAACTGTTATTGATGGCATAGATTTTTTTTTCCTGCTTGAATAATTTTAGTGAACATTTACCTATTTTAGGTAAATGAAACACTTACTATGCCCTAGTTTTAGCATAAAGTCAGACAAAGGCTCCTGCAAAGTGAGCTGTCAAAAGCCTAAACAACCAACCTCCCAAATACCTCTATAGCCCTGTTGCACTATGGAAATGTGGATGCAATACTCTTGAAAGTGAAAGTGCAATGCAGATATCTGCAGCTCCTGTAACACCCACGTAGACATGCTCAAGACTGGTTAAAGAATGCAAGTCTGATGCCATGTTTAACCAGTGCTAAGGCAACAAGTAAAGTGGAAATGCATCAGTATAATAAAGGAGGGTTTGCGCGCCCCCCCATGATCCTGTCTCTATCAGATGAGTAGCACGATGACAAAAAGCTCTTTTACACTTCACCCATTTCTGTTATTCATGTTTTATAAACCTAGATTAATTACCACAAAGCCAAATAGGCTCATGTATTATTGTTTTAAAAAATACAGGGGTAAAGTTTAAAATGTGACAGCAGATGTTTGGGTTAATCAGCTGGTCAATTATATCGATGTACAATCAACATTAACTGACAGTTTCAATATGGAGAAAAGAGCCATTAGCAGATCAATAGAGACGAAACTCTGACTAAGTCTCTGTGATGCAGGCCCTGAATGCTAATGCTGATAGAACAAGTTCACAGCAAGACTGCAGGTTTTAGGCAACTGACGTGGTGGAGCAGCAGCAGCAGCACTAACATAACCAGACTGGACTTACAGGGAAGTTAACTGTACGCTGTTACATAACATGTGAAGGAAAAAGGTGCACAATTATGGATTCAACATTTTCCTAGTACATACAGACTATTTAACACTTCTGTCAGTGCTAGACAAAGAAAATTTTCCTTTTTGCAAATATTCAGGATGTTATAAAAATTAACTAAGAACAGCAGAGATGCCTCAACAGCCTGTCAGGCATCTGTGCGCCCACTGAATTTAAACTGCCTGCGAGTTGTTGGTTTAGCGAAAAAACACACTTTTAAATGTGGCTTTGTTTAGACTCCTTAAGGTTTATATTTTTTGCTGTACAGTACAAGCAGTGCTTTTACATGGAAAAAAAACTTATATAAGCGTATATGTAATAGATGCCATAGTTGTAAGTAGGGCTGGGCTATATAATACCGTTCACGGTAATACCGGTGTCATTTTGGGCAACGATAGGAAAATGAAATATCGCGATAGAATATGAGTTAAACGCGCATGCGCAGTGCCTATGTTTACATACGCACAATGGCGTTGGCGCAGAATGAGAAGAGCGAAAGTGGATCGTTGAATGAAACAGATGAACCAGAATTGGTTTGTAAAAATGCTGCAACTTCAGTGGTGTGGAATTGGTTTAGCTTTCGTCCGTCAGATACACAACAAAGCACTATTTTTTGGTAGAGCATGCTAGCGGGCCGTGGTTATTACCGTGTTTTTTGGAAAATACGGCACACTTAAAATCAATCCTTTGATTTTTCTGAAAATCGACAGTGCCCCTTATAATCCCGTGTGCCTTATGTATGAATTCTGGTTGTGTTTACTGACCTCGAAACCATTTTATGTCGTACACGGCGCTCGAAAATCTGTCAAATGTTTTAGTACGACTTTGCTAAGCTACGAACCCGCACCACTTGATGGATTGTCGGAGCATTACGGCTATCGTAGGCAGGAGCCTCCCGGAGTGATACGTACTGTGCTTCAACATAATATTACCGTATTGTGTGTGTATAACCTCTTTTTAAGTTTTGTGGATATTATACATGGTTATGCTGAGGATATGTCGGCCAATTTCCACTGGAAATGCCTTTTGGTTAAACTGTCAGCAAGGAATTTGCACTGTTACATTTTTATATAACTTTAATGCACATAAAAAACAGCTGCTTGTTTAAGTGAAAATACATTGATGGGTTTTTTTTGCACTAATAAAGTTGTGGAGTTGTAAAGTATTTTGTCTAGTGTCAATTATATCGTCAGTTATATCTTTATCGCAAATTTTCAAATGTATATCGTGATAAATATTTTTGGTCATATCGCCCTGCTCTAGTTGTAAGTTTCCTTGTGTCTTTGCAGGAGCAGATAGATGAGCCCATAACTATGATAATCTGTCTGAGCTTTTAAAAAAAAAAAGTATAAGCCCATCCATCCATCACCACTTGTTAGGAGTTAGGTCATAGAGGCTGCAGCCTAAGCAAAGAAACCTAGACCTCAGTCTCACACAACAAGACATTGCTAGGCTTTACTGGGCCTGAACACCAAGGTGTTATCCCAGTAGGACATGCCCAGAACACCTTAGCTTCCTCCTTTCGATGTGTAAGAGTAATGGCTCTTCTTTGAGTCCCACCCAAATGACCGAACTTCTCACCCAGCCACCCTTTGGAGAAATCTCATTCCCACCACTTGTATCTATCTCATTCTTTCAGCTGGAGCTTGTTCTCAACCAGGAAAGAGTGGAGTTCCCGCTCCAGGTCAGGGATGAACTGCTGCCCCCAGTGAAGGAGTTTAAGTATCTTGGGGTCTTATACAGATATATATAGAAAATGCACACTGACAAGACATCCACATGACGACGTCATCCGGAAAATGACTCTCTGTATTGAGCTTGAAAAGACACTCCTGCAAAGAGCCACCCAGTTATAATCATAGGTGGATGTGAGTAATCAGCTTAATTATGCTCCCCATAATATTCTGAGATTAAAGGCAAGTTAAGACTCGTA
The DNA here is from genome assembly GCF_051167445.1 of Perissodus microlepis. Lineage (NCBI taxonomy): Eukaryota > Metazoa > Chordata > Actinopteri > Cichliformes > Cichlidae > Perissodus > Perissodus microlepis. The sequence continues at coordinate 27,487,979 of NC_140465.1, read as the reverse complement.
ACTGGGACAACAGGGCACATCTAAATTTCTGTAGTAACAGAGAAGGCCCATGTGTTGCTGATGACAGGACCCAGAGCAAAGATGAAAAAAGATTAAATCAATAACGCAATATTTATTGAGACATTACTGACACTGACAGGGGTTAATTCGCCAGCGGTTGACGCTGTCGGTCATTAACCTCGTCTACGTTTCTAAACTACTTCTTGTGACTGTCACTTGAGCTGCTGACAAAGCTCGGAGGGCACCAAACAACCTGCTTCTTGAAACCTAGCACACTTGCTGTTAGCCCAGTCCCCATCAGTTAGCGTGTGCATTAGCTGGACTATCTGCAACGTTAGCGCAGCGAACGGCTACGGAACACTCATGTCAGGGTGGCAATATAAATTTACACGCTTGCAGCAAGTTTATTGACTCTTTTTCATACTTATTTTGCTAAAGGCACCGGTGCATACTCAGCATATTGCCGAGATCAGACGGAAACTCATGGACCTCCCGTGGTGACTGCGGCTAGCCTAGCTAGCTAACCCATACTGCTGGCAGGATGCTGAACGTAATGCCGACTGACCTGAGCGATTAAAGGACGAGAGTCGCGGACAGTCGAAGGGCCAGGTGGGAGTGCTTCAAGTCGACAGACAGCACCTTTCTGTCCTCGGTTAGCTTTGTGATTTCCCCTCTATGACTTGGAGTATCAAAACAAGCGTCTGCATCTGTAAGGTGGATCACCACGACCGGTGTCACTGTGGTTTGACACAGCAGGCTAGTTATCGTTAGCCATCACAGAAATCTCGCGAAGTTTCCTTTTTATAGTGAGTACATTTTGCCCTGAACACATCTCACAGGCACACAGCCCGCTCAAACGCCCTCTAGTGTAGGGGTGTCAAGTTCGTTTAGTTCGTTGGCTACATACAGCCCAGATCTGATGTCAAGGTGGTCAGACTAACAAAACCACTGCATAAAAACACTCCACCAAAGGCTCCTATTTCCTTATAAAGAAGATTGTTTCTGCCAGGCAGATACGAGTAAAAATTTGAATTGTCATCTCTAAATTTTGAATATCGCAAAGTTTTGACTTGAGTTGGCTTTCAAGTAATTTGAGATTTGAAGATTATTTAAAAAATGGACTTGCTGACAGTGGTGAGACTTGCTTTGACAAGGACTTTGGGTCAGTGCTACAAAGAATGTATTTTAGTAACTAAGCTCTGATAGTTTAAGGTTTGAAGCTTTTTTAACATGGATTTAAAGGCTTCTCATACCCAAGCTGCAATAAATCAATCATTATCTGATAATGAAAAAAACAACAACAGTTTTTTTTTAATCCTCACAACCAAAAAAATAGCACTTAAAAACACAGAAAACCTTTTGTATTTGGCCTCAAGAGAAGTTTTGAGATTTTACCTCAAAAATAATATTATCTAGCTGTCTTTTCTTCTTTGTTTAGATAACACAGCCCTGATTTAGTTTCTCTCATCCACTTCAGATGCTGCAAACCTTGCACCCGACTTTATTACACCCAGAACTGATTGACAGCAACAAGTGGTCTTCAGGAAGTTCAAAGTGCAGCAGTTGTTATCCAAAAAGTTAGATCATAATTCTCCTGTCCGGGTGTCTTTGCAATATAAGCCAGACCTGATTTCAGAATCTTCCTCCTGACCTTCAAGGTCCTAATCGGATTATCTTTCCCCTGACATTTCCAGCCCTATTACTCAACATACACCATCACACCCTTCACGCTGGGCTCTTAACTGTCCCTGGATTCAGTAACTAAACTCCTTTGAGGATACAGCATTTGGCCACAGAGCTCTTCTCCTTTGGCACAAACCTCCAGTCCAAGGTCGCCAGGGTGGCTAAGTGCAGATTTTCAAATCCAGACTCAAACTTTTCTCCTCAGTTCTGTAGCAGTAAAAGTCCAGGCTTATCAAATGATGCCAAGTTTATTTCAGCTCATCTCCAGCTGCATATTCTTTTCATTTTTGGACTCCAGAGTAGCTTTACATGATTCAGTATTCAAAGAAATCCTACTTATACTTCTCTTATACGCCTGTGCTAAAGCACTTGTTGGAGCTGCATCAAGGCTCAGCTCAACAAGCTGCACGCCTGTCTCTCTCTTTAAAGCAAATGAGTGTCTCTCCCTTATAAAGAACAGATCTGAGCAACAGGTAACTGGAGTGTCTGTGCTGAAAGCCAGCGCTGACCACATCTGGAACATCAGCACAGTTTATCACATGAACCTTTGTCTCACAGAGATTACACAGGCTTCACTGACCCAACGTCCCAGCGCAAGTACTGCTACTCAACAGCCATCTTGAAATGCCCTTGGGTATTTATAATAGGTATTTTGAAGAATTACATAAATTTATCTTAATTTCAATGGTTATTGGAACAAAACTGCAGCTGATTAGATTTGATTAGGATGGAAGGAACATGTGACACAATTTTCTTAATTTTGCTTCTGTACACAATAACAGTGGATTTTAAATCTAACCATAAAGATGTTAGAAAGAATTACAATACAATACAATACAATACGACTTTATTTATATAGCACACTTAAAACTGAAGGTACACCAAAGTGCTTCACAACAAGGTTAAAACATAAGATATAAGATAAAAGGCTATAACAGAGTACAAAAGTACAGACAAAATAAGAAATAAAACATTAGAGCATAGTTTAGGAGATAAAATTACTGGGTATTCATAAATATAAGGTGGGGGTATTTATACAGGGGAACATTAGTAAAAGATAAATAACATCAGGGTAAAATACAGGAGATGTGCACTAACTAACTGAAAACGCTCGGTCAAACAGGTACGTTTTTAACTGAGATTTAAATGAATAGATGGAATCAGAGGTGCGAATTGCAGCAGGAAGATTGTTCCAGAGGCTCGGGGCTGCTAGGGCAAAAGCACAGTCACCTCTGGTCTTTAGCCGGGATCTAGGCTGCACTAAGAGGAATTGTCCCGATGATCTTAGGGCTCTCCTAGGGATATAGGCACTAAGGACTTCAATGAGGTAGCACGGTGCAGTATTGTTTATGATTTTAAAGGTAAGCAACAGAATTTTTAACTCAATTTGGTATTTGACAGAGAGCAAATGCAGGTCAGCAAGGACTGGGGTAATAGAGGCAATCCAAATTTTGAAACATACTCTCCCGTTCTCAGAGGCAAAGTAATTACACATTCCCTTATTATTCCATGACAAATTTAACAGATATCTGGAGTTAATTGAGCTGTCAATATGAGGCCCAAAGAGGTGTTGAATGCAAAATGCCTCAGAGACCACAGAAGACACCTAAAGTGGATGATTCCTGAACTCTTTCCTGGGTTAAGAAAAACCCTTCACACCTGTAACCGAGTCAAGAACACTCGCGAGGAGGTTCCTTTATCATTGTAAAAGTCTCTAATCATGAGATTAGATACAGAAATACAGAGGGTTTGTGACAAGGTGCAAACAACAGGTTACACTCGGGAACAAGAAAGACAGATTAGACTTGACCAGATAACATCTAACACTAACTGCACAGCCCTGAAACAATGCACAATCCCTGGTTTCCTGGTACCAGGAAAAACCTGAACCAGGTTAGCAGGTTGAACAGGATGAACTCTTTGCTCTCTGCTCAGATTCAGGTAAAGTCTGCGACACTGATTGATGCGACAAAGCATAATGAGTCCCCTTTAAGCAGTAAGCTGACACAGACCGTGACCGTGTGTACAACTGTGCACCACTTAGTTTAATATAAATATTCACAAGGTAAAATTGCAGTCATTCAGATTAGTGTTGCATACATACTTGCACATTTCTTTATACACTGATCACACAAATTTGTAAATGTTACTGAGACTCTGGGTAAATTCAAGCTGCACTATATGACATGTTAAACTTAACACAGTTTTGCATTTTCACAACTGAACCAACCACAACGCACTGATTTTATTTTACACAAAGCACTGGTCTAACGCAGCCAAGAAAAGCACAATGACCATGCACATTTTCCAACATGCTGACAGCTGCATAAAAGTTGCACAAAGCCAAATGCAAATGATTTCAAATATTTGCAATAAGATCTAAAGGTGTCATCATTTCCCTCCTTTCCTCTCCCTCTTACACAGTTGCATCAGTCTTCTTGAATGTAGTAACTGCAGCTTAAAGCCCCTCATTCCTTCCTGTATTGCAGGCTTTTTTGTGTCTGTAATCATTCACTTTGTAACATGAATTCACTGAAAAGGCTGAAAGTCAAAATCCTCAGTCAGCTTTCAGTATAGGAGTTAAATCAGACCATGCTGCTGTAATTGAACATAACTCTCTATTGCCTTTTCTGCTGTACATATAACATGGTCTTCACCTGCAGCCACATCCTTGTTTTGTTAGGCAGCACATCTTTGTCTGGGTCTTGGTTACTGTATAATACTCATTGGACAATAGGACTTTTTGTAATCGTTGGATGGAGATGCTTACATTCAAGGGCACCTCTTAAATCTCTGTGGTCTCCTTGTAGTCTGCGTCCCTCTGTGTGGTTTTCAATAGTTTTGACTTTGCTTTTGTCAGACTGGCTGCGTTCTCAATATGTGTTCAGCTTAGTTTTTTCAATTTTTCTGTTACTCTGTTCGACTTAAAGCTTGCTGTTACCTCTGCATTTACTTTCTCGGGTTCTCTTTTCAGAACGTATCATAGCACACAGTGCTACGATGCGTGTTAAGTTCAGGTTAGACTCCCTGCAAAAACTGTGCAGAGAGGGATGCTATAGGCAGCTGTAGGATGCAGAGCAACGGACACCTCCAAAAAATCAACAACACTGTTGGGCATCAGGCAAATTTGCTAAAAGCAGCACAATAAAGGACAAAAGAGACCAACCTGAAAACATTTCAGTTAATGATAAAAAGCACTACTGAGGTGTGGGAAAGGCATAGCTGCAGGTATGTAAATATGTTCAGTCTAATGCTTCAAGGACCTTTTAACATTACAAGAAGATAACATAATTAAAATGCTATTTTTATGTTATAAAGTGGACATTGAAGAGGGTATTTTAAAAAAAAAACCAAATTAACCAATTTACGCAATTTAAGTTTTGTTGAAGTAGGAGCGTTGTTTTCTCCCAAATGTATTTGGGAATCCCATGCTGCTTCTCTGCCAGCAAAATCACATAAAAACTATTTAAAAGAACCCAATAAATTTTGGTTCTCATCCAGATCAGGTTCTTTAAAACTGCTACATGCCTTTGTGCCAGTTCTCAAAGTGTCTCTGTCCCACACTTTTTTCTGGGCTTCATACTTTCGCCATCTTTCTGCCGAATCAAAAATTTGTATATTTGCATTTGATGGACAAGAATGAGAGCTAAAATATGTAGCAGAGCTGGGTCACGTATTATAGCTTTTATATATCGGGGGTGATGTGTTTATAATTCAAAGAATTTATACAGGAAAAATCTGCATACAGTCTTTTAAATATTTATGCTTGCTGTTACCAGGTGGTCATTTTTTTCCCAAAATTGAAAACTAAAGGGTTACAGCATTTCGTTTACAAAAAGTAAGCCTATTCAACTTAACCAGGTAACCAGCTGTAGGAAAATGGTCAAAAAAAGAACGTCACAAATTAAACTGTCCATTTTAGTATAAGTATGACTTTTTAAGAAATATCTGAACAAAAAAAGCTTATTTTTCCATGAATAAATATATAACAGACTAAATCATGTATCTTTTATCTGTCACAGTTAGGTCTGTTGTGACTTTGGGTTTTCCAGGCATCATCTGCAGTTATGAAACTGTCTAAATGACGGCTTTCAAACACATGAATATGCTGGTCCTAAAACTAAAGCTGGATATTGAAAAAAGTCTGCAATAACCCACAAGTTTTATATTCGTTTTCTAGATAATTTGTCGTGTTTCCCTTAACGTGTGATATTCAGTCATGATTAAAAAACAACAACATCAAAAAACCCCAATAAATATTTTTTAAAGCCTTTGCAGTCATATAGACGTATGCAGTCATACATTGAAACCTTACCACTATACCCACTGGTACACTTTCATGCAGCTCTATTAACTAAACTTAAACTTACAGCTGCTTTTAAACACTTGAGACACATCTGCAGCTGAATGGGTGCTTTGGGCACTCGGGATGATTTTGTAGTTGTGCTTTTTGTGCATTTTATTATTCAAACAATTGATACAATAAATTTTTTATATATGTTCAGCTTCATGTTTTGCTTCTGTGCATTGTTAGTCGTCTCCGTTTGACAGGTACAGATTAAAGAAGTCTCTCAGGAGGCTCCTGACTCGGGCATTCTGGGGGTTTCCATCATCAGGGATCAGCTCTGGATTCAGAGCCAGGTTTAAGACCTTTGTGGGGCTGAAAGCAGCAGAGTGGGTCTGTGCTGTGTGGAGACCCTCAATTGCGCTGGACAGCCAGAAGAGTCTCTTGAGACTCTGGATGGTTCGGCCACGGTCGTGCATCAGCTGGTGTTCGGTCACAGCTCGGCGACTGCAGAAAGAAAACAGACAGCAGGAAGCAGCTGCTGGTCAGCGCACAGTCTCGAAGTTCATGCAGCAACCATCAATGACATGTTCTATCCAACACACGGATTCATTTATGGAAACAAAATCAGAGCCGCAAACGCAGCACAGCAAACAGGGTCCATTCATCTCTCAGCACATGAATACATTTTAAATGAGTGAAAACTGTTTTAGATTCAAAGTGACACCAAAAACAGAAAATGCGTAATAAATAAGTAATAGTTGTTATTCATAAACTCTGAAATAAATTGGGAACAGTGAGCCCACCTGTCGCTTTGTTGGCCCTGGACTGTTGTAACAATGACAAGAAGCATGACAGCGAGCCACTGCACAGGCCTGTGGGACGTCTGCATCTTCTGCATGAAAACAGCAGCCAAGACAAAACACATTAAAACCTCTCATACGAAAGGCAAAAAACAAACGTTCTGAATGCACATCAGCTATTGCTGAAGGTTGGTGATACTGAACCCTGAGTTGCCTTTGATGGGTTCATCTATGGGAATGTTAGATTAAAAAAACCCATCCCGACATAGAAAACAGTGCTTGTATATATGTGTGTGTGGATGGGTGAATGAGACATGCTACATAAAGCACTTTGAGAGCTTAGGTAGAGTTGAAAAGTGCTATAAGAACCAGCCCATTTACTTTATTTATTTATTGGAAACATTTTTCTTTCTTATGGATAAAAATCATCCACCGGTTCCCAGGCAAAAGGAGCACAGGCTCAACAAACTGAGGAAAATGAAATTTTCTTCAGCAGAGATGAGTCGTTTTCACACATGAACTGCAGGAGAATCGTTTATGGGCATTTTCCACAGTGGTCTCCTCTGACATGCAGCACACAGCAGGAAACAGAGCACCTCAGACACTTTAGCGCTGCTGGAAATACTCGGTGTGTTTTAGGCCTGCACAGAGCGCGCAGGAACACAATGCCCACTCGCAGCGGTTAGCTGCACTATATGGAGTGATGCAGTATGACATCACATAAATGTCAGACTGCATCTGACATTTGTGTTCTCGTGCTTGTGTGTTAGGTAAACTGTGGAAATGTTTAGTTCAGCGGTGTACGTGTGAGCGAGTGAGTGCGTTTTTCTTGTGGCTATGATTAGGTGCCCAAGTCTATTCAGCGACTGCGCCACATTTTTATCCCCAATCCCCACGATCCACATACTGAGACAATGTCCAAGCTTTTGATTGGCTCTCAAATCAGGAGCCCATGAGTCTCATGAGAAAAGTGGCACTCAATAAGAGACGTGCTGATCTGTGGATTCATCCCTACTGAAACTCAAAGATAATCAGCAGACAGAAATGCAGCTAAAATTAAAGTTAACAAGTTCTTCTGAATGAAAAGAGAACATGGGAACATGCAAAGACTTTTGCATGAGAATAAACCTCCCATTTAAGCTTATCGTATTTTCTGATTAGAGTTTAAAAACTTGTCTTCAAATAAACTGCTAAATAATAACCTGTAACGCAGTCCTTGCCCTATTTAGATAGCTGCCAACAGACCTTTAACCTATTACCAGGTCCTGACCACTTCTTATGGAACCACTGAGTTATGCAAGTTACTGAAATATAACAATACAGAAAATATAAGATACTACTTTAGGTGTCTGCTAAGAAGAACAACTTATATTTACAGAATATGCTATTTACATCTGCTTTTCTTTCATTTCCTGTAAATATAAAAGCACAGTAATCAGCCTGAAAAATACCAGAAATAAATGTGCTTGTAGAATATGAACACAAAGCATCGTTTATGAAGGTTTTGTTTGTGTTTTAATGTTTGATGATGTGGACAATCTGGATGAATCTGATTCCAAGTGTTGGAGGATATTTTTGGTTTCATTAGTGGATGCAACCAAATTATCTTCCACTACCTCACAAAGAGATAATTCTGTGAACCCACAAACAACAAAGAGTTCTCCACACATCTGATTCCTCTGCAGCCATTCATTTTTTCCCCAGCATCAGAATCCAGAATGAACACAGCAGCTGTTTTCTGCCTCGAAGCAAACTACAAACTTTTCACAAAGCTGGAAGATCGGCTGTATGCAGAGAAAGGTGTGATGGGTAAGTCTTGATGAGCTAATGATCTCCCAAAGTCAAAGACAAATCAAGCTGATGGATCCTACTCCATCTGGGCCTCAACACACAAAAAAGAAAAAACACGTAAAACGAGCATGCAAACGTTTCCGATATTGTCTGTTTCGTCCCCATTGGGTCGGTCTGTCCACAACAAGAAACTGCTTCAGTTTTCTTTAAATGAATCTGGATTTCATATCAATTTCAATTTTATAAAGTTCAATTAACTTTTAACTGTTTGACTGACACAGAAAAAATAAATACCAGCAACATTTAAGTACAAAAAAATTAAATTAAAAACTACAAAACTATCATATGAAAAAAAAATTAACTAAAAGCTTCTTTAAAGTAATCCGACTCTTAAAGAGGTACTTACATTGCCCGTGTTTGCGACTGCAGTCCTTCGGACGATTAGACACTAAACTGACTTCAGATTCAACCTCGAGACCTTTTATAAAGCCCTCTCCGTCACACACACACGGACACACACTTTACTCAGACCTCCCACTCTCTTAATTGAAAATGGTTTGATTTGCTCCTGAAACAAACGTCAGCACCATCATCTCTGACATGTGATCTTTGCGTCTGAAGAGTGAGAAAAAACATGAAGCATTTTTTGGGGCTTATTCATGTTAATAATTTGATCCCCAGTGTGACAGTGGAGGAGGTTTACACACTTATACATGCTCTTTACATAAGCAGGTGTTTTCAAAAGGAGGATGAAATTCAATTGAGGGATTATCATTTTTCTATTTTCTCGTCTAATCCCCTCTGGTTCCTCTTGCAGACTCACGCTGGCTAACAATGGGGGGAAGAAATGGGGCTGAATGGTTGTATTGATGTTGAGGGTGAAGACACGGAGAGGAATGAGTCAGCGTGAATGACGCGAGCGTCAGCAAACCGTCTGCCAGTTCAGCTCTAAACTTTGCTAAATGATCTGTCTGCAGTTAAGATGTTTGTCGCCTGGAGCTCTTCTCCACATTATGACCACCGTCACTAATGAACCCAAACAAACTGGAGTCACTGGTTGCTGTGGTGGCGCCGCAGTCGCCATTAGAAATGCAGTCGTCGTGACAACATCATGCAGGGCGAGTTTCCCTCAGCGAGAAATGTGGGCTGCCATCAGAGGCTCGTGGGTGGAGAGATGGGAGCGAGAAGAAGTGATTTAGGTCATTAAGGAGTAAATGATGGCAGTCTGAAGAAACTCAGAGACGGACAGCAAGGGAGGAGTCGTGAGGGTGAAAGAAACCAAGAGACAAGAAACTAATCAACCCGATGGAGGTTAATTTCTCACAGCAGGAAGTGAGTGTTTACACGACTCACGTCCAAACCCAATACTCAAATTCTGTTTTATATAGAAGACTCATTGTTAAACTTTCACAGTGGATTAGCACTGTTGCCTGGGTTTGAATCCACTGGCCAGCCGAGGCCTGTGCGGCGTGTCTGTGCAGGTTCTCTTCGGGTACTCGGGCTTCCTTAAAAAGGCATGCATGCAGGTTAATTGGTGATTTTGAATTTAAGCCAGTGGCTATGTGATAGTGATCTTTCCAGGATATATGCAGTGTATCTATTCTACATAGCATCCAGTAAACAGATGTTCGTACAACAGATAAGGATGAGAGCACGTTGGTAAAGTGAAAACTGCATCTAGAACAGAAACAGCTGCATTATACTGCTAACACAACTCTTTCCAAGCACCTGCACAGACAGCATGCTAATGCTAAGCTAGCCAGAAACCCAGAGTGATGCTGTGAATGTTGACCCCATCGCAGCAGCCAGACCCTGAACTTCCACAGTAACAACAGCAGAGATTAGCAGTCAGGGTGCAGCCTCTGTTTCCACCTGTTCATGTTTCTACAGTAGAATCACTGCAGTTAACGTTTTTAAGTCACTGTGCTGGTTTTCATCTTTGCTTTGTGTTGATACCTAAAATACTAAGACAAAGATCATGTGGTGTGTCCTCACAGGGACTTGTGTTGGTGTGTGGGACTGTAGCCCATAGGTTAATATTGTTAAATGGTAATTATATGAAAAGGCATTTCAGGCATTCTGTGTAACATGTGTAATAACGACCCCCAACACTGATCACAACAATGAAGGGAACTACCTCCAACTTGCACAAACATTTGAACACAAAGCTTGTAATTAATTTACATGAATGTCTTTGATGTGCTGCTAAGAGATGGTGGTGACTCAAAGTGGAGCTAATGAGAATCTAAGAGAATCGCAATAATAACTGATGTCAGTATTGGATTTGGAATTCTTATCAATTCCCATTCCTACTCCCACTGCATCTACTGCCCTGAAGTATTAACCTGGAATTAAGACACTACAGTTTTGTAGTGTCTTTTGGGCGTGTTTAATTTGCACAAGGTCTGCTCTGCCGTTCCTGTGTCTGTTTTGTACCAATGAGGCACTTTTAAGATGTCTCACTGTCCAACACATTACTGAAATTGGTAATTTTCTGGTAATCAGTTGTACAGATAACTGATTACATAATTTCCTTTGGGATAAATAAAGTATTCTGATATCTGCTGGTCTCACAGTCACTATGACGGATATATGAGATAGAGCTCATACAACAAAAACCATGACCTGGGGATCATACCAGTTGCTTGGCTGTTACGCACTAACAGTGGTTTACCAAATTCTCTGTCTTTGATTCTCGCATGAATCAAAGGTTTGCAGCAGTTCCAACAAGGATCCAAATGCGGGGGGGAGGCGATTTGATACTAAGATGATTCAAGGCTGCAGAAAAATATTAAACAGGAAAAATAACAAACAAACCCAAAAACAATGAATCCACCAAGGCAGAAAAAAAGAACAGACAGCAGAGTGAGAACAGGAGAAACCGATGAGAGTAAAAAAAATAGAAAAAGACAAAGTAAAAACAAACAAACAAACACAGAAAGTTATCCTTTCAAAATAAAAGAGGAATCTACAGAAATGTGTAAAATTCTGTCGTGAACCACAATGTTCAGATAAGGTCTATAAATACCAGTGAAGCACAATAAAAGTTACAGATTCTTAAAAGAAATCGAGACAGAGAAGTTCAAGCATGAGTAAAATCAGGGAACACTTTCCTGTGAAAGTTTTAAGACAACTTAAAGGAAGTCTCTGACTCAGCAAACCAGATTTCCTTCAGTAGAGCACTCCTCGCCTCGAGGTGCTTCTATAAATCTCCTGTCCTCTTTAGTTTTAGTTGTGCTGTATTTCAGTCTGGGCTGAATGTTGTTTAAGCTACTACAGATACCTGATAAAGGAACTGTGTTTATACACAGTTCCCAGACGACAGCGTTTCCAGGGAAGTCCTTGCATGTTTTGACAAGATAATGCTAATCTGCATAGTGGGGTTTAGCTTTACTGTACACATTCTCATTTTAAAAATGTGATGTGTTTTCTTTGTTCAGTTGTAAATAAAAAAGGGGTTGCATTTTGTTTTTACAGTTTACAGAGCGTCCCAGCGTTTTTGGAAGTGGGGTTGTAAAATTGTATATTTGTCCAATTACTTTTGAGCATCTGAAAATGTGAGACTATATGTATAAACAAGAGTGTAACTCCTAAAAAGTTTATGCAATACTTTTGTTAAAGCCGTCAGTTAAAGCTAAAAGTCTGCATGTCAGTCGCATCCTGATGGTGAAGATAAGTTTCCACTTCTAGAACAGACAGAAGGAAAAAACAATGCGCCCAAGCAAAGGACCTTAAAAGGGTCATTTATAAGGTCCTTTAAAGTGTTTTTGGCTCAGACGCACACAGCAGTAAGCTCGTCCCATCAAATCACAGCCACCTTCACTCACAGCCTGCAGGCTCTTTAAGCAGCAGAGGAGATCCTTGGTGTAGTTGTTCAGGAAAAGGCACCAGGAAATACAAATGGACAAATTATGGGCCACATGGAAGAGAGAAGGAGAATTACCGTGGGCCATAACACACCAGCTTTTCTCAAACTTTTTGCGACACACCACCTCAGAAAAATTATTAATAATAAAAAAAGATGTAATTTTTAGTTAAATAATGATTGGCGCTGATAGCAACAGTAAACTGTTTATTTATTTCTCCCTAAAAAAAACAAAAAAACATAACAACCAATATTTCAACATGCAGTGGCTGTGCCCCATCGTTTGGGATGATATCCTCAACTGTAAAGCAACCTGTATCCACATGGGGGCAGTGTTGTATTGAGCAGCTGAGTGTTGCTCATGAACCACCAAACAGCAGGTTTAAGACACTGCAACACTAAATTCATCTGCTGAGTAACATACAGTAAAATACATTAGGACTGCTCAGTAACGCCCCATAGAGGCAGCAGCGTTCATTACAGTCACAACATGAGCAAACATCTTGATTCTGTCCTTCTTACTGTCTTGATGCATGCTCAATCATTCAGGTAAGTAAATCCTAAAAGGTTGATTCTGTTCATCTGGACGTAGAGTTTTCAGTGGGAGAAACGTTTCGTCACTCATCCAAGTGACTTCTTCAGTCTCAGCTGACTGCAGGTTTCCCCAACCGTATAAACAGGTTTATACAGTTTATACTGTTTTGTTTATAAAAAAAACAAAACAGTCTGTGCAATACTTTTATTAAAACCCTCAAATTAAAGCTGATGGTCTGCACCTCAATCACATCTTGATTGCTTGATTTAAAATCTACAGAGTAATCTAACTGTAAGTGGAAGTCCGTCAATAACATTCAAGTGTCACATGCAACTGGCACGGCCTCGGGCAATGTGCACAAGATCTTTCTCTTGGCATTTTTGTCTCTCGGTCCTTGAATCACTCAGGTCTCAAAGAACAGAGCCAAAAGGATACACACCTGCATAATGAAAAGCACTACATCAAAACACTTTAAATGCAACACCTTTTTAACGTTTATGAAAAGCATGAGCAGCCAATACACGGTGTCTAATGTACCTGCATTGGTCAACAACTATGAATTCTCTTAAAGACAAATCGCATTGTTACCATGACGTTACTATTGGGTTTTTTTTTGTTTGTTTGTTTTTCTAAGCCTCAAAATCATCAGCTGATTTGGTTAGGAAGCTGCATCTATAAATGTCTATGTGGAAGGCACTATCAAGTGCCAATCAGTTGTTTGATAATTTTATTCAATAGGAGCCCGGCAACAGATGGGTGACCTGTCCAAGCTGTACCCCGCCAGTCGCCCTGTGGCAGCTGGGATAAGCTTGGTGTTTCCCCTGCAGTGACTGCTCCCTGCTCCACTCTGTGTTACTGGCCAGGAGCAAATATACACATGTTGATTTAGCCATCTTTGAGAATCAATAATCCATTCCTAACCTGGGTTTGACCAACACCTAACTGTCAAACCATTATTATGCATTCAGACCGAAGTGAAGTGAAGCTTCACTGAAAATCTGTGAACATTTGCCCCTAACTCCGAACTGGTGGAAGAGTGCACCCTGACTTGTTTTTCCTCACTTTTCTCCCAGCTTTTATTTTCTTCCTTTGTCTACATAAAAGAAAAGTTTAATCACACAGTAGGTGCCAAAAATGATTACATGTGCCCCACCTAGTGGCTGGAAAAGGAGATAAAGGTAAGTGATGCTACCTGGAGGCTGTGGCTGGTAGTGATGTGTCGGTGGCAAACGAAATGGCTCTTAGAGCCGGGTCTTTGAAGTGAACGCCGCGAGCTGACTCCTTATCGCGAGCCGTGGGGCTTTTTTTCCTTTTCTGTCCCTCTCTCTCGCACTTTTTTTCCGCTTCACTCGGCACGCGAGCCTTGTGCTTTGCGCTGGGCAGAGGGGGGAGGGGCGGTAGTTGCACTCGCAGTAGCACAGGAACAGAGCGGGAGGGAGAGAGAGAGAAAGAGCCAGGGACAACAACGTCACATTAGAAAGGTATAGTAATCATCCACAACTATTTTCAGTTGTGGATGATAAAGGATTCAGAAAGTTTATTCATGCAGACCCATATGACAGAGAACGTGCATCTTCTTTTTGTTTTCATATTTTAATTTATATTTAATTGTGTTGTGGTTTGTAGTGTTTTGTGTTGTTTCACTTTAAATTTGTTTAAAAGGAAAAAGATGAAAACTTAAATAGTTAAAAGTTGAACTGTGACTAGTTGGTTTTTGTATTATATGTGTAGCGCCCCGGACTGTGTACTCCACTGTGGAGTGAATAAATAAAAGCATATTTATGGTGGCCCCTAGAGACAAAGCACGTACAAACTTCAAAACACGTACAAAACACAACAGAAGTGCTCCAGGATGCTAGGCGCAGTGTTGAGCTTTTGTTACCTAGTGGCTACACAAGCCAGCAAGTACCAACGACCGGATTTGGTTTGTGGTAGTAACAGGTAAATGAACTTTTTTTTTAAAATTATTTGAATATATATGAGTGCTTGTGTATAAATACACAAACCATACACATATGTTTTCAATTGTGTAATTTAAGTGATCTAGGTAGCTCTGTTTTGGAAGTTCAGTTAACGCTAGAAATGTGTTTTGGAGTTTGTACGTGCTTCGTCTCTAGGGGCCACTGTAAATATTTATATATAAACATATATAAATAAAACCACTTTTTTTTACATTAGTAATTCCTTTTGTGCATAATTTTATATTATTGTTAATAATAAATTAATTAAAGCAACAAAACAACCCGAAGAGCCGGTTGGGAGCCGAAAGAGCCGGCTCTTTTTAGTGAGTCGAGCCAAAAGATAAGATAAGATAAGATAAAACTTTATTAATCCCTCGGGTGGGTTCCTCTGGGAAATTCGGTTAGCCGGTTCTCTAAAAAGAGCCGGAAATCCCATCACTAGTTGCTGGAGCAGGAAGACACAGTCTTTGACCTCACAAGATCAAGACCTCTACAGACACTGCTCCTCAGAGGTGGAAAGTAACGAATTACATTTACTTGCGTTACTGTAATTAAGTAGTTTTTTTTGTGTATTTGTACTTTTTAAAGTCATTTTTCAAGTCTGTAATTTTACTTTTACTTAAGTATATTTTTAAAAAAGTATTGTAGTTCGCTACGTTTTCAATCACACCCGTTACTGAGTAAATTAAAAATAAAAAAAACCCATTGCGCTTCGGAAATACTGCAGGGAATGATGGGTAGTAGAACAAATTGGCGCTAAGGTCACGTTAAAGATGGAGTCTGACATCGGTGTTACGGATCCAGCGAAAAAAGAAGCCCCGTCGAATTCTGCTGACCCTGAACTCCCCTGGCCGTATTTAAGGGACCATTTCGGCTTCAAGTGCAAGAAAGGCAACAGCTTTATTATGCAGTGTAAGCTGTGTTTGCCCAGAGAGACCGAGTTAGCAGCTTTTAAAAATTCCACATCAAACCTGCGCAAGCATGTAGAGGTAAGTTAAATACAACTCGTACCGTTATGGTAGCAAAAAGGCTGTGTTCAAATTAATCACATTAAGTTAAGACATCTGTGAAGAACACAGATAACGTTGGTTGGTACTAGCAACTTGCTGTAATCGGGCACGTTGTTGTCCACGCAACTTACATTTTTTTTACTGGGTTGGTAAATTGCCAAAAGAAAATGTGTTTGCCTACGTTTTTCCTGTTTGTTAATAATAATAATTTATTTAAAAAAATAGTTAAATTAAAGACAGAAGCGGCTACTTTCTTACTTAACCCACATATGTTCACACTGCAGGCAAAAGAATAACAGAGCGCTCACTTACCTTAGATTAGTCAAAGACAGCTGACTTCTGTTACTTGTTAATTAGCACTTGCAACCTCCCGTTAACTAGCCTGTTACTGTCCAATAAAACAAAACACGAGGTATATTGGTATAATTTACCAGCGGTAGCTATGTAATGCATTGATGTCTTATTAGGGACGTCAAAAAACTTTCTCTCAAACTTAACACTGGCCTGCCTGCCTCAGCTGCCTTCGAGCGTTTCTTTAGCTGTGCTGGACTACTGTTCACTGCAAAGTGAGCAAGGATGAACTCTACTAACTTTGAAAATCAACTGCTCCTCAAAATTAACAGGAAGTTCAGAGAGTAACACTCTAGGATGGATACAAAGGAACTTTAATCTAGAGGTACAGTAGGGCAGGGCCAAGTTTAAAAAATTAAAAAACATTTTTAAAGCAGCTGCCGTTCAGTTCAGTACTTGTTCTCTTATTTGACAGTTTAGAACACATTCTCATGTGAAAGAATCATATGGTTTTGTATTGAAAACACTGTGATACCTGACAGTTTGGTTGATTGGTTTGGTGACCATTATCCATTTTCATGTATAGACTTGCAGTTTAACTGCCACTGCACTTTAATTTGTAAAGTTTTTCTTTTCACTAAAAAAGAACTACTTTGAGATTTATATCCCACTGTCTTTTTTTGCACTACTCAGAAGCGGCTGTCCTCCTGCTGACAGAAAAGTAACTATGTAACTTTTACTCTGAGTACATTTTAAATGAGCTACTTTTTACTTTTACTTGAGTACATTTTTAGACAGGTAATAATACTTTTACTTGAGTAAAATATTTTAGTACTCTTTCCACCTCTGCTGCTCCTTATCTCACACAATCCTTAGTTAGTCTTTGAAATCCTTATTTTTAGTTTAGTTAGGTAATGTTTGCATTTATTGCAAAAAATTAATACTGCTTAATCTTGGCAACAACGCTTCTCTGTGGACCTTGGATTATTTTGGACATAAAGAGTCAGTCACTGTCTGTGGCATCAGGTGAATCCAGTCTTTGGGAGAGTCTCTGCTAAAAGAGTTTTGTGACCCAAATTTTTCTCCAAGGTTTAAACATGAATGAAGTCAGGTTGATTTCCGTAGACTTTGTTCAGCAAAAGATGAATTCAAGGCCACAGGAAGTCATTCCTGCCTGCGGCCATCAAACTTTATAACTCCTTCTTGTGATACCTGGACTAATTTTACTTTTCTGTACTATCCATGTAGTATTTCTAATATTTAATTCTAATTTAACACATCACTTTGACTGCTTTTATTCATTTTTGTTTTATATATTGAGATTCCCTTTTCTATCTTCTCCCAGGATTAATAAATACCCCTGAGTCTGTGTATGCACCATTACTCCAACCTAGCCCAACCATTATCTCTAAAACCAAGTGTTGCCTTCAAATAGGCCTTTGAAGGGGCAGACCAGCCAAACAGTTCCAGCTTTTACAACGGCAACTCTGATGGACTAAACCTTTGAGACTGTTATGGTCGCAAAAGCACATAAATCTGCGCACACACTGAAATACACACATGCGCACTCAGAGATAAATGCACAAATGCTTTTGCTTCAACGATGACCTCATGTAAACCTCTAATTTGTAGAGACTTTCATGCAGGCAGCGATGTGAAATGATAAACACTGTATACAGTAGTGAGTAGTTGTTTATCTAAAAGCCACTGAGGTTAAGAGAAGGCAATCAGATGTGGAAAGATGCAAACTCACTCAGGTTTTATGACCCCTGCGGTGCTTTTTATGATCGCCTTCGTGTGATGCATTAAGGGGACATCTGTAAATAACAGCTCTTACAAAACAGTCTGGTTTTCATCCCTCCAGCAGGTTCAGGTCTAGTTTTATTTTTAAAAAACCTGACATTCAAAATCTGACAAAATAAAATAAAATCACAAGTTGACACAGCTTTATTTCAAATTTCAATGGCTTTATTTTATGTGTATAGATTTGTATATATTTATATATATATATATATTTATATATTATATATATATATATCTTTATGTAACAACTTGTACTCAGTTGCTTGATTATCATCTTTTGTTCAGCTTAAGTTCAAACGACATGACACTAAGACCAAGGCATTCCACATGTTCATATTTTACAAAAGAGTAAAGAAAACGTGTGCGCGTGTGTATGTGCATCTGTGTGCACACAGCTGCTGTACACAAACACACACACACGTGCGCACACACACACACACACACAGACATATATCAGTGTACAGGTGGTGTCGTGGTTCTGTCTGTACAAAGAACTGGAACACAAAAAGCAGATAAAAGACGGAGACGAGCGGACAGAGTGAGAGCGCGAGGGAGAGAAACCGGATGAACCACTGGAGGCGAACTGAAGGATTCTGTTGCATAGATTGAAGCAAACAGGAGGAGGGTGTCTGACAGGAACGGACAGGATGGGAGTGAACAACAGGGAAGGTGACACACACACACGCACTGAGGAAACACACCTTTGTCGAGCCAATACATCCACACGAACACACTCACTCAGGGAAGCACAGGATGTTTTATTTTGGCTCAAACAACAAACCACCACTGCGGCTCAGAGTCTAGCAGACAGGACCGAAAACACAGAGGTCACGACCTCTGCGTTTCAGCCGATGGAAAGCTAAAGGACCACCAAAGCTGTTACACCTCATTCAAAGGGGGACACCAAATGTTTTGTGCAAAACTCCATGTCTGTCCGTCCAATAAAGTGTCCAGATATTTCACTAAAATGTCACCCTCGTGTTAGCACTGAAGGGAAAGTCAGTGTGAAGGATTTTTCTTTTAGGGAGTCTGATCGCCACTGTGGCCGACCAGATCTGTGGACGCCATGAAGCCAGCCAGGCTCCCTCATCTATCACGGTGTTCCTTTATCCCAGAGGGAGAAGATTCCCTGTCCGAGAGTCACGAATGTTTGTGCAGAGATTTCAGTTCTGACAGAGCATCCAACGGTTACTCCAATATTCTAGTCTGGACCAAAGCAGCCGACCAGATAACCAACACTGGTCAGCTGTGATGATAGAGCACGGTTGAATTTTGGGATTTTTATCTTTGTTTAATGTCGTCGCATCACATGTTTTTTGTAAAGCACTTTTTAACATTGTTTTGATTCATATTAATTCAACTAAAGCTGAAAAGTATTACAACTTGGACACATAAACTGTTTTACAAGAAAGGAAGAAATGCAGTTTGAAACTTGTACATTTCACTACTTTTAGGCATTAATGTCAAGTTTCAAGTTTACTCGATGATGTTGAGAAACAGAACGCTGATAACAGAGTTGCAGACTTAATAAGGATCAAAATAATTAGAGACAAACATTTTATCTTTGCTTGCGCTGGGGGCTGAATTGTGTTCATGACCTCAGTGTTGCTTTAATCCTGTCAGTGACCCTGCTGTCAGATTTCATGCTTCATGCACTTTAACGCAGTCCTTTCCACTGTGATGCTAAATTCTACAGCCTGATAAAAACAAAAAAAAAAATCTCAAATAAACATTGAGTCCATAATTGTTTGTATCTAAGCTGCAGCTGTTTATTAATGTAGGCTTGAAGTAAAATGTCGTTCTCTTTTGTGGAAACTGAAGGACTAAAGGATTTATTTTGTGTCTTCAAACAGGAAACGTTATGGCATTTTGCACGCCGCTCGACACAATTAGGTGCCGCTTGAGATTTTAACACTAAAATATGGAACGTGGCTGTTTTTCTTTGTATTACATGGAGGGTAAATGAAAATGGGGAAACAAGGCAGAGCCCACATTTCACAGCTAAAAAAAACAGTTCAAATCCCTAAATCATATCACATGATGACTCCATTATCCTCATTTTTCTGTCCAGCGTAGCCTGTAGAGAGATTCAGGAGGATAATGGATCGATGAATGTGATCGGTGGAATGAATGGACGCCCACCTGAACCACATCATGCTGAATGTTTCAGGCCTGTTTAATTGCCATCACCTTCCTCCCTCCTCCTCCTCTTACTGCACACAAGAGGGTGATGAGTTCAGGAGAGTCTGTAAAAGTGAGTGTTTGTGTGATATGAAAGAGAATAAGGAGAGGAGAGACGTGATGAGTGGACTTATGTGTTAAATGAGATGATGAAAAAAAAAAGAAGAACCTTCATCTTTCATCAATCCATCCACCAGAAGTCGCACAGTTTTAATTTCCTCAGTGTTTCACCTCACAGTGCACATACCCGTGTGTGTGTGTAATGCTGCATGTGTTGGGGGGCGCGTAACTGAGATTCATTTGGAAAACAAGTCAACATTTGGGATGTTTCATTCCATACTAAAACATGCAGAACACAGAACATTGAACACATATACTGAACAGTTAGTTTTATCCAAATGCAGTTTCTCTTTTTTTTGTTTGTTTGTTTTTTTTTTTTTTTTTAATCTTTTTTTCCCGTACAGAGTGATTTTAGGATACACAGAACACGACGGAAACCAATCGCACCAGGTTGGACATATTGCTTTAAACCACCAAATTTTGTATATATGTCATGCATGCCACATAGATGATATTATGTTTATACAAAAATAACACCAACGCCTATTACTGTGTATCATAGTAATTACAGAAAAAAACTTTCAGTGTTTTTTGCAATGAAGTTCAACTGAGAAACCTTATACATCTATGTATTTATATCTAATACACATATACATACAAATATATATTAGATATAAATACATAGATATACTATATAAATATATAGATATATATGTTAAATGGTTATGACTTTTCCAGCTGTGATATTCCAGTTCGACTGAACCCCTTTTTTTTCTTTGTTAACGTTTGATGTGGTTGTGAAGGTTCTTTAAAGATTTCCTGTTGTGAAAAAAGGCAGTGCTCTGAAGAAGAAGAAGCAACGCAGTCAAAATGCAACAGTGACCGGATAAGACGTGAGTTCCTTCTCCATACAGAAGTCCTAATGAGGGAAGAAAAAAAAAAAAGAAGATCTGTGGCAAAATGAGATCTTATCTAGTCCAGAAATGAACTTTCGAAAAACTAAATCCAGGTGAGGATTTTCAGTCTGCTGAGTCTCGTCCGGACTGTTTTTTTGTTTGCGACGTGGCTGAAACCAGTAGCACAAACAGGCCGCCGCAGAGTCTCTGATTGCATGGCTCTGCTTGTGCAGCTGGCATGAGACGTGAGGGGCAACCAGTCCAAGCAGTCCAACACATGACCACCGCGGCCACAGTGAGGCGATGGCGAGAGCACGGGGTGGGGGGGGGGGGCACTCTTATCCAGACAGGAGGGAGGAGAAGCGAGGCAAGGGGAGGCGGTGACAAAGTTGTGCAGAAGAAAAAGACGACTTTGGCAGAACATTCTTAAAGCTTTGCTGGGTGATGATTGGCTGATTGCCCCCTCTCCCATTTCCTGTCACCGACACAGACAGCAGGTACACTTCATTCACTTATTTGACAATATTTACACTGTACTGACTCTAAGGAGGAGTGCAGGTGTTGAGCAGTTAGACAAAACAAAGAGGAAACACGTCATCGTTTGGAGGGCGTGTCTCGTTTACAGCCAACGGACACGTGTCGGGAAGAGGAAGTGATGTCACCAGAGCTCTTAAGTTCCTTCTCTCTTCCCGGAAACAGTTTCTGAAAGCTGTTAGTCGCATATAAAACGGTGATGACCTCCACAGCTGCAGCTGTGTCCCTCCACAGGCTCCGCCTCCTCCAAGATCTGAATTTCATGACCACAACAACAAACAAACTGTGGTCCAGGGCCGGACTGAAACTTCTTAGGGTTCTTACAGACAAGTCCCCCTTTACCCCCAATATGTAACCATGCACATTAACGCCTCAAGTAAATTCATAAAGCTCCTGCTGTTCCTGGATGCTGTAATAAATATTAACTCTACAAAGTGAAGCCTCACCTTTATCAGTTTAACCAGTGACCGAGTCCTGAACACAAAGCCAAGTCGCTGTGGGCTCAAATACATTCAGTCTAACCTGGTTTGGGCGGAGCGCTAAATTTTAGAGCTAACCAGACCACGCCTTGTGACAATTTTGGACGAGGGCTCAAAGACTTACAGCAACACTAAGATTACCTAAAGCTTGACTTAGAGTACAGCACTGAATCCATACTCCATCCTGATGTGCACGACACAGGATTGGTCTACTCGGTGGTACCAAAGTCTTTCTTGAAGCAACTCACAGAACTCGTTATCCTGCAAGCCCTTACATGGGCATTTATTTTGAAAAAAAAAGCTTAAAAAGTCATTTTTCAACTTTGCCCCAGAATAAGATTTTCAATAAAGAAGTTAGACTTGTCCCACGATTCTTTCTCTCTCTGTCGCCTGTGTTTGCTGTGCATACACTGTAAAACCCATTGATTAGCACTCTGTTAATGCCTCTGTTGAACCAAATGTAATAGGCTGTGATTGTATCTAGTGCGATCACAATGCTAATGCAATGGCTGGTATTCTGCCAGTGTACATGGCGTTTTCTCATTTTTACAGCTCAGTTCCCTTCTTCCTGCTTTAAAGTAAAAGTAACTGTTGTTCAGAGTCCAACGTGAGCAGCTCAGCTAGTAAAAGCAAAGATGGCCGCTCTGGGGTTTGTGACGATTCAATGCAGGACTTCAAATTAAGCTTAAAGTCTTTGACCTTGAGTCTGGGAGGTCAGAGCTTACTTTGTGATTTGGTCCGTCTCTGTACTGACTACAACTACATGGAGCTTACTTTCTGAGGTTTTTCTCGCAGAGGGGTTGGGAAGTCAATTTGGACAAAGGTGGGCGTGCCTTCACGGACCACGGCCCCTTCAAAACGGAGGCGGAGCATGACGTGGGACACAGCTTTGATCCTCTTTAAAGTCGTCAGCTCCGACACCTGCAAGCTGGAAAACAGCATCAATCCACTCATTCAAAGAAATCAGTCGCTGTAGCTTCAAAGCAGAGAAACAAACAAACCCAGAGGTTGGATAAATAATTATACACTCCCATTTAATGTTTGATACAGTTAGCTGATGCATTTTCTGAACTCTAATGGAGTTGGATAACTGCGAAAAATCACTTAACGTGTAGTGTGTCACAACATCTCAGGTAAAGTGATTATACTCATGTAAAAGGGGGCTGATGGGACTAGACTGTTCAGATTCAAATTGATTGGGCGACAGGAAGTAAACAAGTCACTGCAGGTTTCTGAGCCCTAACGTCAGGTGACCAAGACGACACACGTGGCAGAAATATTTAGAGAGCTGTAAAAAGACAGAGTCCACGGTAGGTTCATCTCATTCATGTACGGTACTGTCACCAAACTCTTCAGCCTATACATATATATTCATATATCTCCAAAATATTAAAAAGTACTTAATATAAAAATACAGAAGAATTGTAAAAAATGAGCAAAACATTGAATTTTATATGAAAACCATGCAAGAAAGATTCCCCATTTAGTTAAATAGTAACTCTAAGATTCAGGAAAACAAGGGAGTGAAAGGGAAGTGGTCGGATGAGAGAAGCGCAGACGAACTGCCACCGACTCGCTTTTCATGTAAACATTGTAGAGGTCCTTTTAACTTGGTTCGGCAGTGACGACTGAAGATTTTTCTCCTTGTTTTTTTTTCTTCTTTTGTTTCTTTTTTGGTCGTGTTTGAAGTAAAAGGGCCAGGGGAGGAGAGAGGGTGTGTGCTGGGACGGGGTTAGAAAGGGTGAGGGGTGAGAAAGTCCAAAGCAAACCTCGATAACAATGAGATTTAAAAAAAAAAAAAAAAAATCAATACAGACAACCTATAAAATATGGCTCTGAGTTACATAGAAAAAGCTCATCAGTGGGGAAACCTAGTCATGACAAAAGTTGGAAATATGGCAGTAGTAGCACATTACTTCAATAACGTGTCCTAGTTCAGAGATAGGTTGATGGCTAGTCAGACTAAGAGGGGATTAGATGCACCGCTGCTTCTGATTGGAGGATGAGTCTTTCTTCTTTTAAGACAGTAATCTGCAGACAAGCAGGAAGTACTAAGCGGCAGCGGGAACACAGTGGATTTAAATCTATGGGCTGACTGGTGACATCATCAGTCTCCCGTAAACCTCAGCATGGCCGCCACACTGATGCCTGCCAATCAGACACAGCAGAGAAGAGAGCAATGATGTTGATGGTGAAGATCAAACATCTCCGCTCCTGGCTGTGTGATGTCACTGACAGCTGATTTAAGTTTATGTTAAAGTTATAAAGTCTGAGAAAGGAGCTAAGATTTGTCTTAAACACAGGCAGACGGTCCAGACGCTGTTTAAAGCTCCATTTACTTCCTGTCTTTGCCCCAAAAATAGACTTGTCAGCGGTGCAGTCGTTTTCTGTTTAACACGCGTTTAAACTCACTTCTTTTACCAGCGCCACAGTCAGACTGCAAAAATGTGAGTGACACCAACAGATTTGAGCTGCCCGTAGGCTTAAAATGCTTCAGATTCACTGATAGCAAAACTAAACTTTGTGGCAAGCCTACATTCTGTATCGACCTGTATCCTCATGTGATGTCTGTGTTGTGTGTGTAAGGTCGGGGTTCCCATTTCACTGCAGGGCAACCTGCACGTGGCGAATAAAGCCTTGATTGATTGATTGATTGACATTCCTGGATCCAGACATGAAGCACCAAGAGTACAACCTGACCTCTGACAGAGACGATCTTTAAGAAATGGGTAGAAGACTAAATAAGATCTGAAATGCTTTACCTAAACTTTTCCTTGCACAAACTAAAAGGTTAATATTCCTTCATCATCTGAAGGAAATGTTTACTCTTTAAGCAAATACCCTAAGAAGCCCAAATTATACATCTGCACAGCAGGGAAGTTAGTTGTGATCAATTGTAACTTGCTGATGAACCCAGGGTGGGCGGGTTTTGTCTAATACGAGCCTGTCGGAGTGTAGAGTGAGGAGACACAAACGAGTGTTACAGTTTTCACACCTATCGGTGTGCAAACATCTGCTTGGGAGTGACATAAATTTGGTCAGCAAAGGGTCACGTCCCTGTGCCCGGTGTATCGAGAGGACAACCGTGATTCCTCTCAGAGGAAGAGCACCGACTTAACCTCGGTGTCCAGGGGCGAGTATTACAAGACCAGAGATGAGAATGCATGTGTTTTAGTCTGTCTCTATCCATGTATTACTATTTTGATTGTATTCAACCTCTCCTAGCTGAAAGCATCTCTGTGCACAACTGCCGACATGAGATTGGAGTGGGCCGGTCGCAGCCGCGTGGCGAGCGAGCGACACGGTGGGGGTCGAGCAGTGGAAAAAACAGGCTGCAGCTTTTGTTTGTTGTCGTTGGCCCTCGGGGCTTTCCGTGTGTGTAGTGACCTCATCTTACCAGCGATACCTGTGTTGTGACAACACCGAGACAGACATTGGATTTCAGGGCTTTGTGACTTCGCATTACCCCGATACCGAAACTTTTATTGCACTCGCCTACTGTGAAACACAAGCGGACGCCGGGGTATCGATTGTGTTAAACACCCTGATGGTTTCCTCTGCCAGAATATCGATGAGGCTGCCGTGGTAACAGGAGGTTCAGTCCTACAGACAGGAAGCTCATGGAGCTCTGAACAGACGCTGCTGCAGACGCACAAAGTTGAAACAGAATCCCGAATATTCATTCCTACTGTACGTTATCATGCGACTCAACACGAATTAAACAAAAACATGCATCCTACTAGAGACGGAAAACATGAACCACACTCCCGTTTCCTATCCTCACAGGGGACAAACTGGGGGAGGGGCAGAGAGAACCAGAACCCTGACTGGATGAGATGAGGTCAGAACCCCCACTGAGCAGAAAGCGAGCCCCCTCCAGACGCTGCCGTCTTCAGTATTTTTGGGTAGTAAACATTCTGTTCTTCCACATGCAACACAGCAGCTAAAAAAAAAAAAAAAGCAACACATACAGACACGATAAAGGGAAAAACATTATTTTAACCTTGAAAGCTGTAGTGTCACACTCACAAGACATTCTCAGGAGTCTGAATCAACCATCGATTGACATTCGTTAGAAGGTTTCAAAAAGAAATCAAGATCAAGGTCTAAAAAAACAAACAAAACAAAACAAAAAACAACAATAATAATAATAAGGTTACATTTTTGCATTTGCCTAAAAATCTTCTGATCAACAAACCCGGCTTATAGCTGTGTAGAAGAGCGGAAGCGTATGTACATCTGATTCACTGCACTCTTTGAAAAGTTCGGTGCCGTTTGAGAACGCAGGAATGAAGCGAGTACAGAACACAACATGCTGCTGCTGCGAGTCCTGCAAGGATCGAATCCAATAAAGTTTAAAAGCTTTTCAAAAAGAATGTCAAGTTAAAAAAAAAAAAGAAAGAAAAAAAAAACATGAATGGACTAGAAGAGGCCTTCCACTGTGGAGACTCTATCAGACTTACAGGCAGAACGACGCCACAGTCAGTATGAAAAACACAACGTGGCAGGAATGACCGAGGGGGGGTGGAGACGATGTGAAGCATGTGTGTGTGCAGAATGAGTCATGACTCCCTTCCTCGGTGTGACAGTTCGGTTGGTGGGGTGACAGATGATGCTGATGAAGAGGAGAGAGGAGGAACTCAGATGGATTAATCGAGGTTGAGGGGGAAGGTGGTGGGCAAGTCTTCTCCTCCCCGGATCAATGATGAGGAGCTGGGGAGGGGGTCGATTTCGTCTCCAGTCTCCTTAATGGTGGGGATGCGAGCCTCCTCCTCCTCGGACAGGGGCACGAACTCAGGATGGGCCATGAAGCTGTGGATGGAGCTACGGGACTCTGGGCTCTCCAGCCCCGCGTACAGGGAGCTACGGAACGCATTCACCACCTTAATCTGAAACAAAGAGAGGAAACGAACGTCAGAGGAGGTCTCGTAGGTGGGCAGCCATTTCTACACAAACAAAAACAAAACTGGCAGCAGGGGCTGATGGGACACGTGGCGGTCGTGCGTCTGAATCTGGGCACGGAAATGAGAAAAAAAAAAAAAACACAACGAGTGGAACAGCTGAATGAGAACACGGTTGGAAAGCTGAAAATATCCACAAAACATCAACGCAAAAAGGTCAAAAAAGGTCAATGCTGGAGGCAGCTCATAGCAGGAAGTGCATCAAAAAAAACCACAACAAAAACAAAAGCATCATCAGGGAGTCACATGTGGAGAAGCACTGAATCACAATCACCACAGTACGCACACCTGCACACAAACACACACGTCTGCAGGGAGAGTTTGATTGATGCTTCCTCTACATCTATAATTCTGCTTTTTAATATCTGACAGTTAAATATTGATACAATGTGTCCAAAAGTCTGTGGACACCTTAGTTACGGTTAAACTGGGTTCTTAATGTATGAGCACATCGACGAAAGAATGCATCATCACATGTTTTATCTTTCTACACACGAACTCATGCCTAGTTAACTTTTAGCCATCACAGCCGACTTAACCTTAACAAAACCGCCACTGTAACCGTCACTTCACTAATGTTCAAAAACCCCATTTAAACCAGCGCAGATCTCACAATTAGCAATGTTAACTAAAATTATCTGATGTGTTCGTTTATCCCTGAGCTGGCACTCAGTCTCAAAACTTCCTGACAGAAGACGCTGCATGTTATCAACCCGCTCCCCCACTCGTCTAGCTCCAGATGTCGAAGCTGTATGCGCTCCCATTCAGCCACTGCAGTATTAATGAGGACGGATGCTGGCGCTGGGTGATGAGGCCTGACACACAGTGGGTGTTGTAGTTCTTTCCAGAGTGGATGGATTGGGGCTGGGCTCTGTTTTTGTCCCCCCTTTCTTTTTTCTTTTTTTTTTTACCAAACTGGAAAAATATTTACTAATAATTCTTTTTGTACATTGGGGAATCGTCACATTGTGTCACACTGAAAGAGTAATAGGATTACCTGAAACGTAATACAGACTACAAACATATTTGTTTTCAGATTTTCTCTCACTGGAAAGCCGGGGCTAACACCAGGACAAACGCACTCATACTACATAATACAGTAAAGGGTGTGAATGGTCTTGATTCACCCAGCCTTCGTGATCTCATACCTGATGAGAGATCACCCAAAATGACTCAAAAACACATGCTCGTAAGGACAAGTCTTTCGTTACATTTGTAAGAGATCAGTCTCTGAGAATGAATTCCTAAACTGAACTTTAAAAAAATTTAAGCACAGTATGAAATGCATCTGTGGAGCTATTTGTTTAGACAAAATTCTTATTCTGCTGCCCAGTTTTAGATGACAAGTTTGTTAAATAAAAATTATACTGTAGGGAAAAAAAGGCATAATCACGAACACAGAAGCGTCTTTATTTGTATGGTGCTTAAATAACTGATTAAAATTTCAGTTTCAGTAAATTTGTATTATTTTTAAAGCCAATGGGTATTTTGTAAACCTTAGTTTACAAAACTAATTGAATTATTTGAATTTTCTTCATTCGCAATCTCAGTGACACTGAAATTATGTGCTCAGCCAACAGAGCCCGCATGAACCAATCACAGCGCTTCCCTGCACTGGGCAGCCTGAAATCAGGTTCAGGCAATACAGCATCGCCTCGCATGATTATAGTCCCAAAGTGGAAAAACCTGGATCGGATTCAACTTCTTTGTCTACAAAGAAGGTTTAATTAACAGGAATGTCCCACAATGTAACAGTGACAGCAACAGTGGCCTAAAAACCCCCAAACATTTTCTTCTGAGAGATTCATTGGATGATTTTTACATTTTAAACTGTGAAAGCAGTGTTCGCATTCCACGAAAGTGTAATAAAACCATTTTTGCCACTAAAACCAACAATTAATATTAAATTTTATCCTCCCGAGTCGGTTCCTGCGTGTTAAAAGTTTTCCCCATTGGATGAAAGGGTTACTTTGACTCGAAAAACGGGCTCCGACTGCGGTTTGTAGCCACTCCAGTTCTTGGCCTGATTGTTGGAAGCTGCACCATCTGAAGTTCTCAGCGCTTACCTGGGAAAGTGAAATCTGGAGGCTTGTGACTGGGAGGTCTAATCTGAATCTGGCTATGATTTAACCTCAATGCATGATCTCATCTATGCAAATAAGATATAAATACCATAAACTAACTGTCCTGCAGCAAACTGACTTTCTGGGGTCACTGCTGGTTGGAGGGCACGTTTTACCAACTCGGCTATGATGGCGTCAGCGGGAATACCGAAATATTTCAGCCGATCCCCGACCCCAGTAAACACCACACACATAACAAACACAATCTCACTGTTAAGCATTTCTAATCACGTTCCGAGTGAGAATCGTTTTGTCCTCGGCCTGCTCTCCTCTCTCGGCCTAAAGTCGTTTTCTGTGTGATGAATCCGCAGAGGCTGCAGCTGATCACACTGATTTATACGCACCAGTAGACACTCTTCATTATAATTAATAACCCTGCAGTTCAAAGCTCTCTATTACTGAACCACAAGAGAGCTGCAGGCTGAGCTCTGCAGCTTAGAGCATGCATGCAACAACCACAAACACTCGTGCATACACAAAGCTCACAAGTTAAAAAGCTCTTGGCTGTTAAACCACGAGGGAGACTTGCTGAGCCTGACAGATTTAACCCTACACAGGATTAACCCATAAAATTATCTCAATGACCAGGATGTTGCCTCAGAGAAATAGAGGGGGAAAAAGCAACAAAGAAAATGGGACGGGGAAATGAGAGCGATTCATCGTCTCTTTCTCTTCTAGTAGGTCACACGTGCCTTTAGTGACTTGTCAGGCACCAAGTCTCATCATGGGTTAATAGATGCATGGTGAGAGTTTAATTCTTCATGCAGGATGGAAGTGATGGAAGCAATAACAAGAAAAAAAGATGAATATAAAAGCACAGGAAGGTGAAGTGGACAGCACATGGAAGCAGAGAGATGGAAACAGATCAGGTTGTCTGCAGGCTCTCTCAGTACTTTTTTCTCTGGCTTTTACAGTCAAACTGCAGTTCACACTGGTGTCTATTCAAAGCCGTAATGTACGTACTGAACACTTTAAAAGGATTTAATAAAACACATTCAGTGTAATTTTTCCTGTACAGTAGAGCTGAAAATGTTTGAATGTGCTAGAAATGCTGAACTGAATGAAAGAAACATCTGAATGCTGCAACAAATCATCTAAAAGAATCTTAAACCTTTGTTTCTCACTCGCACCACTGTTCGAATGAAGCAGGGTAACATGAAGCTAATTAGCAAGCTTTAAAGATGTTCACTTTTTCTCCAAATCTGCTTTTTAATATCTTGTGATGTTCAGCTCTTACTATACTCACATCTTCAAACTTGTTTACTTATAGATTTCAGCAGCAGCATCACAGCTTTATTTGCGGTTTTAATTGCAGTGATTGCAAACGGAGCTTTTTCACCTCGCTGCTGGTTTACATTTAAAGCTCTCCACCAAACCTTTGGGGGGCTTTTATTGTAAAGCTGCGGTAGACAATACAACTTAGCCACAAGTGTGATTAGAAGAGCTTTCTAAGCTATGCTCCTTGTGAAGGAAGGAAAGTAGAAAAAGAAAGAAAAGTTTCTATTTAGTGAGCACAGGTTCAATAATTGCATTATCTTTATTGCTACCCTGCAGTGGGCTATTCCCAATTCCACCACTTCCAGTTAATAAATAGCCTAGACACACTCTTCACATGAAAAATTCCAGATTAGTTCAGGGCGTGCAGACACCCGGTTACGACAGCAGCAGTGGAATGGCTTCAGTGTCGGTAAGTCATGCAACGTTCAAACAGAGGAAAAAAAAGACAGAGTCCAGCCTGGTGGAGCGTGCTGTTAGCTGGCCTCCAGTCACCGACTCACTGCCTGCAGTGGAGGAGGAAGCAGCAGCAGCGGGGGGCAGAGCCCCACCCGAGTTGGTGAGAGAGGAGGAGGAGCTAAGCCCTATGTGGGTGGGGCTAGAGAGAGTTTTGGCAGCAGTGGCATCATTGTGCTGGCTGACGACGGACGGCTGGCGGCGCAGGGCACCGGGCACCGCCGCCTGGCTCGTCTGGAAGGTATAGACCACATCCATCTGAAGGAAGGACAGTCACAACACACTGTTAGAGAGCAGAGAGAGCAAGGAGACAGCACAGAGGAACAGATTTCTGCAGAGGTTAGAGACAGTGCAGTCTGACCTTTTAATTCATTCGGACGTAAAGAAGAGGTAGCGCAAGTACAGCGATGAAGACAAGCACATCGGATTAAATTACTCAATTTCAGGGTAGTTTACATTTAGTGTTAGCTGGCAGGAAACAGTGCAATGGCATTAGCTGATAAAATGTTGTGCATCAATCTACGATGAGACTCATCTATGTCATGCTTTGCTGCTAACAGCGTGACTGGGACTGTATCAGTCTGAATATGTCACACATTCAGTGGTAAGATTTAAAATTGTCCTGACAAAAGGGTGACGCTATGTTTTCAATGAAAGTTGGCACTGGTTCTGAGCCTTTCCCTGTCATACTGACTTGAATTAATCATCCAACCACAGAGATCAAAACTGTAAAAAAATCATCTGATCAAAACCAACTAATATTTCATTTCATTCATCAAGATCAGTGCCGATGAAATAGACGGATTTTATTAAGTGGATCCGTTCTTTATTTTCTGTCATGTATGTATACACTGATGCTGGATGGTCATTTTAAACTTTGCAAAGTTTCAAATAATGGATGATTTTGAATTGTGAATCATGGAATGCTTCTCTGTCAGAAGCTGGGTATCATACTGTCCCCACACTGAACAGACTGTATCCAGCATTTAAATTCAACAGTTAGTTTTACTGAAAGAAAACAAATGGACATTATGGCAGTAAGAAACTTTCTGATTTTCCATTGAGGTATTTCTTGCATATTTAGTACATTTGTTAAAGAAAAAGCAAAATAAAATATCAAATCTTCCAGTGGGATAACCTCTGCAGTCCTTATCTGTGCTGCTGCAATACAGAAAAACTGAGCTACTGACACTTTTAGCAGGTAGAGACACTAGAATATGAAGGAGAAACAAAGATGAGAAGAGGAGAATGAGAAGGAGATCAGGACAGAGGAGAAGTTGTAACAGCAAGGAGAAGTTTGAGAGCTGTCATTTAGTTAGTGTCAAAATGTGAAAATCCTCTGACAGAACGAAGGGATGAAGAAAGAAATGGAACAGTGAATAAAGAGCTTTTGAATCAGGCTTACGGCACTCTGAGAGAGAGAGAGCTGAGACAGGAGAAAGAGAAATGTGTCATTTGGAATGACTGATAAAGTTTCTGCAGCGAGGTGCTGCATGTAGCAATTATTCCCCCACTGTGTCTGACTGTTGAGGCGTTGAGCGGCACAACACTGCCCACCAGGATTAGAGAGGAAGAGGACAGGAAGAGGAGCGTGGAGAGATAAGAACCTAATTAGCTTGCAGCCTTTCGTCGCCTCCCTCTCCATCCCCGCTTCCTCCCATCCTCCCATCCCGAGAGGACAACACTGATATTACAGATACACAGCCCGAAGAGAAAAAGGAGAGCGTCCTCAGTTCTGTACAGCAGATCCGATGGCAGACAGAGAGAAGTGGAGGAGAAACATCCGCCTTTCACGACACCGATTTACGTGGACCGGGTGAAGATTATCGTAAACCGCACACGTGGATCAGGGTTTTCCGCTCCACCTGAAATCACACTTGCCCTCGCCTGTTCATTTGTACCCGCTCTGAAGCTTTCAATCAGATTATGTGATGAATGAGCATTTTAACCTCTAGACATTTACCAGCTCACCGGTAACACATCGATGGTTAGGGTTTTGTTTTAGCTTCATGCAAAACAGGCACGTTTTAAATGAAGTATCATTTATTAAATTTGATATTGCCAGATTTTCCTACAGTTCCTATATGAAACCACCGACTTACTAAATAATTAATTTGTATTCTTACAGTTTTAGTCTGTTTGTGTGATAGATAGTGTATTTTGGATGTTTAATAGTCTACTTTCCAGTTTTTTTTCTGAACAGCTGTTGAACACTTTGGCCATCACCTGCTGTTTTAATCAAGGTATAATGTATAACACAATAATAAAAAGGACAAATGATGGAGAAGCACCAGAGCTCTGGATTAAGAAGCTACACTTATTTGTTTTGGTGTTTTATTTGGAAGAGGTCTGGTTTAAAATGAAGTCTTATTTTCTGTCAGTTACAGAATTGAGTGAAGAAGCAGAGAGTCAGTGTTTCTTCAGAGGTCAAACTGAGAAACTCAAGACGACAAACCAGAAAAAATTCGCTATTATTATTCAGACCTGGTTACCCTCTGGCCTCAGTAAGTACAAGCAAGCCCACTGGTAAGAGGAAAACACCTGACCTCGCTGACTCCATGTGTGTGCGCGTGGGAGCAGAGCGATGACTACTGTTACTGTAAGTGGGCGTTAGCATGGAGGCTAATGAAGCCCACAGAGACTGAATGGAACTGCCCGTGGACATGCTAAAGCTCAGTGAGCTGTCCTGTAGGAGGAGGATAACACAGACAAGTTCCAGCGTACGAGAACAGCGACTAGTAAGAACACCAGCTAGATTTCAATCCAAATGCAATGTAGCATGAAGTTAGTTTACTGACATAATAATTCACTAATGACACTTACTCTCCAATTCTGATGGAAGAAAAAGATGATAGCATTCGTGTTTTAAAATCAAATCCGGTTTATCTCTTCCTCTGATTAGAGGAGTGTTGACTCTTGTTTTTTCTTTGTCCTTTGTGCTGTTTTTGCTCTCGGTCGCTCTTTTTGTTTACTTTGTGGTTTATTTTGTGACTTTTTTTTCCCTGACCCATGTTATTGGTTTGATTGTGTCTTATTGCTTTCTTTTTAACCCCTCTCTCTTCCTTGCTGTCTGAATTTAGTCGGAATTTCAATCAGTCTTTGCCAGGCTGTTGCATTTTCAACTTCCTCTTGTTCCTCAGTCTTCCTTAGATTCACCCCATGTTTTAGATTCAGTGCTTTTTTTGGACTAACCAGCCTAATTGTGCTGCAGGTTTTCTAACTAACTTTCTCTTTACCCTTTCTGCGTGTCTGTCTCTGTGATTCTGTATTTGGATCAACCTTGCGGTTCTTAGAAGTGTTCCTAAAGATTTGCTCACTAAATCTGGCTTTGTTATTATTTAATCAGTAACTTTTTCAAAAAGCGTGACTTTTTAATTTCTTGTGGTTTCCCTCAGGTTACACAGGAATTGAAAGTCCGGATGGAAACAGGTGGATGGAGACACGCTTGCTGACATGACTGATTAATTTACTGACTAATGAAAGTACTCAGGAAGGTTTCTGCCGCTGTAGCCGTCTTTAATTTCTGTTTTTTAATAAAGTGGTTCTGTGCCGAAGCTCTGCAGCAGAGTGTGAAATTGACAGGACAACATCTGCAGTTGAGTGTGTGTGTTTAATCTTCAGTTCAATTACACACACACACACAGACACACAGTGTGTGTCACAGAGGTGCCGACATGAAGCTGCAGTCGGAGATACAGCTACGGTAAACTTTTATCGAGAGTTCTGGTTGACTGCACTATGTTGTACAGTATACATATGATAAAGACTCTACAGGCTTCATTTGGCGTCTGATCTGAGATGGATGCTGACAGAGTTTAGAGGCTCCACATGGAAAGTTTGCAGAGCCAATCAGGCTTTGCGGCACAGCTCCACGCACTCATTAAATGTAGATACTGTGCTTTCTGTATATATTTTTTCTCCTAAGCGGCGGTCAGCTTGACTTCAAAGATTTTTTTACACCCTCCAGCTGTTAATTTCACCGTAAAGCAGCTTGATGCAGTTTACCACTTACTGCTTTTATCTCAGTAAGAGATGGTAAGGAGATTTCCATGTATCTGAAAAAAGGTAATTTTTTCTTTTCTTGCAACGAGAAGAGAACGTCAATAAGAAAAAAGATGTACTGTACTGTGAGAGCGCAGAAAATGTGTAGAGCATTTTATGTTGAATGAAAGTGAACTTGTCGTTTTGCAACAGAGTCTGGCTGGTCACCAGTGGTGATAAGCCAATGCTTGAGGTGATGCTCTGCTTGAAAAACACAAATGATGTTCGAGAGATCTGAAATAAAAACTTTGGTAAGGAATTTGTTGATTGTGAACCAGATCAAAAATGGACCCGGCTGTTGGATTCCATCGATTGTGATGCATTCAGGTGTCTGCTGGAAAAAATATTTTTATTAAAGTCTCTCTTTGTCATCTTGATGAGAGAATGCCTCTCAAACAACAATTCAGATAAGACAATAGACCAAAAACAAAACAAGCCCTCAGCCGTTGCCATCAAAGGGGGAAACTGATAACAGAAGTAACCTGCAGTAGGTGATAAAGTTAGACATGTCGAGGAGCCGAGGCGAGCATACCTGTGTCTGGATGCGGTTCAGACCTCTGAACCAGAGAATCTGGCCTCTCCTCAGCTCCATCTCGGCGTGGTCGATCTCATCCGTGCCTTCGTTCAGCTCCTCCTCGGGAATCTCCTCCTTTGTGATACCGTGACCGGCCTCCTTCAGGAACTTCAAGTGGTGTGTGGGGATGGCCGAGATCAGCTGAGGTTGAGAGAAAACCATCGTCAGCAGATCAGATCTGGTGGTGTTTACGCCAAATCAGCAGATGAAAACAGCTGACAATATCCGATAACATCGATGGTCAAACTAATAAAACGTTTTATGAATATATAAAGACAGCCTGTGCTATAGGACAAGTTTAAAAAATGTATGAGAACTGCATTATGGGAAATGTAGGATCCTTTGGAGTGTGACTGATTAAAGTCCTCACAAGTTAATAATTCACGTGTTAATATGTGTAGTGTATAATGACTCAAAAATAGACAAAAAGCAGGGTGTGCAGGGTGCTTTCCCAATCTAGGACCAAGACTTATGTGAGACAACAGGACTAAGGTGTTACTAAGAGGTTGTAGGAAGTATTTTGGGTAAAGTTTGCCAAATTTATTTTAAAAGATAAAAAGCTAACAAATGAACTCATTACTTATCAGCGCTTTCATTTTTTTTTCTTTTACTAACAAGCAAAATGTTGCTAAAGCTGCACTGAAGCTTGATTTGACCTCAATTTTAAAACATAATATACAAAAACTAATGAAGCACAATTAACTTGTAAGTTGGTTATGCAATCATTATTTTCCTATTGCTGGTGAACTATCTGTTCATGGTTGTTAAAAGAGAGCGGAGAGACACCCAGCATCCTGCTGGAGCTGCACATCAGCTTTTTATATCTCTGTCACCCTCCTCTCTCTCTCCGTTAGAAACAAAAGATGTTTTTACCTCTTAAATAAATCACAGACTTCAGATGAGTCTGTTTCTGTTAGCATATTTCTGTCTCTCTGCCCTCCACCTGAACCCAGCAGGCTAGCTATGACTGAACAGTTTTGCTGTGTGTTTGCATGCTAACAGGATCATGCGTGTGATGGCGCGTTCGTGCGCGTCCACAGAGGCGCTGACACGCCGGGTTTGTTTTCCCTCGGCCCTCGTAAACAGGAGTCGCATAGCTTTCATGTGCTGAGCTCATTACCATGGCGATGGTCGTGATGGCAACACCGCAGCAGCGCGAGTGTGACAGGCAACAGTTTTCTGCCATAAACCTCACATATCCACCTCTTCATCAGCTCCTGGGTACACGCTGCTTATTCTCACAGCTCGGGCTGGTGTTTGTTCTGCTCAGCTGTTTGTGCACTTGAGGTTTTTGTCTCACCTGTCCCCACAGCAGCTCTCCCACGCCGATGAAAACGCACCACAGCCACTGGTCGATGGTCAGAGCCGTGCAGGAGAACGGCTTTCCTCCGAACTGAACAATGACGATCTGGGAAGGAAACAAGCAAGCGGCATGTCAGCCGTGTGAACGGAGCAATAATAGTAAACTTTTAGTCGGCAGATCTGGTGGTTTAACAAAGTTATGTTAGACTATTCTATAGTGTGAGATTGGTAATACTTTTACTCATACATTAGTCCAATGCTAATGTTAAGGCAAATAAATGAGATGACAGGGTAACAGAGGAAACTCCAATTTCCAGTGTTACAGGTGGGAGAATCAGTGACACCTGCACTGACCACTGGCACCCAAAAGAGACAGAAACGACACAACTTATTATTAACTACTAAGGTTTTTCGCCATTTGGGCACTACTTTTTAAATAATACCAAGGTGAGGTGTTAGTTAAGTTGCCAATACCTTCTCTGTCATTTACTGTAATCATTAGCCAGCTAACTACAGAATCAACACGACCACCACCTTTCTATTGTCAACCTTTCGACACTTTGTCCCCCACACAGCACAGGCAACTGCTCATCTCGTGATCTTCCACCTGTTTTTGGTCAACATTTTGGATGTGTGTGATTCATCGTACCACCAGTCCTACTGTTAAGGTCTTAACCTGATGTGCTGATGTCTTCTCACCATTTCTAATTCAGTGAAAAAAAAACCATCAGAAGGTTTCAGCTAAACTCTTTTAAATGTAACCAAACTATGTGGAGCAAAAATGCAGCTGCAGCTACTGAGACCATGAATCCATCCAGACTCAGCGGTAACATAACAGGAAAACCTTGGTAGCACTAAAGGATGTTGAAGGTGTTACCTGCAGAGCGAAGGTCCCCAGTACAACGCTGCAGAAGATAGGGTTCCTGTAGACACCTTCGAACACGTTCCTCTCTCCGTGGATCTTCCTGGCATTGATTTCGTTGAAGAGCTGCATCATGACGAACACGTTGAACACGATGGTGTAGTGCTCTGACGGTGGGGAGTGCAAGGGAGTGTTTCGCCCACTGTCGATGTCGAAAAAGTTCTCACCTGATAAAAGATGAAGGAAAATACCCCAAAAATGTATCTCAACTGTTTCGACAATGATTAACAAACAGCAGCGTCTTAGTATCAATGCATTACTCCAGAACCAGGTTTACACCCAACTTGGATGGAGTCAGACTCACCAGCGAAGAGCAGGGTAAAGATGATGACGAGCTGGTACACAGCATGGCCAAGTATGTTCTTCATCATGGTCCTAGAGATGAGGGGCTTGTCCCGACCGTAGGGTTTACGTAGCAGCAGAGACTCAGTGGGCGGCTCCGTGGCAAGAGCGAGAGATGCCAGAGTGTCCATGATGAGGTTGACCCAGAGCATCTGGACAGCTTTCAGGGGAGAGTCCTTTTGGAGAAGGAGGAGTAGTTTAATTTACGAGAAGAGAATATAACATCAGGGATATAACAGAATACAAATATGATTCAGCAACCAAACAACAGGGAAACATACAAAAAAAATCCTTATGATCTTTAAAATGTTTTTCTGCAATTGCACCATGTCTACTCCCAGTTTGTGCTCCTGGTTGGGTCTGTTTGTGGACCTCTTGCAGACCAGCAAAGAGCATTACTCCCAACTACAGCTTTGAAATTCCCACGTTTACAGCATGAGAAACTGTTTTGGTCAAATTTTCCTTATTGTGACAACTGGAATGGTGTGACTGGTTTCAAATTTTGAAAAGGTATCTCGTGATCAAAAGACCCTGTTAAATGCCACCTGCTTGAAAAGATGGACTCAGTTCAGTTGGACTCAAATGTAGTATAAACGTGTATTCATACTAGATGACTGAACTCCAATGCTTTCTCAATGACACAGTAACACACACGGTAAATAACAAACCTATAAAACATGTGAGAGGACAGTGTGACCACTACTGACAGAGGAGCTGAGATGCTGAGAAGAACTGATCATTCAGGGAGCATGCTCTGACACGGTACAGGGCAATGAGTGGCCTGCTGTCTGGAACAAATATGGAATCTCTGTGATTCAAAAAATGTTGCCACTGATACTGATGAAGTTATTGTTTAAGAAGGTTCAGGGAACCTCATGGTGGACACATCCCATTTTTCACATGGTGTCTATGGTTATATCTGAACTTCCACATATTAGGATTGCATTGTTAGGAAACAAATATACGGGCAGGTTTTATACTGCTG
Source organism: Perissodus microlepis (assembly GCF_051167445.1). NCBI lineage: Eukaryota > Metazoa > Chordata > Actinopteri > Cichliformes > Cichlidae > Perissodus > Perissodus microlepis. Next base: position 27,448,821 of record NC_140465.1, on the reverse strand, counting down.
TCACTGTGAGAACCATACTGTAAGAACTGATTTGATCTTAGTGCGTCTAACATCAAATGAGTAATTTAACTGCATAAAAAAAATGAGGAAAAAAAGTACACACACATTTCAAAGCACCCCCTCCACTTCTAAAACCCAGTTTACGCCTCTGGGTCCTGCCTCTGTTCCTCTGTACACACACCAAACACATAAATCGCCTTTTAATGATCTTTTCCGTGCACTAACAGAGACCGAGCGCCTGATGATCAGTGAGCAAAATCACAGCACAGAGACCACAGACCCGCTGAGTCCCCCGTTATATTTCAGGATTATGACGGTGACGTGTTGCCATGGTTTCAGGCTGAATCTTAGCCTACTTTGTGTTCTTCGCTCTGTAGTCGAGTTAGTTATCTGGTCTTGCCAGCTGTGAGCCTTTCAATTAATACACAGCCCCAAGACTTTCTTCTTTATTGTGTCAGGGGTTCAGCTTTCTGATTACAGGCACATTATGAAACAAAGAAAATGTGACACGGCCAACTCGCCTCCTCGCAGCACTGAGACGGTCACATCGAAATCACAAATTACTCTTTGTTTCTATGGATATTTTATCAAGCAGAGATTTAAAGATGTTTCCACAGCATGTGACGAGGTACATCAAACACACCAGCCAGCCTCAAAATCGAATCAAAACATGAGTTAATCAAAAGCATAAGTGAAGGCGATGTTTTTACCGTTTTTGAATTTGAGATGAAAACCAGCAATGACACAAACACAATTTCACACGCTGTTTATATGCAAATAGCACACTCATTTAAATAGTTTTACATTCAAAACCTTTTAAAATCTATACATTCAAAAGCATGTGATTCATTGATCACTGATTAGAGATACTGTAGCACAAATGCTAGCAGCTGCTATAGTGAACATACAGTGGCTTGCAAAAGTATTCGGCCCCCTTGAACTTTCCCACATTTCGTCACATTACAGCCACAAACATGAATCAATTTCATTGGAATTCCACGTGAAAGACCAATACAAAGTGGTGTACACGTGAGAAGTGGAACGAAAATCATACATGATTCCAAACATTTTTTTACAAATAAATAACTGCAAAGTGGGGTGTGCGTAATTATTCAGCCCCCTTTGGTCTGAGTGTAGTCAGTTGCCTTGATGAGTGCTAATGACTAAATAGAGTGCACCTGTGTGTAATCTAATGTCAGTACAAATACAGCTGCTCTGTGACGGCCTCAGAGGCTGTCTAAGAGAATATTGGGAGCAACAACACCATGAAGTCCAAAGAACACACCAGACAGATCAGGGATAAAGTTATTGAGAAATTTAAAGCAGGCTTAGGCTACAAAAAGATTTCCCAATCCTTGAACGTCCCACGGAGCACTGTTCAAGCGATCATTCAGAAATGGAAGGAGTATGGCACAACTGTAAACCTACCAAGACAAGGCCGTCCACCTAAACTCACAGGCCGAACAAGGAGAGCGCTGATCAGAAATGCAGCCAAGAGGCCCATGGTGACTCTGGGCGAGCTGCAGAGATCTACAGCTCAGGTGGGGGAATCTGTCCATAGGACAACTATTAGTCGTGCACTGCACAAAGTTGGCCTTTATGGAAGAGTGGCAAGAAGAAAGCCATTGTTAACAGAAAACCATAAGAAGTCCCGTTTGCAGTTTGCCACAAGCCATGTGGGGGACACAGCAAACATGTGGAAGAAGGTGCTCTGGACAGATGAGACCAAAGTGGAACTTTTTGGCCAAAATGCAAAACACTATGTGTGGCGGAAAACTAACACTGCACATCACTCTGAACCAGTGTTGGTCAAGTTACTTGAAAAAAGTAATCAGTAACTAATTACTGATTACTTCCCCAAAAAAGTAATCCCGTTACTTTACTGATTACTTATTTTCGAAAGTAATTAATTACTTAGTTACTTAGTTACTTTTTAAAAACACGATTTACAACCTGAGTAGGTGATAAAGCGATAGATCTGTCAACCCAATTCTACTTTTTCTGCATAATCCATCATACAAAATGTAATCAAATGGAAAAGTCTCTTTTTTTAAACTTGTTTTATCCGTTTTAATCTTTTAACTTTATGCATCAAGCAAAAATTAAATTATATGCACCATTCTCTGACTTGAAGAAATTAGTTTAACATTTAAACCTATTTTCTGCACATTCCAGCACATAAAATAAAATATTTTTTGTGTTTACACTCAGTCTTTCAAATAGATGCAAGTAAAACACAGCAGAAAGTAAATAAAATCAAACACTGGCAGTCCTGTTGCTCTATTTTCACCTGTAAAGCAGGAGTTGGGTAGGCGGAGGTGTGCTCTGGTGCCGGTGTGGCGCAGCGGTCAGTGGAAGAATCCGAGAGTTTCTCTGTGAATTTCCCATTACGTCGTTGCGCACTCGGAGCTTGTTTAGGGTTTTTTTCGGTGTAAAAAGAAGTTTTCTTCCCACCACAACGGACGCTAATGTTTTTGTCACTTTTTATGGAATCAAACTCAAAGTAAGATCAGTACTTCCAAGCTTTAAACGCTGCACGCTCATACTCTCTCCCGCACTCGATATATTATCCATTGTTGATCTGCAGACAGCTGTTGTCACAAGGTCGCACTCGCTTACGTCACTGTCATGAGACATTCTCGCAAAAAAATCACGGTTTTAGTAACGCAGTAACGCAGCGTTCCTACGGGAAAGTAAGGGTAATCTAATTACCGTTTTTGCAATAGTAATCCCTTACTTTACTCGTTACTTGAGTTACAAGTAACGCGTTACTGCCCATCTCTGCTCTGAACACACCATCCCCACTGTCAAATATGGTGGTGGCAGCATCATGATCTGGGGGTGCTTCTCTTCAGCAGGGACAGGGAAGCTGGTCAGAGTTGATGGGAAGATGGATGGAGCCAAATACAGGGCAATCTTGGAAGAAAACCTCTTGGAGTCTGCAAAAGACTTGAGACTGGGGCAGAGGTTCACCTTCCAGCAGGACAACGACCCTGAACATGAAGCCAGGGCAACAATGCAATGGTTTAAAACAAAACATATCCATGTGTTAGAATGGCCCAGTCAAAGTCCAGATCTAAATCCAATCGAAAATCTGTGGCAAGATCTGAAAACTGCTGTTCACAAACGCTGTCCATCTAATCTGACTGAGCTGGAGCTGTTTTGCAAAGAAGAATGGGCAAGGATTTCAGTCTCTAGATGTGCAAAGCTGGTAGAGACAAACCCTAAAAGACTGGCAGCTGTAATTGCAGCAAAAGGTGGTTCTACAAAGTATTGACTCAGGGGGCTGAATAATTACGCACACCCCACTTTGCAGTTATTAATTTGTAAAAAATGTTTGGAATCATGTATGATTTTCGTTCCACTTCTCACGTGTACACCACTTTGTATTGGTCTTGGAATTCCAATAAAATTGATTCATGTTTGTGGCTGTAATGTGACAAAATGTGGAAAAGTTCAAGGGCGCCGAATACTTTTGCAAGCCACTGTATGTATGTGCTCAAAATCTGACACCTGACATTAAGATTCAGCCACACTGGTACTCTGCTTTTTGGTTGTGGCATTTACAAACTGCTGTTAACATACATGTGAAAAATGAAAATTTGAAATGATGTTTGGAAACAAAAAATCTAAAGCAAAACACTGCAAAGAAGAAGCACACTGAGCACACAAACCTTTGCCAAACAACTCACTCTCTGGGCAGTTCTTACTAGAATTGTATTTTTTATTTTTTTTTGTATTCACCACAATAAATTCACCTTTAAAACTTTGGCGAATTGAAGCCAAATTTAAATGGATTGCTTCCATGACCCAACACTACACCCCTTTTCAAGCTATCATTTTTACAGACAGAGTGATGACACACACGCACACAAACACAACCAAAAATAGAACATCTGCAGTTTTTTCTGCCCACTCGTACTCTAAACTTTTTTTTTTTAATAAACACAAGCAAACAATATCAAACTGTGAGACTGAATTTAGACAGAAGATTTTAAAAAATCCAGTGATAGTGATGTCCTTTTCTTTTTGGGTTGTGTGAAAACAATGTAGTTACAAACATTATGTGAGATTTTTTTTTAAATTCTCATTTACACGTGTTCGTTCCAGCTTTTTCAGCTCATATTCAGGAGGTCCCACTGAGCCGTCTGTCGTTATTCAGACTCAAACTGGTGTGCTAAATGAGCTGTAATTTCAGACATAAGCGGTTTACCTGTGTGATGCAGGCGCCTGTGAACGCCACAATCACGGCCACCACATTGACGGTCAGCTGGAACTGCAGGAACTTGGAGATGCTGTCGTAGACGTTCCTCCCCCACATGACGGCCTTGACAATACTGGTGAAGTTGTCGTCAGTCAGGATGATGTCAGATGCCTCTTTGGCCACATCTGTGCCGGCGATTCCCTGAAAGGAAGCAGAGAGGCATCATTAGTCCTTGAATAAGAGCAAACAGTCTCTGTGATGCCAAGTTTCCAACAAATACGGAAACTCTGTTCACACAAGATCCACACAAGCAATGAATCAACTCTGCTAAAAAGTGTTCATCGAAACTTTCGTATACATACATTTTTGTATTTTTATGGTATTTATGAAAAAGTTCTAAATATCTGAATCTGTGAGAAACGGTGTATTTGGAGCTAGGGTGGTGAGTTAGAGTCATAAAGTACTGGAAGAGACACAAACTACAGTTTTATTTTTTTAGATTTCAGTCAAATGACATCTCTGGGTACAAAATCACAATTTTTCTATTTTCCTCCTCATGTTTAAAACACTGCTCTTAAATTACCATCCCAAGCACCAGGTGTGGGCCTGCTGCTGTTTATTGATGCTTAAGGTAATTTCAAATCGTTCCTCCAAAAAGTCGATTGGCTCCAAAATCCATTCAATTCTCATAGGTCCTGTGTTCAAATGCCCAACTTCAGTCATGAAGATAATGTTTACAATAACCAGGCTTCCCCCTTGAGCACTACAAGACCTATAATGTAAAAGACTAAAGTCTGGCACTCTCTTCCAATCTGATTTTTTTGTCACAGGCTATGTGATTTTACATAAAGACTGCGCAGTTTGCCTTAAACATAATGTACAAAGACAAAAACTGTTGAACAAAGACAGAAACGGAAGATGCTCGGGATCACGGCTGAAGAGTGATTTGCTCAGATAAAGTGGTCCAAAAGAAAGAAAACACTTTAGATACCGTGGACACGACACTGATCACATACTTGAACATCAACCAAAGCAAAACTTGCAGCAATTTGTCTTTGCTGGAACACAAAGCAGAGAGCAGAGCAGGTGTAAGACAGTGCTGAGTTTTACAAGCAGGCTACACCAAACAACTGAAAACTCAGGATTTTATTGTTACACTGGACACTGAACTTGCTTAAAAATGCTACCGTTAGCGAAATTAATTAATGAAACCGGCCCTCTCAGCTGTGTTTGTCACTTTGGTGCCTTCTGGAGCACTTTTCATGCAGTTATTCAATAAATAATATGGCTTCCTGTGGAATATTATTATTGGTCTATTACTTTATGGTCACTTTCTATTAGTAGTACAGCACTTTCATCCGCAGCTGCTACTTCTGTGTTTATGAATAAATCTGAGTTGACTTGACAATCCTGACAAGCTCCATATAACAAGATGGCCAACAAGCTAACTGAGGCTCTAAAAATGTGGAGACCAAGTCAAAACATCAGCCTGGCTTTGTACTAAACTGCCTCTCAGACTCGCACTTATAGATCCCCAAAGTGCACAACACATAAATCTGAGGGACTGTAAAGTGATTAATAAGGTAAGAAGACAGAAACAACAAGTATTTCTGCTATACAAATTCCACATTTACTGCCATCTTCTTCCAATGCTTGACTGATCACCACTCAGATAGACCAACTGTGGTAAGCGGTCACAGATAACACATTGCTTTATCTTAATGAGTCCCAGTAGTCACAACCTAAAAAGCCTTGGAACCGTGACTAACTAATTGTGCATAAACATCTCAGCTGTGACCAAGAGAACTCTGGTTTACTGAAGCTCATCTAACACCAAAATGTTGAGCTGGAGCGCCCACAGTTTCCTCAGAGATGGATAAACGATTATCTTTCTGTGGAGTTTAATGTTACTGCTTCCTAGCTCATCCGCAGGGTACAAGCGCAGTGGAATAATGCTGCCGAGGTTGTAACGGCAGAGCAGTATGACAGGTACAAGGAGAAAGTCCAGCTGTTCAGCTTCACTATGGATAAAGCGACGACTTATTGTTGGGTTCTTTCTCATCTCCTGTAGATGCGAACAATCCGCCAGCAGGACGTTTAATTTTTAAACCTCCTTTCATCTAAAGTCTGAAAAGCTTTGACAGAGAGTATTTTATGCTGCTCAACTGACAGTAAAGTAAAAATAAAACAGGAGGGTCGGCCTTGTCTTAAACAGCAATTCTAAAGAAGTTCTGAGCTGCTGTGTCTCTCTACGCAGGCAGACTCGCTCAAACAGATGGAGGTGAATCGCTTTCAGTTTCCCAGCTAACCAGGCGATAATTGAACAGGGACGCTGGAGTTGAAACTGAAAATGTTCCAAATGGGACATATAAGCGCTGAAAGGTCACTGCTTTAAATCCACAAATTGCTTTTGTGATGTGTTTAGGAACAGTAGCTACTATCAGGGAATTGTTTGACAGCACAGCAGCTGCTCAGCACCCTGCAGGAGAGCCTGATGTTCAGATGACTTTCCCCAGTAAATAAAGGTCACAACAACACACAGAGGAGTCAGCTGTGAACTCGTCCACATGCATGTATTCTGTTTTTAAACAGATACACATTGGCAAGTCGTCAGCTGATCATCTGTTCAGTGTTACTCTTTAGAGATGAGAGTTAGGACGCCACAGTGTTAATTCATTCAGTTTCGAATACAGCAGAATTGGATCCTTTAAATCTACAAACACTTCACTCGCAGGCTGTCTCTGTTTTACAAACTTGCGCGATACAAAGAAATGCTATGATTTGGCACTGGGTTGCCAGGTCTGTGGTTTTCCTGCAGAATTGGAATACTCGCCTCTCTCAGTGCGCCCCAGGGCAGCTGTGGCTACAATGTAGCTTGCCATCACCAGTGGGTGAATGGGTGGATGACTGAATGTAGTGTAAAGCACTTTGGGGTCCATAGGGACTAAGTAAAGCGCTATACAAATACAGGCCATTTACCATTTACTTTACAAGTTGCAGTTGCCATCCTGAACTCCTGTACAAGTTTACTTAAAACAGTCTTCACTTTGAGGTAAATATGATGAAGATTCGGTTGGTGCGTCAAAAGTGTTACATAACAAATGAGCTGACGTAGGTGCAGCGCTTGGGAATCATAAAACTGGGACAGTGAAAACAACTGAATTTACACAGCAAACAAACGTTTATGAGTGGCTGTAGGAGAAAGTTTACTGAGACATATTTTGACATATGTCAAACAAAAACATGTTTATGCAATTTTTCTCTTTTTTATTTCCTCCAAAGATAAATATGGTTTTAACTTTTGAAACTTTTAGGTGATGTAAATAAAGAGTGCGATGTTTCCCCTTAGTGAGTTAGCTTTGTGCTATAAACACAAGCCCCAATATGTTTCGTTCCAAAAGTTCTACTGGGAAGATGATCATTTTATCCGAGCTGAGCTCAAGTCCAAACTTGGACGTCTCATGTTCTCATTTTCCATAGTAACAACTTTCTAAGCCACCTGGATGAAAGCTATAAATATTGTAAATAATGATGATTGCTGACCATTTTCAAATGTATCTTGAAAAGCAGCACATTTTCCAAGACATATTTCCTTACAGCATGCCACTGGTTATAAATGTATTTCCTGATAGTCTCCAAAAAAAAAAAAAAAATCTATTTCCCTACTTAAAACTTGCTTGAGGTGTTTCATTTATTATTGATGTGCGAGTCATGTGCATTAACAATACTTTTACCAGAGTAAATGTAACCATCATGTGATGGATTACTCAACTCAAGTTTCAGGAGTCTGAAAATTAATTTGTTAATGAAAAATAAAAACTAATAAATGTCGTTTCACTTAAATCTATAAAACACACCCAGATCGCCCAGAGGATTGTTATTGGTCATATATAAAACACAAATGGGAGTTTCAGCCACCCACCCACTACCTTTTGATTGCTATTCTTCACGTTTAGTGACCACTTTCAGGCATTTCTCAACATCATTACTTACTTAAACTGTTATTACACACTTTCAGCTATGAATTTACCACATTTGTGTCTTGATAAAGTGCTAGTCACACTTTTAGCCAAGAAGCTCCTTCTTTTAAATTATAATTTTAGCTACTATAATAACTGTTTATCTAGTTTTTCCAGCTACCAATTTCATTTGTTTAACTTTCTTTTTCTTTTTTTTAAGCAATCAGTTGGTCAACAATAATATGCATAGTCACCACTGCTTATACAGCTTTCTAGTGTGATTCCTATTTATGGTTATTCTTCTGCTTTTGTTTATTTAATTAAAGAATATGAAAACAGAGCATGAGATGTTTGAGAGAAAGAAAAAACAAACAAACTTAATAAATTACAGTAACCAGATATACTTGGATATTAACCTAATGAGGAAATATCTATCTAAATCATAAAAAAGTACTGATATAATGAAATTAAGTTATAGGAAGGGCATTTCAAGGAGATACCATCTTTCCACTTTTCCTCAGACTGACCCTCCTGTAGCCTCATGAACCCAATATCAGGGCAAAGTGTGTAATAGACACGGCGGTCCACCATGTGTATGTCATGCTTTGCTTCTCCAAAGCATGAAATGCACAGGCATGCTGAAGTTGCATTACCAGTAGAGGGACATAGTATATCTAAAAAGCCAAGATGTCGCTCGTGACCCAGGAAGGTGTAAAGTAACTCCAGGATCAATCTATGCCAGAAACAATTAAGCTAGGTGGCTAATATGCAGTTACAGATAAATATTTTAGTGATGTCTCTTTAAACGCTTTCTCGTGATTATTTTCAAGGTGAAGTAATATCATAAAATTCTTAAAGGGGGCGATATCTGACTCTCTGTAAATTGAAGTGCTGTGAGGTCTGGAAAGGTGGGATAAGATAGCCAAACGTTCACCATGAAACAGAGCTTGATATTTTTCTATCTAAATGTGTTTTTAAACTATTTTGTTTGTTCACTTTTACTTTTACCTGAATATTTTAACTACATTTAACTAATAAATTCCACATATTTTTAACCAGCTATTGTATTTTTTTCATTAAGTTTGTTTAGCTAAAACCATAATGTTTTTATCCATACATGTGTTGAACTAATATTTCCAGATTTTAATAATTCAGGATTGTAGCTTCACATTATGAATGATTATCCATAACATGTTTTTGTAAATGGGTGAACAATCTAACAGTTTCAACTGTTTTGTTAAGCGAATTCAACTTTTTTCCACTTCGTGACCATTACTTATTTGTTTTAATCATTTTAGCAATTAATTTTGGCTGGGTTGGTCTTTTTATCTATTAACTTTAGTTAAAAGTGTTAACTTTCTTGCTCAAACACGTTCTGCTCTTATCACTTCTTTAATTAAACTGTAATTTTAGTTTTTTCTTTTTTCCTTTTTGAGAAAATCTGTCCAAATACCCTCAAAAATGTGCAAAAATGCACCCCAGAGTACATGCACTCTGGTTGATAAAACAGACAACATAAAGAAACAGCATTAGTCTCACTCTCTGTGAGTTGATCTGTAGAAAACAAAGGCAGTGACAAGGTGGTAGAGTGGGGCCCCACTGTGCTGAATGCAGCCGAACTCAACATTTATTGATTTATTATTCCATTTCACAGCTATCTTAATGAATCCGCGGCATTAAACTGAAGAGTTATTGTCAATGACGTTTAGAGAAATGACCTATTTCATGGCTGCATTAGAAACATAATTAACTGAAAGGCTTATTCTTTTCTTTAGGTAATGATGCAGAGAAACTTAAGTAGCAGAAGAGTGAAGCAATGAAGAGCCGTGAAACAAAGGCAACAGAAGAAAAGGACGAGGGGAAAAAAATGAAGAAGTGGTTACCATAGCAAAGCCAACATCAGCTTTCTTGAGGGCGGGGCCGTCGTTGGTACCGTCTCCTGTCACTGCAACCACCTGTCGGGTTTCGCCCACTGTGCTGTCGATGATGCCTGATCAGCAGAGTGACACAACAAGAAACTCTGTCTTAGTGAGTGCATGATCATTCAAAAAAAGAAGGGGGGAAAAAGTAGATCCATTTACAGCAGCTTGACTAAAGGTTTACAATTACACGCAGATTTAAAGCAGCTCAACAGTCTCCTGTCAGAACAAACCCACCTTTGACCAGAGTGTGTTTGTCTGTGGGTGATGATCGAGCCAGAACACGCAGCTTGGGCCAAACTTTGTCCAGACGCTCTTGTTCCACCTAGAAATGACATGTTTAAGTTTCAAATAATCTTTTTCTAGCATATAAAAATAACCATCCCAGTTGGGTACAGAGCAATAATGGGGACTTGGAGCTTCATCTTTAACTGGACAAATCTGAGCACTTTACTGGGCAGAGCAAGCAAAGCATATGTCATAAACCTAATGCATGTGTTTGAATTTGCCTCGAGGCCATTTGCTGTGTCTGTCCTATCCAAATAAAGACAATGTCCGAAACTCCAGGACAGGCAGTGAGAGAAACAGCCAACCGCTTAAGAGTTAAACTGATTAATTGGTTAATGGGCTGCACTGATAGTTATATAAGCTTTTCTAGATTTACTGAGCACTCAAAGCACTTTTTATGCTATGAGCTGCATCCATCCATTTACACACACTCATGCAGCACTTTATGTACACAAACACTCACACACTGATGGATGCATCAGGGGCAATTTAAGCTTCACTATCCGTACAATCAGTAAACAAAGCTCTCTACCTCCCAAACCCCCAAAAATCAGCTGATATAAGCTTAATGCAGACAGATCAGTTTAACATGAGACTGTTGTAAAGAGTGCTGTGTGGACGGTATCAGCTGAACAGGTAAAACACTACCAAACACAACATCTACCTCGCTCTAATAAGATAGCTATGAGATACATTAGGAAACTTAATGTTTGCTGCTTTTGTACATAAGCCTTTGGAAGGGGGTTAACTCAGGGCTGTTAGGCCACCAGAGACGTAATGGGCTAGTGGAAATCTGGCATTAGCAACAAAGACTAATTGGGCCATATTGACTTAATTTGGTGCTTGTTTTGAGTTCATTTCAGAGTCATTCTCTGGTCAAAGCTTCTTTTTTTTTAAAAACTTAAATGCTCATATGAATGTTGCTTGCAGTTGGATTCTTTTTGTACTCGTTTTACCTCTCCCTTGTCATTTCTTATTTGTTGGTTGAACTCTTTGCCCTCCAGACACAGGAAGTCCTCCCCAGGCAGCAGGATGCCACACTTAGTCGCAATGGCACGAGCAGTGTTGATGTTGTCTCCGGTAACCATGCGCACGGTAATGCCTGCACGTTGGCACTTAGCAATAGCCTCGGGTACCTGGAGGAGAGTCAGAACAAAGGGACTTGAGCATTTTCACAGTAAAAAAAAAAAAAAAAAAAAACCTTGAAGATGAATGCAGAGTGACAGAAAAGATGAAGATGATTTTGAGTCTGAAACATAAGGAAGGTCCCCTTGCCTTTAACCCAAATAAAAAAACTGTCACGAACATTCTGTTGGTTGTTTCTTCAGGGTCTAAAAAGATGTTAAAGAAAGAGTTTATACTGCAGCAGAGCTTGTGTGTAAGAGGTCCAATTCCAGCAGCAGCAGATTTTACATGAGAACCACTGTCGTTGTTCTTAAACCCACCCTGAGATTCATTCATCTCGGTCTGGGAGAGGTGATAGTGACTACACAAAGGTACACAGACGCCTGTGAGGAGTCTATAAGGACCTGATGGTCAGAGAGGTGCTGACTGCTTCTTGTGCTCCTCAGGTGGTCCGACTGATATGACCAGAACCCAACAGAGGGCACATTTTTTGCTTACAAATACATACAAATGTTGCACAGTTCTCATTTAAAGTGCCTCAGCCAGGGTGCAGCATACTGTTTCCCTTCCTTAAGAATGGCTTCTTAACAGCCATCCCTCCACTGAGACCATTTCTGACGAGGAAGTGAACAGTGGATCACCTGAACGGCCAGCTTCATCTCTCTGGTCCTGTGTCAGGTCTTTTTAGGCATCCCACTTCTTTTTTTTTGTCTTCCGCGTCTCGCTTTTCCTCATAATTTTAAGGACATGTTACACAGCATGCCAAGATATGCCGAGATTCTTTGGGAATCAACTTGTTGGAAAAAAAATACAATTTCTGCTGTCAAACTGTATGATCCTTGGGATTTTTAATGGATTCGGCTAAAGAAAAGGTACAGATGTGTTTTTCTTACAGGCTGTGAGTAACAAAGTGCCCAAAGACACAATTTAAAATTGTTTTTTGCTAAGTTGTCTGCTATGTGTAGACACAACACTGGTTCATTACCTGGAGTTAGTGACCTACGAATCATTCAAACATCAAAATGCACCTGCTAAATTGCTTAAGAAACAAAAAAAACATTCTGTCAAAGGTTTATGTACAAGGGCTGGGCTGAAAATGAGTGAAAAAGCAGCCAGTGTTCAAAGAAAAATGTTAAAAGATCTTCAGAAAGCCTAGAGATCTATTGCTCAAGAGCATTTTTAAAATTAGTCTGGCTCCTTTTGTAGCAAAATATAAAGAAATAATGGGTGGCTCAAGACTTTGGCGCAACACTGCGGACACTTACATTAGTTATAGTAAAATGTTGTAGGAAATGCTCTATGAATGGACTGCATACATTACCCTTTAAGTTAATGAACCAATCAGGTTAAAAGGGGATCCTTGTGTTTCTTAACTTTCAGCGCAGACTGCTTGATTTTGGGGTTACTTGCAGTTACAAAAACACTTTTTCTGAACATGAGGAGAAAAAATTTTTTGTAGCACAAAGCTAAAATACTCAGTCTTGTGCCCATCACAAGTTGTGAAGAGATAAACACTGTGCTGCTGATTGACTCCTGCTGCTCTCCGGTTATTTCCATCCTGTTGGTGATCTTTGTGCTCTGACATTAAAGCAGCAGGCAGCAGCACTGATGCTTTCTCAGCTTCATTACAGGCCTCATTTAACACTTCAGAGCATCCGGACTGTAAGATCTGGCTAGGACAAACTTCGGTCTTCATGTTAGGAGAAAGTTAATGGCATACTTACACAAATATAACAATATAGTCAAGAGCAGCCTCTCAGATGAGTTTCAATCTCAATGAAGAAAATTTAAGCTCCCTGTTTGGTCTGTTTAACTTATTTTTGCATCATCAGAAAAAACAAGCTGCACACCACAAACTCTGATTATCCCGTAGATCTACTGATCCCTGCGTGAAGTCTGGATTATTGCAGGCAACAGAAGCAGCAGCCTCTTACTGCTGTTTATTAAAGCAACAAAGCTATTTCCGGCGCTTTTCATGTGAACAACTGATTGCAACACTATGAACGTCTTTGAAGAGGGACCTTCTGGAAGTGTGAGAAACAAAAACACACACAAATCGCACAGAGCTGTTAGCGAGAGGATAGGGAGGAGGACAGCGGGAGGTAGAAACAGCTGGATTATCTGTCAGTCTGCATGCATAGACAGCTTATCAGTCCTTTTACCTTTTTCCTAGGCAAAGTGGAAATTATGTAAATTCATCTCCCATGAAAATACAATATTTATCAAGGCACTGGGATGTGACATATGACTGAATGGTAATTATGTAATCCATAATTACAGTGTGTTTCTTGTTGAATAACATCATGGTCTCTTCCTCTCTGCTCTCACTGACTGTTAGATTATCCACACTTCAGGTCAAAAGAGCAAATGACACATCGTGAATAGAAAAGTCTTTTTGGTGAACAGCGAACATTGTTTTATGTTCAGCCTTTTTATTCGGAGCTGCGGTTTCGCATGGTTAAAACAGATCCACGATTTTATCTAAACAGCAAGTCACAAACAAATCTGAACAAAAAACGTCAAAACCATATAAGACGTGAAATGGTAAGCCCATGCAATTCCATACTAACCACTGAAGCTGCCATGGAAATCTATGGAAAAATGGTCCTCATATCCCTCAAATCTTAGAAATATGGTATCTAACCAGATTCATACTCTGGATGGCATTACCTTGGCCTCCAGTAACGCTGTGAGGAACCTTGGAGTCATTTTTGACCAGGACATGTCCTTCAACGCACATATTAAACAAATATGTAAGACTGCTTTCTTCCATTTGCGCAACATCTCTAAAATTAGAAATATCCTGTCTCAGAGTGACGCTGAAAAACTAGTTCATGCATTTATTACTTCCAGGCTGGACTACTGTAATTCATTATTATTAGGATGTCCAAAAAACTCACTGAAAAGCCTTCAGCTAATCCAAAATGCTGCAGCAAGAGTACTGACAGGGACTAGAAGGAGAGAGCATATTTCTCCTGTTTTGGCTTCCCTTCATTGGCTTCCTGTTAAATCCAGAATTGAATTCAAAATCCTGCTCCTCACATACAAGGTCTTAAATAATCAGGCCCCATCTTATCTTAATGACCTTGTAGTACCATATCACCCCATTAGAGCACTTCGCTCTCGCTCTGCAGGCCTACTTGTTGTTCCTAGAGTATTTAAAAGTAGAATGGGAGGCAGAGCCTTCAGTTTTCAGGCCCCTCTTCTGTGGAACCAGCTTCCATTTTGGATTCGGGAGACAGAAACTATCTCTACTTTTAAGATTAGGCTTAAAACTTTTCTTTTTGCTAAAGCATATAGTTAGGGCTGGACCAGGTGACCCTGAATCCTCCCTTAGTTATGCTGCAATAGACGTAGGCTGCCGGGGGATTCCCAAGATGCATTGAGTTTTTCCTTTCCAGTCACCTTTCTCACTCACTATGTATTAATAGACCTCTCTGCATTGAATCATATCTGTTATTAACCTCTGTCTCTCTTCCACAGCATGTCTTTTATCCTGTCTTCCTTCTCTCACCCCAACCGGTCGCAGCAGATGGCCCCGCCCCTCCCTGAGCCTGGTTCTGCCGGAGGTTTCTTCCTGTTAAAAGGGAGTTTTTCCTTCCCACTGTCGCCAAAGTGCTTGCTCATAGGGGGTCATATGATTGTTGGGTTTTTCTCTGTATCTATGAAGCGCCTTGAGGCGACTTTTGTTGTGATTTGGCGCTATATAAATAAAATTGAATTGAATTGAATTGAATCCCTTACTCTGTGACTTCAGTATAGTTTCCTGATAAGTTTATGGTCTCAATGACTAGCTTCAAATTATACTGATCACATTAAGAATCAGAAAAGAAGATCCCTGTCACATTTCAAAACACCAACATGGCTACGTTGAAACCATTCACCTTGGGGTTTCATAGCAGTCTGGTCAGTCACACAGTCCTCTTTAAATATCTTCTTAAAGGGGGCCCTCTATGGTTGTCCTAATGTTTTTGTCATATATACACAAAGCGATGGATACTCTTCCAACAACAAGGTCAGTTTATGTGCAAGTAGTGCCTATGAGCTAAAAGCGCAGACTCCTTAATACAGATAACTTTAATATTTTGTTTATATGACTGCTTTGCAACACACTGTTTTCAACAATGCTACAGAAATAAAGATTGTGATGTTTGGCCATAAACACGCCCAAAGAGAAAAGGTGAAAATGATAAGAATAAATAAGCTGTATAAAGATTCTTCAGCAGGTAACATCGTTGATTTTGAAACCTAACGGCACATTGGCCAACATGAGCTGTTAACTACAGAGAGCGTTTTGATCGGTGGTGCTGTACCTCAGGTCTGACGGGATCTTCGATCCCCACCACGGCGATGCAGGTCAGTTCGTTGAGGATGTCATTCTCAGCGTCCCAGTCTGGCTCTCCAGCCTCAGCAGGAAAGTCCCTGTAGGCCACACAGATGGTCCTCAGCCCATCGCACGCCATCGGCTCAATCACCTTTCGCACCATCTCGTCACGGTCCTTGGGCTTGAAGACACGAGGCTGGCCCTGGGCGTCCAAGATACGAGAGCATCTGGGAGAAGAGAGAGAATCAGAGAAAGTGAAGGGAGATTATAAAGGTATACCAAAAAGGTTACTGTGTCCACCCAAGCAGCCATCTTTCCTCAGACTGTTTGTTCTTACTTCCTCAGGATGATCTCTGATGCTCCTTTGCTGTACATCCGGAAGCCTCCGTCAGCGTTCTTTAGCACCGTGCTCATGGATTTGCGGGAGGAGTTAAAGGTGTAAACCTTGTAGAGTTTCTCTTCGGGGACTTCATCTCTGATTGGCTGGTAGTCCCTCTTCAGCTCCAGCACCAGGCCCAGCAGAGCACATTCAGTCTTGTTACCCACATGGCGAGGTAAGCCGCCTTCTTTCTCCGGGGGCTGAGGAGCGAGAAAAAGTTTGGAGGTGCTTAAATATGATTAAAGTTACAAGCAAAGAGGGTCACTAGGAACATCCAGCGGTTCAAGTTTGTTTGATGTTTGCTGGTTCAATCAGAGAAGCTTGGGCTCCAGAATTAATCAAATTTTAATCATTTCATTGGGTCTATACACACAAAACAAGACCATCTGAAGAACACAACGCTTCTGTAGCTGCAATTCAAGTACATGTGCAGGTTAACAGTAACTGTCAGTCATGTTGGTGCCATGAAACAGGTTTAATACTATAATTTAAAATCACTTAACACACATGGTGACACATATCTAATAAATTAATATAATAAATTATATCAGATAAATGACTTTAATTAAAATGTTAGTATTCATTTTTCTTGACTTGACATGAGCCAGCG
This sequence comes from Perissodus microlepis, assembly GCF_051167445.1. Lineage (NCBI taxonomy): Eukaryota > Metazoa > Chordata > Actinopteri > Cichliformes > Cichlidae > Perissodus > Perissodus microlepis. Next base: position 27,432,013 of record NC_140465.1, on the reverse strand, counting down.
TTAGCTTGGGTTTCAAGTCCAATATGAACACAGCGATGTACTAGGAGATTTTAGAGCACTTCATGCTTCCATGTGAGGACATGCGTTATGGAAATGACAGTTTCCTTTTCCAGCAGGAGTAAAAACCTACACACAGTGACAAAACCGCTACCAAACAGTTTGTTGACCATGATTTTACTCTGTTTGATAAGCGCGCCAACTCCACTTACACTGAATCTACGTCCAATATAAAAAGAGCTGAAGGCTGATATCAAGCACTGCGGGCTTCAGTGACACCTCAACAGTGCCACAAGCTGATCATCTCCATGCCACACCGCACTGATGTTGTAATTCGTAACGTGCCATAATCATCAAAATGAAATAAAAAAAGGCTTTATATCTAACATATACAAAATATATCAGAGATTACTTTTTTGAGATATTTTCATTATCTGACTACCTCTTGTTTTCTCTGTCATGATGACACTCGCTGAGAATGAAACTGACTATAATAAAACTGTGGACTACCAAACACTAATAACACTGTCTACATACATACACACATATATATATACATATATTTATATACCGGTATATATATACATATATATATGCATGTATATATGCATGTATATATACATATACCTATATACATATATATATATATACACATACATATATATATATACACACATACATATATATATATATATATATATATACACACATACATATATATATATATATATATATATACACACATACATATATATATATATATATATATATATATATATATATACACACATACATATATATATATACACATATATATACATATATATATACATATACATATATATACACATATACATATACACATATATATACATATATATATACATATACATATATATACACATATACATATATATACATATACATATATATACATATACATATATATATCTATATCTATATATATAAAAGTGGAAAAGAGGACAGATGACAGCTGTACAAACCAGCACAAGCCTGCAGTACTTTGATCTGTAAAATGGATGGTTACTGTGGATGGTTACTGTATGTAGGTAATGCGTTACCACTTCCTGCTTGGGGTGTGGACGATAAACAGAAGGACAGAAAGCTCCCGGAGCGAATGCTGCTCACATTTATGCACACCTGAGGCCAAATTTTCAGAGTATGGCAAAGTTGTATGTTTGTGAAGAATGCGATCAACAGTTTGTATTGGCTCATAAATACACTCAATACAAGAAGGAATGATGCTGAATCTCATTCATTAGATTGTGCTCAGTTTTTTCTGGTATGTTCTTTGCTTAGATGTTTTGTCTCCTGTGTAATCAACAGGAAACATTGTCCCAACTATAGTTACTGTCTCAGCCAGGCACTCATGTTGCAGTTTATATGCTTGTCAGTCTATACTCATAACTTACGTAGTGAAGACTTCCATTAATAAAGCATTTATCACAGCACAGCTTCTTTCTTTAACATAAATGAAGTGTTAGGCCCATAAATAACTGAATATTCTCTGTTTATTATTATAGATGCTCCAGAGCCAAATAATTGCATTTGGAACAGCCTGAGTGTCAGTATTTGTCGATGTGATAGTTAAAGACTCACCAGGATCTTGGTGGTGTACGCTGAGTTGATGGAGATGCTGTTGACCATCATTTCCAAAGTCTCCGGCTTGATAGCATCTGGTTCTGGGACAGTCTTGTAGTGCGTATCGCCGATGTATGCCTGCACCACTGTCATCCGATTCATAGTCAAAGTACCCGTCTTGTCGGAGCAGATAGCCGTGGCGTTGCCCATGGTTTCACAGGCGTCCAGGTGACGCACCAGGTTGTTGTCTTTCATCATTTTCTAAGGGATGGACGACGAAGGTGCACTCATTAAAACCTCAGCGTCTCTGACATGATTTTGAGAGGAGTCTATTAATGTTAAATTTACATAATTCCTTCCTGCTCACCTTGACAGAGTAGGCCAGAGAGATGGTGACAGCAAGCGGCAGCCCCTCAGGGACAGCGACGACCAGAACTGTCACACCGATGATGAAGAACTTGACAAAATACTGAATGTAAATGGGGGTGCACTCAGCTAACCACTGCCGACCCTGGACCCCAAAGGTGTCGATCACAAAGTAGAGGATGAGGATGATAACTGTCACCGCCGACATGATCAGACCTGGGTGGAACAAGAGCAGTTTTCCATTAAAGTCAAGTAAGCTTTTTTAAGGGTTTTAAGGTTTCTACAACACGTATCCTTAAACCTTCAGTTTCAATCCTTTGGGACTGAGACTGTTCTTTTGTTGCTGTGTTCCCAGTTTCTATGGCCTCCTGTGTTCCTCCATCTCTGCTAACTTGTTTAGTCTCTGTCTTCATGTAATTTTGTAGTTTACTTTCAAGTTTTTCATGTACCTGGTTCTAGTTTTACCTCCGGCTCTTTCCTCCTTTGCGACTGTTTTTCTAGCACTCATTAGTTTTACCTGTCCTTAATTACTTTCCATTGTTTCATGTAGTCAGTCTCTGTTTGTATATAATCTTGTCTTTCGATAAATCCTGTGTTTGACATCTGGATTCCTGTTTTATTTACTCCTTTGGGAATTATGTTTACCATTTTTAGCTGTTAGTAAATAAAGGCAAATTTTTTTGTTAGCATGCCTGTCTTCTCTAACCATTTTATGTCATGTATGATGTTATAATCTTGGTGATCCATTACCTATTATCTTATTTTTTATTCAGCAACTTATACTCACATTTTAAATTTACTTACTTGACTGATCTGCACTTCTTGTCCACATTATAAGAAGTATAACTGTTTCATTTCATACTTTTACACATTTTTTTTCTAAGCAGAAGACACGTCTGCAGTGACAAGTGCAAAGACTCACGGGACTGTTAATGTTTACCTTTAAATGCTTAATTTAATGACATTGTGATTGTTAGTTGAGTGACGACGTTTGTGTGTTGAAGAACTTAGCTATTAATAGCCCACCATGACTGTGTCTGCAGCGATTAATGACACTTGTTCAGTGAACCTATTCAAGGTTGTTAAGGTTAATAAAACCAGCGTTCCTGGAACGCAGTGTATAGAGCACAGTGTGTCTTAACTCATGATGGAAATACTGCTGCTCAACTTCAGCTTTCTAAAGTTGGTCAATCTTAGTGCATTTTCAGATTGTATTCCCCATTATTTGCTAAAAAAATCCACCTGAGAACTGACGTAAAAAGTATCCTTAACTTAAACTATCTTTTTTTCTGATTTCCTGCCTCATTGGAAAGGCCGGAATGTCCTCTATTGAGCACATCAGTAGGGTAGCTCAAATAAGTCAAAAGATATAGACCAAAACCAAATGTCCATTACCGAGGACATTTGGAGACTATGGTTTAGTTTATTAGGTTTAAGTGACTTGTCCTCATTAAGTACTGCAGATTCAGTCACATTCAAGTTATTAAAAACCTTCTTTTATTTAAATTAGCATTTTTTAAGCAAAACCAACCTGGCATTTTTCACAGTGCTGTGGCAGCACTTTTCAGATCTCTTGTGGTGCTTTTAAAGATGATCTGATGAGCAGTCCTGCTGAAGACCTGCTGGCAAACTCTCCCTGTGGTCTAGCCGTTTGGGAAATATTTAACCACACTGTCCCCAGTCTGATGCTTCTACAAAATGATTTTGATTGCATGTCATCCCCTTTGCTTTCCATGTCTCTGTTTCTATAGTCAACTACCAAAAGAAAATACACTTTAATCTTTAAATCTATTTACGCGTTGGTGTCTAACTGCACTGATTCCGGACTGCCAACACTTGAATATGTCTCGCTTGTAAAAAATTGAAAGGTGGTTAAACTATGATATTTAATAAGGCAGTGAAGTCTGGATGCCTGTAACCAGACAACATCCTGAATATCAAACAGGTGAGGGGAAGTAACAGAAAATTCCCCTGTTTGTGTTTCTGTACTTCATCTTTCCTGTCAGTCACCTCCAGTCAAAGTGTTTGGCCCAAATTCTATTTCTGTTCGGTAATGATGTCCTGAAAACCCCTTGGTGTATTAAGGTCAATTGAAATGACACAGAAAATGCTTTCAATTCCGGGATGAATCGTGTTCCCAATAAAAAACATCCATCCAATAGAACTGAGTGCATTTTGACCCTGCGCTGCCTGATTAGAGGGCAAGTCACACTTTTTCTCGAATGTCGTCTTTGTGAGAGTCATGTAGCAGCATAAGTTTCATTTCTATGTATCTAATAAAGAGACTTGTTTAGGATCTACTAGCCTGTAAAGAAATAAAACTGCAAAGATCCTCTTAGTGTAATCAAAAAGAGACAAAACTGCCTTTCCAATAACTTCAGATATGTCTGATGTTGAATCAATCCTGTAGATATCTGGGTTGACCTAACAGTACAGTCAAACCCAGGCACCTAATAATGAGTAGGATCACATAATAAAACAGCCAGTTCATTTTATTAGTGATTCTGTACATTTTATGCTTTATTTATCAGTTTTGACGTCCTTTGGTATTGTGACTGCGTTGAACTGCAGCTGGAGACTCACCGCTTATAGCTGTAATATACTGATAACATTAACTAGCCTTCACAGAGGCTGGCAAGGCGATGCCGTCAGACATGATCACAGTGTTTACTTAGCTCAGGGCACTCTGAACTCTTTTGGCAACAGAGCTGATTTAATAACTCTGGCAATCTCTTACATTTTTATTTAACACCATCATTCAGAGGCAGAGCAGTAATACTTAACGTATGACTCAGGAACCAACTCAGGATTGCCACAGGACGCTGGCTGGCCCACAGACATTTTATAATTCACTAAATAAAATCTACTGAAGGGGTTCCAGTTATGTTTAATGCTGTACAGAGTCCTTCAAAAGTAACCAATTCAATCAACTGCAGCTAAAACGCAGCAGCAGCAGCAGCTTCCAAATATGGTAAAATAAATGACTTGTCATTCTGGGCGGGTATTCAAGTTAATATAGATAAGAAATAAGGAAAATATAGGAAAATGTTAAATATTATGTGAATACAGAAAACTACCACAACACTTTGTCTTCCTGGCGAAGTAACACTTTAAGTTTATTCTTCTAAATGGCAAAAAAAACAGACCACTGCATATCAACTGTAAGCTTTCATCAGGGTCTGATAAACACATAATCAGTGTGAATTAAATTACAGTAATGCTAACACTTGTGTGGAGGAGATTACCCGTAGCTAGTGCTATGGGTGATCTCCATCAGATGTGTTTGCTTGTTTAATGTTTATTAACCAGCCTCTGGTCTCCAGTGATTGTGCAAAAGTGGTCCCCAAACAAAGCAGCGCGAGTATCCCTGTTGTAGGCTCTCAGCATAAAAAAAGTAAAAAAATAAAAATAAAAAAAATAAAAAAAGAAGAAGAAGGAGAGAGGTCCCATCAGAGTTTCACAGGGGTTTAAAAACTCAAATTACTGACATTCATTTGTGGTTGTTAAAGTATTCTTAATAATCAGTTAAAGTTGAAAGTTCAAGAACATGCAAACCTCAAAATCTTTTACAAAACTATTAGCTTCATTCATTTGGCATGTCTCTTTAAATGTGGTCTACAAAACTGCGCTGACGCGACTTTTACGTTTTTGGAAAGTGAATTAATAAAAATACTCCACCCCAGGTTGATGCTAGACCAGCAGATTCCCCTCAACCTCCAGCCTTTGTTCTAAGCTAGGTTAAGATTGTTCGTGTGTGTGCGTGTGAGCTACTCACCAGCCTTCCCAATCTGCACAGCTAGTCTGGTCAGTTTTCCCTGAAGCACAGACTTCTCCTTCTTGGTAACATTGACCTTTTTCACTGGTTTGACCTCTTCCTTCTCCTCAGACTCAGCGGCCTCTTCACTCTTCAAAGGCTGTATCTCCAGAGCAATGCCATCCTGGGTCTTGGCTGTTAGGATGGAGGCGGTAAAAGGAGGAAGCGGAAGGTTTTACGGGGAATGACAGAAGGAAGGAAGTAGGGTTCGAGGTGGTGAGTAAAGACAGATGAGGACAGACAGAATAATGGAGAAAATTGATGGTAGTTGGAAAAGGAGGAAGGTTTTGGATGGGAGCAAAATAAAATTTGAATGAATTAAATTGATGTTTAATTGGCAACAAAATAAAACACAATGAGGGAGCAAGGTTCAGGAGTGGTTAGGGGATGAAGGAAGAGAGGCAGAGAAAACGTTACAGAATCAGTCTGAGGGAAAGCTGAAAAACGACAGGACGAGTTTTCTCAGAAAACAGAAACACCTCTGACTCCTAATCATTACATGGTGAACCTTTGGCTGAATGCAGAGAGCAGCATTTCATCGTTTTATGATCACACAACATTCATGATAAAAAGGTCCAGGTAGCTTTCAGAGAGTGTCACAGACGAGTTGGGTGCAGCAGTTCATAATGAAGTGCAGCAGACAGAACAGAGAACAGCAGATACAACAGTGAGGATTTAACACGGGGCTGTCAATCACACACAATCACACACACAATCACGCACACAATCACGCACACATACAGTTTGTTTGACATCAGAGCTCCGAGTTTGAGATCTGAAGTCTGATGTGGAGTCTAGCTTCGCGTCCTGCTCGACGGCTCTGCTCTGCATTTGCATAAACAAACTGTGTATTTGCATTTCACTTCATCAGCAGTGATCCTGTTTGGACTGTAGTAATGTATGTGGAGCTTTTGTGATCTGTTTGATCTCTGCTCTCAGCGAATTCAGCTCCGCTCGCTCCATCCGCCATTTGTCGTATTTCCATACCAAAGAAATATGAGCAGGTGATGAACGAAAACAAAACAGATCTTCTCTAATCTCACACACTGAGGTTTGATATTTGTCCTCATGAACGACTGAGCTGACAACTCTGACTGGATGATTTTATCTGAAAATTCCTTCATTTCCATGTCATGTTATTCACAATTAAATACTGGAAATGCTTTGCTGGGTCAACAAACTGGGGCAAAATTACTCAAATTTACATCATTAAAGCTATTCAGACTGACTGCTGGTAAACATTTCAACATCAAATATGGAATCAACATTTCCAACAAATCGTGGATATAAAGCAAGTTAGACAGATGACCAGAAAGTAACAAGTACTCTTGTATTGCTAAGGTTATAGCTCTACTGCTGTGAAAACATAACATTTATTCAAATTCTGAATTTTAGTTAAAAAAAAATATTCAATGGAATGAACCAAAGGAAAAAACAAAACAAAAAACAATCCAACAATAATAATGTGAACTGGAATGAGGAGTAAAACCATGTCGTCCAGTTTTGCTTCACTTTTGCAGAAAGTTTCAGCAATAAGTTTAAAAGAAACTGAATTAAATCAAACTGAGATACTGAGCCTCAAGCAAGAACCGATTTAAATGTTTTTAAGGGAATTGATTCTGTTTTTCCTTTTTTCTGTCAAATATACAGTCAGTTTGCACAGTCCTGTGAAGTACACCCTATAACCCAGCAGCTTTAGCATTTCACAGTGTGACTATCAGCTTCTCACATCGTTGTGGAGTAATTTTTGCCCACTCTTCTTTAAAATGTTGCTTCAGTTTATGCATTTATTCAGTTTATGAACTGAAGTTGATGTTTGGGATCAATTATTTATACATGTCTCTTAAGTATTTTTCAGTCAGGTTAAAGTCTGGACTTTGATTGGATCATTGCGGCAACCTGAGTTTTTCCCTTTTCAGCCATTCTGTTGTAGATTTACTGGTCAAGCTTTAGCCGTCAGACTGATGGCCTCGGATTTAACTTTGGAGTTCACAGTCGACCCACTGACTGCAAGGTATCTGAGAAAAACAAATCCTCAGCCCTCCACCACTGTGCTGACAGTTGGTATGAGGTGTTTGTGCTGATCTGTCCAAATGTGGCGCTGTGATTCACAGCCAAACATCTCCATTTTGGTCTCATCTGTAGAAACCTGCAACAGTCTTTTTTTCCTTTTGTTTTTCAAATCCTCTTTTTTGTTTATGCAGATTAATTTTGAAATTCTTATGACAGACTGACATAAATCCTGGTATTAGCTGATGAGAAAAGATGATGTTTGAAATGTGTTGTATGTATATAGTGAGAATCTGAGCCCAATCTAACAAAAAAACTGAAGATTTAAGATAGAAACATTAAAAAAGTCCCTGCATGAGGCTCCTTGTCTTTAACGGCTATATTGCCTTCTAACCTGGGTAAAATGAAAGAATTTGCATGCTCAACAAAGCCAGGGAGTGTCGCCCTAACATGTTTTTTGTCTGACCGCTTTTATCCACTCCTCAGTACCACCACCTTGCTCTGAGTTTCATCAGGTTGTTAATGAGAAACCCCCGACACAGATTATTTCCAGAAGGGAAGTAATTTCACAACAGCACGACCTCAACAAGACATTTAACATTCTGGATGTGGGGATGGGTCGGTGTTAAACCGGGAAGCTGCGGAGCCTTATGCACATAGTCCACTCTGAAGACAAGCCACAACATAGAACTAACTGACACAGCTTCACACGAACAGGACTGAGACCCACTGACCAACCACAGAAGTGTAAACAGGCGCAGCACTGAACCATGGGAGAACGCACGGCGAGCAGAGGGGAGGGGGTGTCTGACAATCAAAAAGTAAAGCAAGTCAACAAACAGAAGATGAACTCAAAGGATCACCCCAAAAAAATGAAAAACAACAGCGATGCAGAACCACGACAGAGAGAGACAGGAGGAGGTAGTGGAGGCTGCAGAGCTATGGAGGCTGCAGGAGACTTCAGCAAGACAAAAAGGAACAGAGGAGAGAATCAAACAGTGCCTACAAGACAACATGAAGTCCTGAGCAACGCCCTGCGAGGAGGCAACAGTGAGAGAAATGAGAGGAGTCAAAAGGGAAAAAGAAAACAAACTGAGGATAATACACAAACAGAACAGACGACAGCCCACAGCCCACTGATACTGCAAGGGTGCAACTCCCACATCCTCGCTTCAGCGTCCCCACCCGCAAACCCCCCCGGCCATGTCTGTTTTCCCTCAATACTGCCAAGAGAAGCTTACATTGACCACAGCATGTTAAAATGTGATTTAAAAAACAAACAAACTGTGGGGTATTTTAAAGGTGAAACATCAGATTCTCAGATTCTTCTTTTGCTGCTGCACTTCCTGCACAGATGTTTCACATTAAAAGCTTTCCAACCGCTCAAGGGACAAACACCCACATGATATTAAAGTGAAACATCTGCAGGAAGTGTTGTGATACAAAGAGTAAAGAAAAGGAAAAGCAATTATTAAATAAATGATAAATAAACTATATTAAAAATTAAATCTTTAGGTTTAAACTAGAAACAAGCTATTATGAGATGTGACCTTGGGCTTTTTAAAAAACGTGCAATGGGCTACTTAATCAAAAGACAAGGGTTAGACACCTTTGTCAGCCCATTTGTGGAATCTGCACCTCCCAAGACACCTGCAGTATAGGGTGTCACCACCATAGACAGTATAAAAGATGGTAGTATGGTAGTGCATCAAACATGCATTACTTTTAATGGCCAGTAGGGTGTGCCTCCTCTGGTTGCAATAAGACTTTAGGTTGTCTAGAAGAAAACAACACTCGGCTTCCTCGCACTCTGACCTCAGTAAAAACTTTCCATATGACTTTATGGCTCCACTGCTACTTTCAGGTCACACTGAAGAAAACAGGAAGTTCATTTCATAACTTATGGTTGGAAAAAATAAGCGGCTGGAAACATGACTGATGGGAGAACTGGGGCTATTTCATGTAGTTAATGTGCTGCTAAAAAAGGTGGTGACAAATGCATTCAGGGCTTTAAGGTTCATAAAAATGAGCAAAGATGTTCCTAGAAATGTTGTCCAGCTTGTGTTTTTCAGCGGAGGTCGGCTGTGACTGCAGCACTGACTATAATTTCTGTGTGAAAAACAGTGATGAGCATCCAAAAGCTGTGTGTGCGTCTTTCTCTGTACATGAAGAAGCATTCTGTCTGCAGCAGATGCATTAACCATGGGAGGTCTGGATGAGGGGAGTGTGTCGGTGTGTGCGTTTAAATGTGTGTGTGTGTGTGTGTGTGTTTGCTGAGACAGCTTGCAGAGGAAGCTGGCCATGTGCTGGAACACCCAGGACATGGAGGGCATTTGGCTGATTTTGGAGGTTGCCGCAATGACGTCATCAGCAATCTCACACACAGTCATTAAACCCATTAAACAAGGACACCTCAGAGGTCAGAGCAGTATGTTAGGAGTTAGCAACCCTCACTGATGGTCTCGTAGCCCAATTCTGACCGTGAACTGAGAGACTCTGATGAGGGGAAAAAAGGTGTTTAGCAAGCACATGACTTACATTTAAGAGATTAGTAATAACCGTTCAATGTTTTGTTTTTTTTCTTTCAAACAGAAAATAGCGATAAAGATCTCAACAGTTGTATAAGTTAGTTTGCAAAGTGAACACTGATAACATTTACAAATCAGTAGTGCTTTCATGTTTGTTTGAATATTATGAAAACAACCTAACTTGTTTCTGCAATTACACTTTTTTTTTTTTTAGTGTGAATGTCTGTTGAATGTTTTGTGACATTTAAAGATTTGCTGATCAAACAAGAATTAATCATCATTTGAAGTCCTAGCTCGTCAGTCTGGCTAATATTTAATAACAGCGCTCTGAATGGACCTTCTGCAGGCGATTAACCATTGATTAGTGTTTCTCCTTATAGACATAATATATTAAGTAAATCTGAATTATTACTAATTGATTGTTGTTTTTAACATTATATACTTGTGTTTCTTGTTGACTCTTGTGTATGCGTGCACCTGAAGCTTGCAGGCCTCGCTTCTGTGTACTCCTTAGCAACAGGTGTCACCACAAAAACATGCCAATGGGTATGATGTCACTTTTGGTACACGTTCCTGTTGGCTAGTGCGACATGAACTTCCTGTAAGTGATCATAAATGACTTGTATAACCCACGTCTTATTTTTGTTTTGAGTGCTGCAAATAAACGTGATTTACACAAAGATAACCACTAGCCTCACATTTTTAAAAATTTCCCTGTGGCTGATTTCTCACCCAAACATAAATCATGTGCTTCCAAAAAACATGCCCTGCTTTCAGGGTTGAGGCATTAATACACTTCTACAGGGCGACCGCAGACTCGGCTGTTAGAGACTTGAAGGTTGAGAGTTGCACCCTTGGACAGGTAAAGCAAGGCGAGAGAACGTCCCCCTTTATACAGCAGAAAGAGAGAGAGAGGGAGAGAGATGGACTGGACACTCCCCTCCTGCCGCTGGGTGAAGGGTGAGGAGTGGGTGAGTAACAGGGAGGATGGAGGGACAAAGCGGGACAGATGGATGAATGGAGGGGTTACCTTTGTTGCGATTTTCGGGGGGTCCTTGTTTTTTACCTGTTCGGACAGAGAGAGAGGGCGGAATGCTGATAAGATGGCTCAAAGGAAAAATAAGATCAAATCAAACTGAGGGACAACACAAAGTTCAAACTGATAGAAACCCACAGGTGTGTGTGTGTCGTGTGTGTGCCGTGGGCAGGAATGGACGAATCAGAGGAGAGAGACACACGACTTCCCGCTGCGGAGAACCGATGGCCAACGAAATCGAAAGTTTTAAAAATATTCATCAGAAATTTAAAATGTGGTTTAAAAGTAATCAGGCGATCGATTTATTTGTACTTTCCTGAAGCTCTGCATTACTCTGTTTCTATCATTTATTGTGAGAAGGTAGACCTTTCAGGAAGTTGTCTGTCTGTTTTTGAAATGACACTGAATTCATGTTATTGATCATTTCTTCCTTAAATAAGCAACAATAACATGTAAGACCCACCAGTGTGCTCGCTTCTGTATTTCACTTCACTTTATGCAGTGTGAATTCATCTGTACCAGCACACTGTGGCCTTTTTTAAAAGGTGATGCTTCACATGGTACATAACATTGTTAATATGATACTTTATCTAAGCTTACTGAGGTTTTGTTCATTATGTACATCGTCAAATAGACTGCATGTTGGTCTGTTCTGACACATTCTTGTAAGCTGCGTTATTTTCAGATTATAAAATATAAAAATATATAAAAAAAATAAGTTGATATTATGGTCATTTATTTATCAGAGTGTGGATTTTTTAAATTTTTTTACTTTAAAGTGGAACGTAATGAAAAATGTTAAGACTCAATTATTTCACACAATTATTGAAGGTTGTGTGATGTGAATAATCAAATCTATGTTAGCACGTTCACCGCATTGATTTGTTTTTAGTACTGCCTCAAAAGGCTGCCAGCACAGCTGCAGACGCTGTGATAAACAGTGACCACGTTTACATTTTATTTTGAAATTCGTTCCTTGTTTGAGCAGAAAGTGAGAGTTAACAGAAAGCTTTGTTTTTTAGGGCACTCCCTTTGTAGAGTGGTTGTGAGATGCTCTGACATGCATCAAAACATCATTTTATTTTTGTCTGCTGATTTTCTTGAGGTCTGATTTTTTTTATATGACTAACAATGCGTTCACTTCCTGCCAAGATGCCGTCTGTGTATCCTCATTATGTGCATGATGTCCTGTGGCGTTGGTGCCCCGAAGAGCCGGCCAAGGCAGTCTTGGAGATAATGTTCCCCTTTTATATCCCTAATGGTCCCCTTTTAGAAGACTTTTAGAGGATGGCAGAATGGCATTGATTTTTTTTAATCTTTTATTGACTTTTTACTTTTGCTTTCATTTGCTGGATATGTATATTTTTGTTTATTTATTTATTTTTTCAGATTTAATCCTCAAAAAAGTATTAAGGCTTAGGAAAGCGTTGCAGTTTAGGTTAGAAGCTGCATCTTTATAACAGTAACCGTGCACATGTAAAGATAATGACTTGAGAGTTACAGTCACTCTCACTAGTGCTAAAACTCAGTGTGTCAGGGCACATATGCCAACGGACACTTTGTGTGTAAATGAGCCATTCCAGTGGCTTTGACTAAACAGCACTAATTGATGCCCTGTGGATGAAACTGGGCTGTCTGAATCTTTAAAAGGGATTTTATTCACCCCAAAAATGACTGAAAAGCTAAACACATGGGCTGATGCTGTCTCTGAAATTGATCTTAACGAGGTGCCATGTACTGATTAGACACAATAAAGCACATCACAGGTGAAGTGCAGGTCAGGTACGTTTTCCTGCTCATAGGAAGTTAACTTCCTGCTGCAGTAAAACTAAGCTGTCTGCTTTTATTATGAAAGGAACTTTGGCAAGGTCAGAGCTAAACAACACGCGCGCGCGCACACACACACACACACACAGACAGAGAGCTCTTTGTTATTCAGTTGGTGGCTTGTTATCGAGAGTGAACTGGTTCAAGTATGTGTGTATGTGTGCGTTTGCAACACTGAAGGCTTTTATCCCCGCAAGATAACTGATGGGTGTGACTTGACACGAATGGATGAATGTGTGCAGTGCATGTGTGCGTGTTTACAGCGGATTGATGCAGCCATGTGTGACAGTGAAGTCTGCTGTGTGTCTGCTGTTAAAAGAACACAGAAACCTCATGACAGTGCCTGCGTGTGTTTGTGTGTGTGTGTGTGTGTGTGTGTGTGTGTGTGTGTGTGTGTGTTTGTGTGCGCGCTTCTGTCTTTGCGAGGATTCACTTCCAATTTGGAAAATAAGGGCTTTTTTTAAAAGTTAAGATCCCTTTTGAAAAGTCTGAAAATATCAAAGCAAGGACTTGTTCTGAAAAGTGATGACACTTCTCACTTCAAAGAGTTTCTGAGGGTTTGTGCTTTGTTTCAGGATAAGGATTAGTAACACATTTTAAGATTAAGATTAAAGCTTTGACAATGTAAACATGGAAGTAAATGTCTGTGTATGAGATGTAAATGTAAAGGCTCTTTTCTTTAAAATTTAGAATTTATTTTTAGCTGAATCTGTTTTGTGGTTCTCCTCATTAGGAAGTCAACACCAATTTTGTTTTTGTCTGTTTGTCTGTATTTTTTATGAACCAGAAACTTGAGGCCGAAATGCAAACCTGAGCGTCTCTCTCCGCTGAGCTGGTACATTCAGCCAGTTCACAATGAATGCCTGACAAACTCAAACTTTAGCCAGTAAAACAAAATGATAAGACAAAAACAAACTAAAGGAAAAGGATACATGTGTAAAAGGGGGTTAGCATGATCACAAGCAAATCAAAAGCAATAGAGACCGACTGCAGAAGCCTGTTGTTTTACATCTGCTCTGACATAGTACAAAGATCATCTGGACGTTGGCTTTTGAAGGGTCCTTCTATAAAAGAAGCAACTGTGTTTCACAGTTAATTGATATTACGTAACTGGCCAATTTACTCAGTACTGTGGCCATGAATTTACATGAATAAATGAGACCATGATGAGGTGTTTGCTCAGGTGACCAATCAATCTGTCTTTGAGTCTTTGTGAAATCACAGTTCAAAGTGTTGCTTTACTGAAATATTAACAAAGATTGTTTGCAAGCCCACGACAGAGAACAAAAGTTTAAATGGCCTGTCAAGATTCCCATCAAGCACTTGAACATAACAACTGAATAATGTTAAAAATTAAAGTATTTTTTAAAATTTTACATCTGGGGTGTCAAGCTCATTTTAGCTCATAGGCCACATACAGCTTGATTTGATCTTAAGTGGGCAACTGCAAACCATTGCATAAAAACCTCTAAAGTGATTTAGTGTACAGAAGTACATTCTGCACACTTTCCTGTTTAATGAACCGTCCACTTACAAATGACAGCTTGACGTGACTGAAAGTGAACCTATTATGCTTTTTTGAAATTATTTTCTGCCATGTCACATAATGGTGGATTCTCTTATTAAACATGGCAAAAGTTTCAAATAAAGAGGTGAGTATATCCTTGAGTAATTTCTGTGAGCCAAAAGTTCAGGCTGCAGTGTGCTCTGAATGCTTGATTTCATTTTTTCTACTTTTGGATCTGTATGATGTGAATAAGAGAGGATATACATAATATGGTCCCCTCAGGCACACAGCTCCACCTGTGAGCACAGACGCCCCACCTACCTGCTATTCAAACCTGTTCAATGAGCAGCCAATCAGATGGTTTGAACTGAGGTGCTGCACCAAGGACCATTAAAATATCAATAAGCGTTATTTTCTAACTGAATCATGCAAAGCTATTCTGAGTCCAAGAATTATGTCTGACTCCTCAACAGCCTCCAAACTCTGGAGATTCATCTAGTGGGCAGCACTGAGTCCTTTGAAGGACTGGGGCTGTCTGCTTAACTTACAGAATGAAGTAGGCTATAATGATCCATGGATATAATAGCCATTTATCCCCTTAAGGATACATGGTCACATGCATTTCTTTGAAATGTAGCTTTGGTTACAACCATAGACTGTATATAAAAGAAGGACAGAGCAGAAAAGTGCAGCTAGTGCAGCATTTTTCAAATGTCCAGCAAGAGGTGACTGTTTGCAGACGTCTAGGAAGTACTTGTCCTCAGTACTTGTCTGATGAAGCACATTTAACATTTCTAGCCAATGACGCCGCGATATGTTTCTGAATCAGCTCCACCTCACATCATATCCTGTTTGTAATCACCAAGATTGTCATACCAAAAAAGGTCAGCTCAAGACTTCAAAACAGGACTTTGCTAATTCATCTTTTATATACAGTTTAAGCTAATTACCTGGTCATAGCAAATTAACTATAATCTTACAAACTCTTTGGAATCGGTCACTAAAAAGGTGTGCATGCCACTTTAAAATTACGATAAGCTAAGTTTGGTAAGATTGCGGGAGCTCCTTTGTAGACGTCACTTTTATTTCACTTGTTTTGGGCCGGTACAATCACAATATTACTCATCTTTGGTCTCGTGTATTCACTATGGAAGGTTTTTGTGCTTAGATTGAAGTTAAATAAAGCTTACAGATCACATTCAGACCCTTCAAAAAGCTCTGCTGTTATCAGCTCAGACTGGATGAACTCTACCTGCTGACAGAGTCGGCTGGTACGACAGGAGAAACGTCAAATCAACACCAGCTGATAAAAACGGGCAAAATATTTCCGATCAGCCTGTTCAGAAATATTCAGAAGCTGACACGGTGACAGTCATTCTAGCCAAACTTTCCTCACACTTCACAGACTTACTGTCCTCGTATGACCTTCCACACTTCAACATATGTTGTGTTTCTTGACATGTGTGACAGGCTTTGTCTCATGTCTTACTTTTCTTGACCTTCTTCTCTTCGTCGTTCTCGCTGGCGCCCAGCAGAGTAAAGATGATGCCTGTTTGAGAGTTGAGGCCGACAGCTGACACCACCATCCTGCCTGATCCCTCCATCACGTGGGTCCCTGAGGAAATATTCAAAAAGCTACGAGTCAAAAAACAAGCTTTATTTATTTAGTTTTTAAAACTGTTACTGTGTTACTGTCATTTGTTTTCATTTTAAATCAATGTCAAAGCACTTATTTATCCATCTAATCTCATTTTAAGACGCATTACTGAATATTTAAAATGACATGCTTTTACTTATGTTGCTTTTTTTCTAGGTAAATAGTCTTGCACTCCTGTGTAGCCCTACTCTGCATCCAGATATCCTTCTGAATCAAGGGATTGAATTCATACATGGGAAATTTTAGCTTTGGCGGGGTCTCAGACAGCTCTTGTGTTATAAGCAGGACATCCATCTTTCAGTCAAACACCGTGAACCTGATTTTTTTAGGAGAACAGTTTTCCAGGCACTCACCGGACAGCAGCATGGGGTCTTTCTCCATAGACTTGCGAACCTGGTCAGATTCTCCTGTCAGAGAGCTCTCGTCAATCTTCAGGTCGTTGCCTTGGATCAGGATACCATCAGCAGGCAGCAGGTCTCCTGCAAGCAGATCGATCAGATGGGTCAGAATCTTTTTCCCCCATCAGCCACAGGGTTTGAACAGGATCTTACACAGAGTCCTTTTAAATTTAAATTTTGTATTGTAAAGCAGCTCCACAAAGGTCGTTGCTGTAGTCATAAAAGCTTGACAGTTAAACATCACATGAAATAACCAAATAACGATGTTTGAGTTTCATACCGTATTTGATCTGAGCGATGTCTCCAACCACGATCTCGGCCACAGGGATCTGGATGACCTGACCTTTGCGGATGACCGTGAACTTTTGTTCTTGCTCGATGCGACTCTGCAGCCCGCGGAACTGCTTCTCCTTGGACCAATCGTTGAAGGCCGTCACCAGGACCACAATGATGACTGAGAACAAGATGGCAGCGCCTTCGATCCAGCCAGCCTGGGCCTCGCCCTCGTCCTCTACGCCACCCGAAGATGCGCCGCATGCTGTGAAAACATGAGGACATGTTGAAATCAAATCCCATCGTAACAGCAAAGACAGGTGGCGAGATGGAGAGCTCTTATTGGAAAGGTTAGGCAATGATGGCTGACTGTGTAATGATTTAATGAACAGGTAAGGCAAGAAGCTCTAAGCTGTGATGAGGTTTAACCCTCTCAAGCCCGAATTAAGTTTTTTGTTGCTAATGCACAACCAAGTCCTGCAAAAAACTCATAAAATATGTATGTGGGGTAATCAGGTTGTTATGTCTTAACTGTTGCAAATCTGCAACGTCTGCCTGGAGAGGGTTAAGATGACATATGGTATTGTATTGTGCATTTAAAGTGGGAATCCTGAAATTCCAAGTTTCCAGTTGCAATTTTCATCTGGATGCTCTCTCAAGTCAGACTTTCTACTTAGAATTTGGAGACGCAACAAAAAACCCAAATCTGAATTCTTAAATTGCCGTGACAACCATAGACCAGTGGAATATGCTCCACTCAGGCATAACATCATCACATTATAATTTTTTCTCTTTTGGATTTTTATGAAGGCACAAAACACAACATTGCACAACAACTGTATCTCAGTTATCCTGCTTTAATAATTGTAAAATCGAATTAATTGCTCAGTCGTCTTTCAAATTAGCAAAAAGCAAAAATGACCTGTATCCTTCAGTCAGGAATACTGTCAAAAGCTAAACAAAAACTTTACTTAAACAACTTTATTTACAGTACATATAATATATACATCCCCATATAAATAATAATATAAATTAAAATATAAACCAACTATCTACACATATCAGAATACTGAAAATAAATAATAATAATTAATAAATACATGTTACTTTTGGAATAGATGCAGTAATTGTGGGACGTGCAAAGGTTTGGGCTTTCAGTAACACCTATGGGGTTATCACAGCTTGGAAAACCTTAACCTTTAATCAGCTGAAAAAGTTTCTACTCCTAATTTGTCATCTTTCAGAAATTCGTGACTAGCAGATAATTTCCTGTTTCTAGATATTTTTAGACTCCCTTCACAATCCACAAACATACTGCTCCCTTTTTCAGCAAATAGAGCTTTGATAATTAAGGCCAACAAAACATATTTTATCTCAGTCTGCACACAGCAGCTGTTACTCTGATCCAAATGCTGCTTTGCTGACCACACACACTGACTTTTGTGACGCAGCAGCAGGTGAGGTTTTTCCTTTGATGTGGGCCCTGATTGTGAATGAACCCCACGCAGCGAAACAGTGCAGCATCACTTCTGTGTCAGCTAAACATTCCCATTGCTGCTCCTCTGCAGACATCTTGTTTCGATTCCTGGCGCTCCCATCAACCACCACTACTGAATGACATTTTAGACAGCAAGCTGGAAGTGCTCTGATTTCCTTTTACAGCCTTCCCTGCTTTGTAGGCATCAGCTTCATTTTCAGATTCTCACTCACTTGATTAGAGGAGCCCGTGAATGTGTGAGTGTTACCACGAGGCTTAAAGACTCAGATAATTTATCAGGCTCTGAATTGTCATCAAGTGACAATTCCTGATGGCAGTTCTTAACCTCTCTTAGCCAACTCAATTAAGGCTCACCGAGCTAATGAAGTTCTTGCCACAATTATCGTTTCATTATTTGCATGAAATAAAACGTATCTGCGTGTAAACACTTGAAGAAAGTCACGTTTAGATGTTTGTTTGCTGCACCAGTTTATTTTCTTACTTCATTTTAATGCAAAAATTGACAGTAATGGAAACTAGCCCAGTAACTACTGACATTTTTAAACAAATCAATGATCAGATTTCTTGTTTTATAAAAGTGGATTACGTAAAAATGAAAGTAAATAAATCCACTTATAATGTACCCAGAAAAACATACCTGATAAAAGCATGTAATTAAAATAAACAACATGGATATAGAAAAAAAATACAGGTGGCCGCTGGTGCTACCCCTCAGCCCCTTAGTAGATACATGTATGGTATTCATTTGAAACTCCCATGTCGCCTCCTTTCACAAGATTTCACAAACTTGAGTGTCCACATTAAGTTCTAGTATTTTATAACAGTGCTCTAATTAATCTGCATCTGTGCATGACACCCATTCAGTTGTGACCAACCCAGCCAGTCAGCTGATTGCTGGGCTTGCCTTTTTCAGGTGTTGCCATCCACCTCACAAAGGAAATGATTTCACTTCCTGGGAGTCTAATAAAACGGTGGTTTTCTCCTCCAAGTTAGCTTCACTTGCTTTGGTTAATGTTGGAGTTCCCTCTATTTTAAGCCACGGGTAGTTTTGTCTTAGCAGTTATTTGATTTCTTAACTAATTTAACTTAATTCATTTAAAATAATAAAATTATCCAGAGAAAACTCCAAAAACCAGACGACACGCTGCAAACAAGCGCTTGGCGACAGTGGGAAGGAAAACTCCACTGGAGAAACAACCCTCTTTGTTATGTCTATGTGTGCAGCTTGCTATACTGATAACTTAGCACTGCCACCTCTCCATATATGTTCATCTCTGGCTCTGAAAAACCACCAGCTGGCAGCAGCTAAAATGCTCAGGTTGAGTCTTCAGTGTACCAAAAGCAATGGGTAAAGACACAGCGTCTACGACGATCTACACTGACCTTCACTGTCACCGCCAGGTGGATGGTAGAAAGACAGGCCCAGTGAGATGATTGCAGCGATTTCCAGAATGATAAGCGTGACGTCCTGCAGAGCTTCCCACACCAGCTGCAGGAATGTCTTGGGCTTCTTTGGGGGGATAAAGTTCTGTCCAAATGCCGTGTGACGTTTTTCCAAATCGACAGGGTTACCAGACAGACCTGCAGACACAACCGAAAGGTCATGAATATTGACATCAACATTAGTTATTGTTCTTTAGTAAAACAGTAATTATTCTGACATGTGGATGGAAACTTGGAGAAATGTCAAATGAATCCAGCAACATGACAAAGAGTGCAGACATACAGACACAGTTACAAAGAACAAGGACTTTTCTATATCAATTTATTTTCGTTTTTGCACTTTTTTTTAAGGCTTGGGTTTTATTTTATTTCTGTTAACTGAAATTATTTAATATTTTAAAGAACTGTACAGAGATATACCTTTACTTCGTTTTCCGTATTTCTGTGACGTCTCTCTGTGTGTACCTGTGTTGCAGGTGAATGAGTGTTGCAGTCAGACTGAAGTGTGTTGCTGTGTTAATATTTAGTTAGAGCAATGCTGTTTATAGTGCTAAAGTTCACCGGCCCTAAATATCTCAATGAATTTGAAATATAACTATTACAATCTTGTTCTGCAAGACATGCTTTTTCCACCACAGCTTATCAGCAGCAGCAATAGCAGCTGTGTATAAGGGTCAAACCTCAAAGGCTAACTCTTGTCTTCAAACTTTATTATGTTAACTCACCACACAGGGCAGAAGATGCACTTTAGTAATAGAAAGTCAAGATCAGCCCCCTTTTGCTGCAGACTGCAGCATTTCCACACACAGTACTTATTTGAGCAATTCACCAAAACAGACCTGTTCCACCCAGAAACCATCTGCAATGACATACTCATCATTTCCGCCACAAAAAAATGACCTAAAGGTCAGAAATCTGGTACACTCAGGTTCAGCTACAAAGATTGGAAAAATAAATCCCCTGATCAAGGGTGAATTATAAGCAGCTGTGATTGGGTGTGTTGTTTTATAAGTTTCAGTGACGATTCCTGAATGTTTCTTTTTGTTTCGCTTTGTTTTGTAACAGCGGCTGAACTTTTGTGGCTTGTGACCTCTAAAACAACCCTTCATTCCAAGTTACAACCGTCTACTGGCTGCAATTAGTTCAACCAAAGAGAAATGATGTAATTAACTTTTAGAGGGTGATGAACTGAAAATCACAGGAAACCTAAATATTAGCGGAAAGCAGATAGAAATAAAACTTTATCCTCATCCTTTCAGTCATCCTGCCACCCTTCAGCTTTATTCTGTGGCCCCTCGTGTTGATCATAGTCACCGGGTCAGGGGCCTCCAGTGTGTGTGTGTGTGTGTGTGTGTGTGTGTGTGTGTGGTGTGTGTGTGTGTGTGTGTGTGTGTGTGTGTGTGTGTGTGTGTGTGTGTGGCAGCGATGAAACCAAAGCAGCCTGAACTGACCCAAGTTCCCCTCCCGCTGAACACGCAATCTGCTGCTCCACCAGAGCCAATCTGCTCCACGTCAACACAGCACCACCCGTTCAGACCAGCCCAGTCTGGATGAGTTGCTCACAGGAAACTAATGAACCATCCCGCTAATCAAATTTGAAATCTAAATGAACAAATTGACAGATTATACACATTTTATACTGCAGCAATCATGATTTAGGGCTTATCAAAACCTTGAACTAAAGCTGGAGCCTGTCCCAGCCGACACTGGGCAAGAGGCAGCAGACTGTGGACAAGTTGGCAGTCAACTGCATGTCTAGAATCATCAATTAACCTGACAGGGAGAGCACGCAAACACAAGTTACAGTCTCGGTTGTTGTGTCCTTGGGCAAGACACTTCACCCGTTGTCTACTGGTGGTGGTCAGAGGGCCCGGTGGCGCCAGTGTCTGGCAGCCTCGCCTCTGTCAGTGCGCCCCAGGGTGGCTGTGGCTAAGATGTAGCTTGCCATCACCAGTGTGTGTGAATGGGTGGATGACTGGATGTGTAAAGCGCTTTGGGGTCCTTAGGGACTAGTAAAGCGCTATACAAATACAGGCCATTTACCATTCAACCAGTTTAAGGTGAAAAAACTACTGGTGGACTAAAGTGGGTGGGTTTTTGTGTCTAAAGGGGCGTCCCAACAGGAAGAGACTGACCAGACCATTAAAGGTCCACAAATTTCAGCAAATTTTGAGATTAGCACCTGAAACAACTACCAATGAGAGCGAAGGATAATACTGACTGAACTTGTTAAATCTCTCCAAAGAGTCCCTGGTCTACCCCGGGGCTTTCTTCCGGTAAGACAGGCCCAGAATACCTCACCTAGAAGCCATCCTGGAGGCCTCCTAGTCAAATGTCTGAATCACCTCAACTGGCTCCTTTTGATGTGGAGGAGCAGCTGCTGCACGCCGAGGCCCTCTCGAATGGCTCCACACCCCACCTCTAAGGGAGAAGGAAACCCATTTTTGCCGCTTGTAATGGGTGGAAGTCAGAGGCGGAGGAATGTACAAGGAATGTCACCTTGCTTTACAGGAACATTTGCTCTATGTTGCAGTGTAAATGTTTATTCAGCACTGTTTTCTAGAAGGACTTTTCATAACGTTCACCTCAAAACAGTCTGAAAACACCTTCTGTAACTGCAGTCAAACCTCACCTTACTTAACCTTATTGTTTAAGAGTAAAACACTTTCCTTAAACACACCATTAGAACTTGCAGATGATGTTTGCTATTTTTGTGGAAGCATCCCTTCTAGCAGAGTTGCATCAAATTTCTGCTAATATCAGTCACTGGATTTCTCCAACTAATCAATGAGTTCACCGAATTGAAAAATGGCAATGTTTCTCCTCTTATCACTCTGCAGAGAGATTGCTCCCAAGCCTCTGCTTACCGAGGAACAAACAATATCACTGAGTTATTGATTCCAGAACTGTGACTGTCATTTTCCAGCCGTGGCTCATATCTCGCTGCTCATTCATTCTCCATATAAAGATAGTACAAACAAAAAGATTTCCCAGTCGACCCAGATGCTCAGAAAGACGGAGACACCAGGGCTTCATCCATCTTCAGAGCTCCTTACTTGTGGTTTTATTGAAACTGGGCTTAAATTAGATTTTAAAAACACCAACTGCAGTTTGCTAATTAAAAATGGATAATCAGCAGCTTGTTTCTGTATTGATTTTCATTCACCGGAAGAATCTCAACAGTTAGCTCTTTAAAATCACGTGTTCTCGTTAACTTTAACTGGTGTTTGCTGCAACTTTAATGACACACACATACAACTGAATGGAAAAATAGTGTAACCACTTGTTTAATTATGTATTTTTCCACTAAAGTCTGATCATCAAAGACGTCCTCCTCATGGTCGCGCGGGCACCAACATGGCTGCTGGGGATTCTTAGAGAAATCGGGAGGTGTGCAGTGGAACGTGATCTGAATGTTAACAGACCCCACTGCCAGGATCTCTCATGAAGACAGCCTCCAAGTCAGCATGAACACGAGCTCAGCCATGTCTCTGCCGTCACATGTTTTAATAACGGACTCTTATTCTCGCTCTCTCTGATGATGCTGTCCAGACGGACCGAAAGAAGAGTTCCTCCTCTCCTCCTCGTGAATTCTCCCCCGTCTGTCACACTCCTCTTTGGATGCAGTAATGAGGTGAAACTATGAGACACTAGCTTCTGCCATTTTGAGGGTTTGCCTACACACAGCACAAACAGTTGTACTAGTTTCATGCCATCTAATCTTAATTGGACAGCTTTAGCGGCAGAAATATTCCACATTAAGGCTGACCGAGATAAGGTGAAAGATTAGATGTGGTAAAGGAGAGATGAGAGGAGGGCAAATAAGGTGAGGGAAGAAGAGATGGGGTGTGGATGGTGTAATGATATAAGGTTAGACGGAATAAAATAAGGAGAAAGGACACAACGCGAGATAAGAAGAGACAAGTTGAGATTAAATAAGTTCAGTGAGATCAATGAGATGTGAGGGGGCTTAAGACAGTAGAGGTGAAATGTGATTAAAGAAAATTAAAGTAAGGTGATCCTACGGCATATTCACACCAAACCCATTCAAAACCTATGCAAAGACACAAAGTAGGGGATGTGCATAGAAGTGAATCTGTGTGTGGATGTTAAAGATATCACATTTTCACTCTGTGTCTCAAAAATCTATCAGCAGACACTGGCTGTCCCACAGACTGTGGATGCTCCTGAACCCACTGACAGTGCAAGTATCTGTAGCTAAACTCATCGTTTCCAACAGGTCAGAGAATGACTGCGATCTGGTAGTAAGTCAACTAAGTGAGCTGACTTTATACTATCATACCTTAAATAGCATGAGCTAATTCTGAATCAAGTAAGCTGATCTGAAAACAAACTTTGACAATTAAAAAAAATATTTGAATATTAATATTAATACTAACAAATTGTAAATTGTTATTATTGGACTCACACTTTGCATAATTCACGGTTCAAAATAACCCTTTTTTTAAATCTCCATCAGCCTCGGTATAGCACCTCAGTTCATCTTTTGTCTGAAACAAGCAGCTTTAGCCTTTAAGCTAGCTGTCTTTTGTTGGTTTAATCAGAAGGCAGGCAGAGCTCTGTGCCTGAGATGACCACGACATGCTTAGAAATACAGACCCAAGAGCAAAAAAAACAAAAAAAAACAAAAACAAAAAAACAACAACACAAAACTGCCAAAGTGAGCATTTACAGCAGTCTGAACCCTGAATCTGTGGCTCATAGGGATTAATGTTCACCAGTATAAATATGAGAAAATAAGGAATGAAGTCTTTTTTTGTATACTTCTTAATGATCCTTGTCTAATGTGGCACTTGTTAAATCTCTACATGCTGCAAACCATTTGCATTCTTTGAACAGATCATTTCCAAGCTTTTTGCCTTTTTTTTTTGTTTTTTTTTTTGTTTTTTTTAGCAACTAAAGGTGACATGACATATATTAAATATAAAAATGAGAGCACCCTACCATGCAGTGGGATAAGATAATATACAGTAATTCTGACACAACATAACAGAGCTGAGGACAGAATATCTTCATGATGAGCTATGACACACTCCAATATTTTAAAAATACACTTTCTGTCACAGGCACCATTGGCCATGTTTCATCACACTGTGGTTTAGTTCAGAGTCCAGTTTGATCATGCTGAGGCCAGTGATTGTCACTGAAAGCTGCTGTCAGATTAAAATAAAGACGAGTTCAATCACAGAGCACCTTTACTGAAGGTTTGAACGATATGAGTCTGTTTTTTTCCCCATTTAATGCTGTGATTGTGAAATCGTGTTTCATCTAGTGCTTGGCATCAGCTTCCTGTTAGCAAGCGTCCCCATGGAGATGCACAATAAAGCTCTAAGATGACGTTCCAGTAAAAGAAGAGCAGACCGCCGCACACTCGCCAGTCACAGATGTTTGGAAATTTCAGCTTCCAGCAGAAATGGGCTACCTCGGTCCAAAATGAGAACTCTTCCAATCTACAGTTTTATCAGCCACCACACAGTTCTCACTTTCATTCATTCTTCCTCTACTACAAAAAGACACCACTACAGAGACTGAGGACTATTTGTCCTTTCTCTGTCCTCCATGCTGCCAAAACGTTTCCTTCATCCTCTCTGTGGTTCTTCCACCTCGTCGTTTGTTTTTTTTTTTTTCCTTTCACCACTATCCCACAGCTGGACTTATTGAGAAAAACAGCAGCAGTAACAATTCATGCTGAAGTCACACACCCGGATCTAATAACAAAATAACAAACCCTGTACTGATAATTTAGTTTAGGAGTGGCTCAGGAGGTAGGGCAGATCATCTATTAATCGGAAGTTTGGTTGTTTAATCTCTGGCTGCTCCACTCTGCATGCCAAAAATAAGAGGGCGAGATACCGAACTCCAATTTAATCCTGATGTGTTCATCAGAATGTGAATGTCTGATAGAGATCACTTAAGCGTAGAAAAAAGTGCTCATCATGTTGTATAAACATGCTTTAAGAGCTTGAGTAGAAAAGCGCTATATATATAAGAACAGGTTCATTCAGTAAAAGAGAACCTATTATGCTTTTGCCCATTTTCTGTCAGAGATACAGTGGGGAACACTCATAATAAACATGGCCACTGTTTGAAATAATGAAGTCAGTGTAACTGCAGGTAAATCTGCTGACCCAAAAGCCTTTCTCATTGCAAAAATGTGGATTAGAAACAAAAAAGCAATTTATTTGTTTGTGTTCATGGATATTAATTGTCAAGTTTTTTTTATAACCATCAGCAAGATTTTGAAAATAACTTTCATTTCAGTAGGGCACGAATGAGTTTGTATGAGACCAGTCTACAGCTTCATTTTTAAACAATTGCACTCAGGAACACACAAAGCTGATGAACTGAGGCGCTGCACTAACGCCTAGTTTAAAATCCAGAAGTTATTTGTGTGTGTTGGATGAATCCACATAATCACTAAAAACTAGCAGTCGTGCAGACGTCTACACGGAGCCTGAAGCAATTTAAGTCAAGTGTCCCCCTGTATACTCCGATATGGATACAAATACACTGTTAGTGTTAACAAAGTAAATATTGTATTATAAAAATGAGCCGAACCCATCCAGCACAGCACTGATTTAAGCTGTGCGAGAATAGTTCTCTTATACTTTGCCTTATAAATTCAGAAACTGCACAGTTATTTCTCGGTTTACATTTCAGAGTCAAAGATCCTCTGATGATATTTTTTCAAAACCCTTAAGCTGAGAAAAGAAGCAGGTATAAAGTAACAAAATCCAACACAAGGTACAAGGCTTTTTCTACAAAGGGCTCCGCTTGTTTCATCTTTTGCTCACACAAAAATATGTTATCATTAAATAATGATAAGACAAACTGTTGAACAGAGAGTTCATGCAGAAGTGGTACAGCGAGCTGCAGGGCATGTCAGTAGGCGACAAATATTTAACAACAAATGAAACAGAAATTACTTTTTTTTTTTAGGCTGTTTAACCTTTTGTCCATGTAAAAAGGCAAACCTATGAGTTTGACTATCGACGATGGTTTTTCCAACACCTTACTGTGGAAAAAAAGAAGACAGTTTTTGAGCTTTCAAATAATAAAATAAATTATTAAAACTTAAAATCTGGCTCGGACATCTTTCCCACGACTGCTACCTCTGATCTCCTACAAAAAAAGTTTTTAAAAATTTACAACTGCCAGTTAAATATATTCTTCTTCATTTAAATGGACCTGTTTGATATGCATGCTGCACTGATGTGACCTGACATTACGAACAGTGACTGAAATGATGTCACGGGCCTAAATTGGGAACCATCTCGTTAAAGAGTGATTAACCTCTGAAATTCCACCAGGTCATCGGTGAACCACGGAGTGGAAGGGTTGGGCTGAGGCTCCATTTAACCACAAGTGACACAGATGCTTTCAAAAAATAGACGACGGCAGCTTTCAAACCAGCCCTCTGTCATGCATTAGATGAGATAAGATCGCCTTTATTAGTCCCACAGCTGGGAGTGAAAACTGCATATGAGAAGATAAATGTGAGATTTACGCTACCCCGAAATAAACATGCTGTAAAGTAACAGTCATCACTACACTGTTCTCTCCACATGCTGTAACTGTCCATAGTGTGGGGATTTTTCTGGTAACCATGGCACTAAATTGCCCCCCACAGCACAAAGATCTTTTTGATATCGGGATGAAGCATTTACGGCCCTGTTCTCTTGGTCTCCATAATATTCCTGAAAACTGAGAGCATGAGCGGTAAAGGATGACTACATCACTTTTTCCCCACATCCCTCTAGACCAGATCCTGTAATGTTCACATTACTGGACTCTTAAATCTGCATTCATCTTTGTAACGAGGTGTTTATTCACTGCATCCCTGCTATAATATCCCTCTCTAGGTAATTGTCTTGTCTTGTTTTCTCATGTCCTGGATTCTTACATCTTCTCTCTTCTGATGAAGAACTTACCTTCTGTTTGTTTCCTTGCGTAATAACACCAACACATTTTTCTGATATAATGTAGAGAAGGGCCTCATATTGTGAGAAATTGTTATTATAGTGGGATGTAAGTACATTTTAAAGAACTGAGGAGCTAATACCCCTGGTCACTGTGAAAACGTGGATAAAATTTGTTTTTACTGATGTCTTTTCCATAGATGTTAAAGCACTTGTCTCTTTAGTCACTGTCCCTCTAGAAATACAAGCATGCTGAGGACTTTGTTACTGTAATGCCTGCTATTATTTTCCTTTTCTCTTGCTATCTAGAAGTAAAATCAGAATTTGTGTCATTGCTCAGCATTTTTCATATTGTATATGCCACAGAGCAGGAATAGATATCAATCGGTTGACTGTACAATGCAGTTTTATTTGGTGGTCAAGTTTCTATTCAAAGCCATCACCAAGCCCTGTTTAATCTGGATGTTTCTTTCATTGTTTGAGGCCTCAAGCATCCTCGGAACCACTTGCTTTTCTTTCAGTGCCAACAGCACCTTAAATGGAGCCTGGTGACCGAATGAGGCCCATTTGAATAATTAGATAAAGAGAAAGCACATCGGCCAACACTAGCGAAAACAGGCACAGATGTGGATGCAGAACAAACATTTAACACAGACTGCATAAAATACAGGAGCAACTATGTCAAGATGTCTAGAGTTTAGCTGTGATGCTTTCACCGTCTTGTTTTGTTTGTTTACTTCTTTGTTGTTTGGAAACAGTTGCATGGCAAACATTAGCTAAAACTGTACAGCTGTGGTATTTCTATCAGCTATTGTTAGCACTGGCTAACCATTTTGATTAATAAGGTGCATCTGATTTAATGTGAAAGGCTATTAAACAGGGTGCTAATTTGGGTGATCGTGGCTCAAGAGTTGGGAGTTTGTCTTGTAATCGGAAGGTTGCCGGTTTGAGCCCCGGCTCGGACAGTCTCGGTCGTTGTGTCCTTGGGCAAGACACTTCACCTACCGGCTACTGGTGATGGCCAGAGGGGCCGATGGCGTGATATGACAGCCTCGTTTCTGTCAGTCTGCCCCAGGGCAGCTGTGGCTACAACTGTAGCTTGCCTCCACCAGTGTGTGAATGAATAGTGGAATTGTAAAGCGCTTTGAGGGCCTCGATTGCTTTTCGAGGCCCTCAAAGCGAATGCAATCCATTATTATTATTATTATTATTATTAAAAAATTAAGATAATTAAAGAAAATTGTATTGTGTTTTAAGAGAGGAAATTCCCCCACCAGTCTCTGAAAGCTGCATCACCCCTAATATTTTACATTTTTAAGCTTCAATATAATTTTAAGCCAGCCTCAAGTGGCCACTGAAAAAGTTCTTTGGCACTTCAGCATGCCATTTTTAACCCTCCTGAGGTTATAGCTTAATCCAATATCTGCCCAAACTAACTCCACCTGCTGTTGTCAGCAACACATTTTTTAAAATTTAATGAGA
Organism: Perissodus microlepis; assembly: GCF_051167445.1. Classification (NCBI taxonomy): domain Eukaryota; kingdom Metazoa; phylum Chordata; class Actinopteri; order Cichliformes; family Cichlidae; genus Perissodus; species Perissodus microlepis. Next base: position 27,402,635 of record NC_140465.1, on the reverse strand, counting down.
GCAATAAATTGTAATGTGTGACAGATAAAAGCATCCTGGCTGAACGGAGGACCAATAGTTCACCTGGAGCATTTCATTCACAGGCTAAGGCAGAAATGGAGAATGATGACCGTGATGACCATATCACCGGTATGAAGAGACGAGTGTCTACAGGAGATAGATTTCTCTTTAACACAGACTCACATCCTCTGTTGCAGAATGACACAAGGCTGAGCTTTATAAGTCCTCAGGTCTATCCTCTTTGAACAAAACCAGAGACCAGGTACGCTGCAAAATGACTTACACTGTATTTAAATGTGTACGTCTCGAAAGAAAGAAAGAAAGAAAGAAAGAAAGAAAGAAAGAAAGAAAGAAAGAAAGAAAGAAAGAAAGAAAGAAAGAAAGACTGCCACAAACGATTATTTTGATAGTCAACTAGTCACCGATTATTTTTGCGATTAGTCGACTAATCAGATCATCATCCATTGGACGTAAAACATACAGCTTATTGCACCAGCATGCATCTGCTCTTATATAACTATCATTAGCTTACAGCTTTAAGTGTTTAAGGTATGTGCTAACTAAAAATAAAGACAAGATGATAGTTTATTAAATTTTAATGAAATTTGCAGATTGTTTCGGTGAAGTTTAATAAACTCCTTGCTATCTAAAATATAACAGGACACCGGAGTATATTCTCGAGTGTCTCACACTTCTGATGTGGTGTCTTGATAAACTGAGCAGATATTTGAGGTTTCCACAGCTACATTCTCGCCTGAAAATATGTTAAACGTTTATTTTGTGACCCAGAAAGAATAATAAGAGTAATATTAAAACTAACTAGCTGCCGCCATTGTTGGAAACTGAGCAGGGTCGCGCTACGAATTCTGGGACACAGTTTCTTCTTCTTCGGGGTTTAACGGCAGCTGGCATCCTTGTACATGCAGTGCTGCCATCTTCTGTTTCAGTCCGTTATTACACTCTTAAATCCTACTACTTATTCCTGCGTCTTTTGGGATCTTACAAAGCTTCAAACGACGAGTCGACTATTAAATCAGTCGTCGACGATTTTGATAGTCGACGTAATCGTGACTAGTCGACTAATCGTGGCAGCCCTAGAGGAAAGAAAGGAAGGAGGAAAGAAAGAAGAGTGTCTTTGTAGCTTTCTTCCTCTTGCTGATTGCTTAGAGGAGCGTTCAGCTTGAATTGGCAAAGACATGGATGTCCTGAGGCTGTGTGTGTGTGTGTGTGTGTGTGTGTGTGTGTGTGTGTGTGTGTGTGTGTGTGTGAGAGACAGTGAATAGGACTCGGGTCATGCAGCTAATACTGAAACTCTGATAGGGTGCTGACTTCTTGCACCAAAGAGTTCAAAAAGATCTGACAGACCAGCAGGCCGAGAAACCTCTTAACCTACATACGTGTACACTGTGTGTGTGAGTGTGTGTGTCCGTGTGTGTGTATGGGAATTCATTTACATAAAGCTCAGAACTGAACTGTGGCTGATAATTAGCCCTTTCACAGTACACACAGACAGGTGACACCATAATGAGGGGATCTGGAGGCGTGATTTTAAAATACTTCTGCTCGTATTTAAAGGCCATGTAACATTTCTGTTTGTCTGACACTTCATGTGCAAAGTTGCACTCCTAATCCTCCATGACTGAACTGTTAGAGATCTGGTATTCGTTGAGGAGAAAAACTGGGGATGCAGCTTTTGCCGTTTATGCCCCCAACATTTGGTGCTGCTTTCCTCAAACTAGACTGATAATTTTAAAAACTCTTAAACATCTACTTCTTTAATCTTGCATCTAACTAGTGTTTGCATCACAGACTATCATAGAAGATGACGTAGCTTAGGGTCTGACAAATTGTGTCAAACCAGAAAGACCTTAAATCTGCATTATTAAAAATGATTTATTTTTTTTTTAATGACCTGGGGGTGACACCTGCCCAAGAGAAACAACTTCCTGTCACATACAAGTCTATGGAAAAAACCATTGGACTTGACCTCTGTAAACACTTTCCTGATGCCTTCAGCTGCTCAGTCACTCATTTGAGTCATACTGAATAAACCATTAAGTCCATTTTGTAATAACCAGTACGTGAGTTCTCCCATATTTAGTATTCAGGTCAAAAAGAGCATTTGTGTCAATATCAACGTCAATATCACGTCAGCTTTCTACTTTTATTATCTCTGAGTTTGTTTTCTCTTGCCACATCGCTCTTCCTTTGTCCACTCCAACAACCTATGTCCTTTTATTCTTTTAAATTATTATTTTTTCCCCATAAAGCTCTTTGAAATTTCACATGTCAGATTGAGGTCTACAAATAAAACTGACTGCACTAGAGTGGCATTCTCCTGGCATGGTTTGGATCCACTTGCCCTGCAAGAGGGTGGCTTCTGAATTTGTCGATGTTCATTTGCCAATTACGGCAAACAGGATATGGCTGAGGTCAACACAGGAAATACGCACCCACCAAACATTTTAGGTTTCCAACTTATCTTCTCAGGAGTTGGTGGTTTATTTTGATGAGTGCCAGTATTTTGATTATGATTAGAGAAATCCATGCAGCTCCAAAAACCAAAGAAACGGACAAAAGTCAATAAATAGGACTAATACAAAAAATATTAGTTTATTTATCATGATATAGTTTTATTTCATATTGGTTCCATTTCTAGTTGCTCCCAGTCACTGTATGTGAGAGGGAGGGTGGAGGAACCAACTGATTACAGCTCATGAGCCCAAAATAAAATCTTTCCAATGAGTGATAAGTCATCTAAAATCACAGTTAGGTAAACTCAGACCCTTCACAAGCTTCTGGAAATCAGATTATTTGGGAACCAGTCAAGGTCACACTATTGTCGCTCCTACTAAGTTATATCTGAAAAACCCAACAGTAAAGGTCACACGTTCATGAGTGCAGAATAACACACTGAAACTGAAAAATACATTAAAGATACTTTAAAATACATATATTTTTGGCCAAAACATGGTGGGATTTGACTTAGGGGTGATTTTTTTTCCATCACCAGACTACATTTTTGATGAGTTTTTCTAAAATGATTCAATGTTCTCAAACTTGAAGCACATTTTTGTTTATAAAATGGTCAAAAATATGAAAAAAGCACGCACTAACATTTCTGCACTTGAACTACACCACAGGAACATCATAAAGGCAAACCCTTTAGAAAGCTTACTCTGCAAGAACTACAACTTACAACTGTTCAGTGCCATCATTCCCTGTACCATCATTAAATTCTGCATGAAATTTCAGCTACTTGTTCATCTGCTGCCTTTAATCTTTGTTAATAAGCTGGAAGTGAGAAACTACAACCCCAGCTAGTGTTTCGGCAGCAAATTGGAGGCACAACACGTACAATTGCAAATCCTGGCAATGGTGATTTGTGTAGGTTATCACATAAATAGACTTTCAGCTTCATTCACTGGTCAGATTTAGGCACTAAAAACTCTTGGTTAGCTTTGGGAAAATGGTGAGAGCAACACTGCATGTTTAAAAATGACTACCGGGTGTGACAGAACTATCTCCCTAGTATCATTACCTGGTTACCAAAGAGTAGAGTGTGCATAAATGAGCCGCCCTAGTGTGGTCTTTGACAAAATGGCATCAACTGACAAGCTGGGAATGGGTTGTTGTGCAAGAGAGATTAACACTAACAGCGAGAATAAAAGAACAATTTGTTTCATTACAAAACCCCATCTCTGTTGTTATTGAAAAGACTTCAAGTGACGTGACTGATTCACTGCAGCACAAATCGACCAATCGGAGCTTTTGACAAGCAGTTAACTAATCAGAAAGCCATTCTGATGTTAAGTTAATTGTTTAAGTCATTCATCAGTCATCAACGGCAGCTCTTCTCTGGCTCCACTTTCTCCAGCTGTCTCACATCACCATAAACTGCATTTCGCCTTTGCTGGCTCTCAAATGAGACCGATATTTGTACACAAGATAAACAGGAAGACATCTGTGTGACTTCCATGCCGTTTGCGCTTCAAAATTAGCATGAAACTGAACATTTGATCATTAGCTGATGCCACAGTAAGAAACTCTCTAAATCCATTTTTATCTGCCACTTGCAGCTCTAATTTCTTGAAGCTATTAAAAAGCGATGACACAAAATACAAAGGGAATTATCTCCTGTCTTCTTCTCACCTGAACAGTGACAGAAAACGCTGCTGCTCAGTGGCACTTTCCTAAAATAGAGGCTTATTTTAAGGCCCGCATGTGTATTTTTATAAAGTTTACATCTGGCTCCGTGTGTTATTTTCAAAAGCTGCATGTCATCGCAACATGAAACACACTCAGACTTTGATTAATCAATACACATTAACCAACAGGATGCACAGCTGCAGCTGAGCCTTCTGTTTTAGGATGTGTGCGTCTGTGTGTGTTAATGATCAGGTTCAACTCAGGATGACGAGGTCTGTGTCCATTCATGAGCTGGTTTTACAGACTGAAGCATCTAACTATCTATCATAGCCATCAAGAGAGAGCTGCTAAAGACGCGCCTCGCATGTGGTTAAATATAACTGTGTGAAATCTCTATCTAACTGCTAACATAACGACGAACTGAGCTGTTACAGAGCTAATCAGGTTAGTTAGCATGGCAGCGGGCTATCAGAGAGAAGGAACAGGTTTTCTATTGTGAGAAGCATGATTCATCTGAGGCTCATTCCAGATCTGTTTACATCAACACAAGAAATCATGCGATCAATGTGAGAAAATTAGCTTAAGGTGAGAAACAGACAACCCCTGTGTGGGACTCGGGTTTCATGCAGGTTTCCCTTCTGTCACAGAGACACAATAAATGAGATGTACATGCTTTAAGGGGCAAAAAACACACAATATTCACTATTTAACTTCTCACATCTGACACTGCGTATCCACTGTATCATTGATATTACAACATCCTGACATGGAACGAAACCCAGATTAACAAATAAAATGCTGTTTAACCTAAAAAGCTTGCAGTTTCCCTTTAGTTCTAACTTACTATGCGTGGTAAGTTATTAATTCTGTATATGTTTTTGGTGTATATCACAGTATTGCTTTTCATTTTTGGTTTAGAGTCACAGGAAACTGGCTTCCATCATCTACCACTTGGATAGCTGAATGCTTCGATGTAAACTAACAAACTATGGTATAGTTCACATTTCTAGATGGAGAATAGGAGAGAGGTAAAAGAGGATTTTTATCAATACAGCTTACCTGCCAGGCAGACTGTAAAAATCTATTTGGAGTTTATTATTAGGATGGAAAGTGTGATACGTTCAGCCAGTGTAGCAGTGCTGTCAAAATCCAGCAATAAACTTTAAATCCTGCACTGAAACAACCATAAACCGTGACACAAACAACATTTAGTAGGTGAGTCCACTAATTTTACATGTGAAATGATCAGATTAGTTAGGATTGGTCCATCTCAGAGAACAGTTTTAGTAATGCATTGCCTTTACCACAGCCACCTTAATGATTAGGCTTGGGCTTTTCTGTTTCATAGCTTAAACATTTTCACTACGTAGGCTACATTTTATAGGTTTATTGAAAAGTAGGGACGGGGTGATATATCAGCCACATAACAGCACCTCCCTGTATCAGCCTGGGTAAGAGAAAGAAACGTATCGACAAATGAGGTGGCCGATGTTTATCTGTTGTCAGCGCAGCTTCCCTGAATAAACGTTCAGGGACAGAGACTTTCAGAGATTTCTTTGTTTTCATGTTAAAAGTGAGCATCTGTATTGAACCACAATTTCAAATAACTGGTCCATCAGAATCAGCTTTTTTTTTTGACAAAGTAGGTGGACACATTCAAGGAAACAGGATCGTTTTTTTCTTTGCTCTCAATGTTCTTAACAGAATAGAAAACAGATAATACCAAAAACAGCAACATGACAGACAATAGCAAGACATATGTCATATTGATGTTTATGCGCAATAATGCAGTGGTGCAGAGTACATAAATAAATAAGGATTGGATAACTGGTTAATATATATATAGAAGGGACTTGACAACATACATTTATATAATTAGAAATAACACCATATTTACTTTAAGGTATTTGTTTTGTCATAAATTGTTGATTTCATTGAGCTACATATTATATATCATTGTACACCTTGCAGCTGTAGTAGTCAGTCAAACTGCCGTTTAAACCATGTGTATACTGTCAAATAACACTTGTACTAAAGACTTTCAATCAGAGCTGTGAATCTGAGATGAACATATTAAGGCAGGTTTCAAATATCAGTTATGATGAATCTAAATGTATTTTAATTGGTATCAATGAACTTCCTGTGTCATTTTAGCCACTAACAAAAAAACACAGAAACACACACACACAAAGAGAAACTCATATGATGTACTGGAACAATCATACATAATTGATATAAACGAATCTAAATCTCATAAATGTTTTATGGTTTATCAGTTTTATTGAATAACCAAAGGCTTTAAACCACTGAATTTAAAGCCTTATGATTTATGAAGTCGTGTTACGTAAACATCCATCAACACTATAGATGCAACAGCAAATACTGACTGTGTAACAGAAAAATAAATAAATAAATAAAAGTCATTTCTGGACTGCACTAAATGGATGGATTTGTCTTTCTCTTGAACCTGTGTAAAAGGACTCAACAGTAGCACAGTGACTCTGTGCTGTAGCTCACCTGTTTCAGGTTTAGTAGGCTGCGATTCAAGGTTAGGCCCTGACCTATTTTCTCTGTGTGTCAGGAATAATTGAATAAATAACAGTCACTGCTGTAGTGCCATATGCGTAAATGTGTGCAGTGTCCTGTTAACGTTTTGTCAAACCAGGATTAGGCTGCGTTCACTGGCGAGTCTCTTTATTAACCTCTTACAGGCTCGTGCACATTTGCAAATTAAGCACATGAACTTTATTCTGTGCTCCCTGATGTTTATGGACTACTGTTGGTGCAAAAGAAGCCTGATGTCAGAAAAGAAACTGTGTTTTCCTGTATCTGGTGTGAGATTTTCTTGGACATCTTATGAGTGTGAGATAAAATCATGTGTCTAGGAAGCAGCGTCAAAAACAACTAGTCTGTGGGATCCACTTATTCACTTCTGTGCTAGTTTTGGTTTCCAGATAAAGAACTTCTCCATCTTGAAGTTAAACAGTCTTAAAAACAATGTAAACTGTCCACTGCTGCTGCTGTTTGCGCTTCTCTTAATGCTCTTTTGATCCCTTGTTGTCTTTTTTGTGCTTTTCCCCCTTTTGATGAACTTTGTTGCCCCCTTTTATCCAACAGGCATTCGACCTATGCTTAGCAACTTCACCGTCAGGCTATGTGCTGTCAGTTTTTTAACTCTAACTCCCTTATATGTGATTGTTTGATTAAGGCAAACAAACTGAGCAATAAATGGCACAAAAATGTTGTCTGACAATTGACTTTTTTTTTTAAATTGTCATAAAGCTTAAAAAACACTTCAGTTTTTTTTTTTTTTTTTTTAAAAAGGAATTTACTGTCAATTAATTCATGGTTTACATGGTTAAGTATATTTGCTCTCACTGTAGCAGTGAGTAGTAGGAGCAGGCTGAAGCCTGAGATTTAGGTTCAGGGGGATTATTTGCATTTATGAAGAAACTTTGACCATGTAAATGGCCTGTATTTGTAAAGCGCTTTACTAGTCCCTAAGGACCCCAAAGCGCTTTACATATCCAGTCATCCACCCATTCACACACACATATTCACACACTGGTGATGGCAAGCTACATTGTAGCCACAGCCACCCTGGGGCGCACTGACAGAGGCGAGGCTGCCAGACACTGGCGCCACCGGGCCCTCTGACCACCACCAGTAGGCAACGGGTGAAGTGTCTTGCCCAAGGACACAGCGACCGAGACTGTCCAAGCCGGGGCTCGAACCGGCAACCTTCCGATTACAAGGTGAACTCCCAACTCCTGAGCCACGATCGCCCCGTGTGTAATATAACCCTGCCCCACAGGAAAAGCAGGAACCCTTTAGATGGCAAAATGATGCTCATGTAGGACATGATGTTACTAATAAACCTGGATTGATGTCTTTACCGTGTAACACACTAACAGTCTCATTTCATGCGTGTTTGCCCTAAATCTTACATCCAGATTTCCCCGTTGTTGTTTTTTACCCCCTCCCCCCTCTGCAGTGAAAATATAATTACACTTTCTTCATTAAAGTGAGTAATTTCTTGCGTGGAGGACGCGACTACAGCTGTCCTCTGATTACTAAATGGAACGGAGCAATGATCTATGGAGCCATTAGGGGAACGGGCTGGAACTAATTTCAATCCTGGAATGGACCAGTGGCTGCAACACACACACACACACACACACACACACACACACACACACACACACACACACACACACACACACACACACACACACACACACACACACACACACACACACACACACTCACACACACACACAGAGGGATCAAAGGATGAGAGTGGGAGAGAGACATAACAAACAGCCGCATGTCGGCCATTTTCTGGTCTCACATAGAGCTCCAAAATGATCATCTTTTAGCACAAAATAACGAGGGTATCCATGTTTCACCAAACAAGCGTGGCTCACACACACTTATCTCCTGCTCTACTTGTGTTGTCAGTGTAACTGTTGATGCACTTCCATCAATATACCTGAGCAAGAATTTTGAGAAACAGTAATATTTATTGCCCTGCCAGCTACAGTCACTTTCAGAGTTGCTGAATAAGGCTGCAGTCTCATCATGTTTGATCTTATCAGACTAAATTCTCATTGGTCTGACAATCGCTAGCTTTACTTGCATGAGGGGAAAAGTGCTGCAATAATAGCCTTCAGTCCAATCCATTACTTTTGGCAGTGTGAACAGACCTCCCCTGAATTTCCACAACCATAACTCTGGCTATAAGAAAACTTGGACAACTAACATCTTTCTTAACCATAACCACAGATTTTTATTGCCTAATCCTAACTAAGGATTATAAAAAAAGACTACGGATTCCAACCGGAATATCAATCAATGGATTAGGAATGGAAAGGTCATCGAATCAATCGTAAACCCAACAAATCCTAATCCTAATAGTACACAGCAAAAATGCCACGTCCCGTCACCGCTGTTAATTAGTGCACTACTGTTAAAGTTGGTTTCTTCTCTTGCAATGACTTGCTTCTTTCTTTGTGTGTTTCTTAAATGCAGAGATTTATGAAGAAAAGCTTGAACTGAAGTACAATTTTTATGTTCACAATTAGAATCACTCTTTATAAATGTGTACTAATAAAAAATGTTTAGTGTGCATAATGTCATCAAAATAGTAGCTACAGATTAAGATTTTATTCCTCCTGTAAATTAATAAATAATTTCTTAAATGTATGTTTTTCCATCTATTTAATGCTACTGATTAAAGGTTTTATCATCATTTTTGTACATGCATTACAAAATCAACATTTTTTCTTTTTCGGTTTATTTGATAGGAAGATGTGACCCATGTCTTTCAGTTGCTTAGCAGCAAAATATGGTGTATTAAGACAGCCACATACTGTGTATTTCCAGGATTTTTACTGTGAAAGGCAGGGACAAGAAGCCCTTTTTGTAGAACAAGCTGAGTGTATGGTACAGATCTCCACTACCACCTGCCCAGACTGAAACACAATCCCTGCATTTTTCAATTTAACAGAGTAAGCAGTTTCTAAGTCTTTGTTTTTAGGGCTCCTAAAATCCCAGAATTTGTGTTGTCTGACTTAAATGCTGTTAGGAATGTCAAAGATGGAGGTTGCCCCGTCCCCACCTTTAAAGGGCGATTCCACAACACTCCAACAGGGAACGAGTACATGAGCCGGTTGTGTTGGCTCACGTGCTCATGCTTATAGCAGGTTCAGCTGTGTGCTGCCAAATCTAAAGGTAAACATAAGAGCAGAAATGTACTGGGCCCGGGTGTGTCGTTCATCAGACCACGTGAAGCGTAGTTGCGTAATACTCTGGGTGTGATTAATCTGGTGTAAGTGTAGTTATTGCTTCTTTTTTTTTAGCATACTAAATAATTTCGTACAGTCAATTAAAATGGTACAACCTTCTGGCTTTAACTACTTGTTGTTCAGATCCAGAGCCAACCTTTCGAAACACTATCACCCATGATTGTTGACATTGTTTGAAATAAAAAAGTATCTTCATTAAAACTGTTTAGATCATTCTGAGGTATCAAAAGCAAACTTTCTTGACTATACACAAGGCTCCAATAAACAAAAAACTTCCAGACTTTTTAGTACATAACGCTATATATGGGGTCATGAAGAGGTGGGCTGGAGCCTATCCCAGCTAACACGTGTTGACAGAAGTTAAATTAAGCAGAATAAATGTGATTTCTGGAGGGAAAACTTTCCAAAAGTGTTTATTGATGATATAATGGTGACCACTGCCAATCTAATTCACCTTGGATCATTTTTTTTTATTGTCACAGACTAATAAAAATTGTAGGTTGTGAACTGTTTCAGATCCACTGACTTAAATGGTTTGGTGGTGTGTATTGAACCGGTCTTACCTTCTATAGGGGATGTTTTCAGGCGGCGGCAGATGCCCTGCACATCTCCGTAAGTGTCCTGTATCTTGTTGACGGCCTCAGTGCTCCGCAGCTCCATCAGGGTCCTCAAGTCCACCATGGTCACCCCAAAGTCCCCTTCATGGTTGCCCTCAGCAACCGAATTCCCTGGAGGGTGGTCTGCAGGGTTGTTTGCCATGGTGGTCCTCTTCACAGCAGTGTCGTTCTTCTGACTGTCTTTGTTTGTAGTGATCAAAACGTTGGCTATGTTATTAGTCACAGGAATTGTGGGTAGTGTAGTTCTTTTAGATGGCAGCCGGAGGAGACAAACTGTGACGTTAAAGCCTTCTCTGGACGTGCATGCTCCTCTCAGTAACTATGGAAACAGTGGAGTAAACATGTTCTGCTGGTTTTACTCTGCAGAGAAAATAGAAAACATGAAAACAGTTGTTTAGAAACCAGAACCAGAGTGGAAACTGTCTGAAGACATACCAGCCCAGCATCAGAAGCAGCACACATAAAAAATAAAGAAATAAATAAATTAAAGGGACTCCTGAAGTAATCTTTCTAATTAATAGCAGAGAGACTAATTTGCCCAATTAGAGAAGAGATTTTCTCATCTTAGATTATTAAAGGAGTCCCCTGAATCACCGAGGTCGTTATGATATAAACTTATTATCAGTTTGCGCAGCTCCTGTGAGACTTGTGGTTATTTGGTAAATATCTGCTCTCCATTAACCATCTGCTGTGAGTTTATCACTCTGGTCAGAAAAAGCAGCATTTTGTCTTTTGTCGTATTTATGAGGGAGTCATAGTTTATTTCCTTGAAAACAGCTGTGGATTGAGTTCAAAATCAAGGGTGTCAAATGTAGTTTTACTAACAACCACACTGGGAAATGAGAACGAAATCAAGTGCTGGACAGATACGGTCTGTTGACAAGGTTTACCTTCGTTGAAAATGTATGTCTTGTGCTAGTTTTTCACATTAAAGCCCTGAAGCAGGCCACACAAAAACATTTATTAGCCTTTATAACATTTAGTCAAGATCACGTAGTATACCTGTGCCATATAAAATAAATACCTCATTGTATGGTAGGGTTACTACTGCTTGCCAGTGGGCGTAGTACCATCATAATAATTTCATAATTTACATAATTTCCTCTTGGATTCATGAAGTATTCTGAATCTGATGCTACAGAACTGCCACTGTGTCATTGAAAAAGGGTCCAAGGGCAAATCCTGAACCCCAAGTGGCAATTTTTCCACCTTAGTTAACATTTACTCATTACTATCAGAAAGAGCTTTCCATTTCCTCTGCCGCACCAACTGGCCAATTCCTGCAGAAATAATTTAAAAAAGTGGAAGAAGACTGACCCCACTCGGTTACACTGGTGTGTGTAGACCACAGCTACAACGGGGTGGATCAGATTTGGTCAACACTGAAATTATATGTGAGCCATATAAACATTTTGAAGGGTTAGAGTTGGCCCACAGGCCTTGATTTATTCACATATTCTCTTCTTCTCAGCCTTACTATGTGTGCAAAAGCACGGCTATACAGTGAAATAAAACACACTTCAAGCAAATGTTGAAGACAGCAGTTGGCCTCTGAATTCATTAACTGAAGCATCTGTGAAAACAATATCAGGCAGCAAATTTAATTACAGACTACAAATCAGGAAAAGATTAGATGCTATAATCAAGAGTTTAGGAAAAACTAAATTAGCCCAGCGACAAGAAATCCAGACTCACAGATGAAGAGCCAGAGGTCACGGTAAATGCAATGCAGCTCTGAGAGCCAATCAGCATCAAGCAGGAGACAATGAGATGGAGGATATCCACTGGGTCAGAGTGTGAAAATGTGTGTGTGGCCAAACTCTGACTCTCCAGCCCATCGCTACAGATTATGTAAGTGCACATCAAAGGCTGTCCTCCATTTTTCGCAGTTTAGTGCTCTTTGATGGACGAGCGCGTGCACACACACACACACAGACCCTGTTAGAGAAGTACTACCATTACTGCCGGGGTTAAGCATTTTCTGAGTGGTGGTTTTTGGTACAGGTGTTGCAGGATGATGCTTGGGTCAGTGGTTCTCAGACTGAGGAGGACAGACAGAACAATTTCAAAGCTCTGGTGAATGCTTAATATAACAATGGGAGCTTCAGCTGGCTCGCTGTGCAATAATTGGCACCTGGTTCACTTAGAGAAATTACCAACTGAACATCTAATCAAAGCATAGACCTCATTTACATTCGATGGCATCTGGACTCCCAAGTCACAGACAGTTAAATGTTTATTGTGTAAAAATGAGCTAAGCTAAAAAAATTTCGTGATGCTTTCCTCTTCAGAAATTTGCTTTGAAGTCTTTATAATAATCCTAACATGGTTTGCTCGGTATCAAATGTAGACAGAGATTGTTGTTCAAACAGGAATTGCTGATGGCCATCTCAGTATGACTTTACATAATGCAAATTTTCCCAACCTGAAACAAAATACACTGCACAGGGAGACTCACTCCACATCAGCGTGGCGGTACGAGTGAGAGCTCACAAGGATCAAAGACGTTTTTCTTTCTCGACATGTCACGTTTGCAGTGCGATATTTGCAATGTGATACTGTAAAATCTACTACAATGGCATTACTTTTTACAGGCCACAATACAGGAAATAAGAAAAGTTTACTAATGAGTGAAGAAGAAGAGGTGCAGTCTCAGTGTATGCTGTTGTGCTATGACAACTGCACACTGTGCAGATTTCCAGTTGGGTCATTTAAATTGTAAAAGTCAAGTTTTTTGACTGACATTTTACCAGTCTTAATTTTTGCTGTTCTCATGCCAGATATCTGCTTCCACTCACGTATTCCCCTTTACAACCTAATCCTGTAACGCCAAATGTATCATATTTCATACATGAGTTCGGCAACTATTTCATGGTTCAGCATTTACCAGGCTAATAATAGACTACTATACTCTCTATTGCAATAAAAAATATCCAAAATAAATATTAAGGGTGGATGGATGGAAGAAAACCAGATAATTCATATTAAATAAACAGTTTCCCAGTCTGTGTGATGATTTCCTTTGTGAGGGTTTTCACCATATCCTGCGTAATGTTCAACTTTGGGTTGACTCCAAATTCTTCCCGTTTAGAGCAACGCCAGCGTTCACAGTGACAGCTTAGCCTGAGCTTGAACCCGTGTGCACACAGTTTGATCGACATCCCCCTAAGGGGACGGGGCCTTCCCCGCTTTCGTCACAGCCACTGATCAGTGGCACATTTGAGAAAACTTTCTGTTCTGCAGCGTTGAATATTACAGAGCTAATGAAAAAGAATAACGTGGTGCATAAAAAAACACAAATAAACAAAATTACATTAACATGTTTGCAAAGTTGATTTGAATAAATTGTAAATAATTGCCGTAAAGAGTTTACAGATTTATCTGTGTCAACATCTGTGTCCACGTTTATTAATGATTGCTGCACTTTTACAAGTAAAAAAGAGGAGCTGGATGAGTTTATTTTATGCCCCACCTCTCGCTTTTTTTTTTTTTTTTTGGTCTTTTTGTTAACTGGAAAATATTAATAAGAAAAAGCTTGTGTTTTTCTTTTTTTTTGTATTTACACGCTTTATATTAATGACCGCCACAGTTTCACACGGCACTGGCCTCTCCCAGACAATTTAACAACCCTGTAAGTCAGTTTCATGTTTTCAGTAACTATTTTTGAGTCATTAGTGACAACATAAGAACGCGGTAATAAAATGAATGCCTGTTTGTTCTAAGTTATTAAAGAAATTGTTGATGATGTCACTGTGATGGAATGTGTTAATTATGGATAATGAGATTACTTAATTACAGAGGCAATAAGAGGATGAAATGTGCGACTATTTAATTAAAAAAGATCGAATATCTACGTTTACATTCATTATTCAGATGTGCATTAAAGAAACCAAATGAGTTACCATGTTGTGCTTTTAGTGTGTTTTGATGTACATGGGCAGAGCTTCGGTGTGCAATTCATAGTTCAGTTTCTTATCAATTTACTATTAATAGCAGTATTTTCCAGAAGCTTTATGACTGTCTTATCAGCATGGATATAATCAGCAACATTAGTCAGAACATTAATGTTTGTTACTTAATAAAAGGCCCTCATTCATGAATGTGTAATGGAAATAAAACAAAACTGCACAACCCACATATTTTGGGTGGAGTTTCACAAACAACATACACCTTCTGTTTGTTGACTATACAACCACACCCAGCTCAGTTCGAAGGTAAGCATTTTGACCTTAAACCCTAATGACACATCTGCTCATTCAAACAAACACACATTTTCTAGCCTGTCAGGTCACTGAGTGTTTGCAAGGTTGTCAGGCTTTAACAAGTTGTTTCCTTATCACGAACATAAGTGGGGGAACAAAGTGATGACACGAAGATACACCACCAGGTTGCATATACTGTCACAGTGCAGAATAAAATAGGTTTGTTTCATCTGCTTTGCAAAGGCATTGAAACCCACAGAAGCTGTCATCTGATAACTGTCATACATAACAAGCTGCAGAGCCATTAAGCTCATGTGCAGGTCAGCTTGCTACTGAATATTAGTGTAGAACTTGGCCAGAAACCATGTTATTGTCACTGACGACTAAAACTGGGTGGGGAGACACATTTCAGTTAAAATACAAATAGAAATAGAAACTAGAATAGAAAAATGGAACAAATAACTGAAACAATACTGGGCACTTACAAAAGACATGCACTATGAAGAAGCACTGGTATATAAATTTACTGAGATGTGTATATGTCAATACACACGTGTATTATTAATGCTGATTCTTAATTTATAGCATCTTGCATCTGACAAATTCATCTATCGCTAACAACAAAATCTCTCTCTGGAAACCAAATCTAAAGTAAAATCTAAGATTTAAAATGAAATCAAGAACATAATAACAACTGAAAGTTTTTAAAACAACAAGAAAAAATCCTCCTGAATCCTCATGCCAGTCAGTAGAGAAATGGGATTTTCACCTCTTGTGTTTGAGAGCAAGACAGGAAAAATGACTTGCACAGACACAAATCAATACAGAGATGAGAGCAAGTGAAACCCTGCATCCTCTTCTCGTGGTTCATTTTTGATCATTTTCAGTTTTGATTAGATCTGCTCTCTGCTGCTGCACAAACAAACAAACTAATCAAGCATTTGTGGTTGGGGCTAATTCAGGGTTAGTAAATTATGTAATGCCAGGCTCAAACTACATGATTTTCTGTTTGTTACGTTAGTGTTTGTGTAAGATTAGGCGATTATAGAGTCATAAAATCCTGCTTTTTTCTTACTGTAATCTGTAATGAGAGGTGTTACAGATTACCGAGTTGCTCCTGCTGAGTTGCTAGTTAGTGTAAACATCTTCTTTTCCTGGAAATCACTAAGTGTATTAAATTTAACTAAACTAAACATAAAGGCGGGGAGCAGGAGTGTGTAAACTTTTAAGTGAACTGACAGAAATGTGAAGTAAAAAACTTCACATTTCTGTGCGGAAAAACAAACTAAAATAAAAAAGGCAATTTATTTAGTATTGTATTTATTTTTATTTTTTAGCTTGTTTGTGTTTTTTTTCCTTCGAACTAGTGTATTATTCTATTAGACTAGCATGTCTACATGACAGTAAGTCATCCACTACAATGCCTGACAAATACCCAATCTCTGTTTTTAGAATTATAAAAATGTAAACGATCACTAAAACTTACAAAAACCTTATCAGCTGGTTAGAGAAACACGTGGATGACCGAAAGGTCTTCGAGCAGCTGCAGCATTAGTTTCCATCCATTATGATGTGAGAGTCACTGCATGAAACCCATTTTCATTTCCCTACATCGATATCGTGTAGCCTAAACAATAGATTACAAAAACAAAGTAGCCCGCCCCTAACATGTTACAACCACTTGCCGCATGGGAATGGAATATATTTGTAAAATCTAAATCACAAAACCACAAGGTTGTAACACAGGTCCAACCACCTAACGCTGGAAAATTCTCCAATGTGTAATCACAACTACAAACAAGCTGCACAGAATGATGTACATGTGAAAACCGACAGGTCCGATCAGGTCAACATACACAAGCTAATCCTCCTGCACACTTACATATCACTCGCACAATGACTTGAACAAACCAGTTCTTTCCCAGATTACTGGTGATGAAATATTTCCACTAGCCAACTGCCAGCTGGAATGAGAAGTAGCTTTCTAATACACTTGTGTGCCGGTTTATTATTAGCTAAAACTAATGCAACAATCCTCTTAAATGCCCTTTCATGAAGGTTATAATGAGTAACAGTTTTAAAGAGGTGTTAATTCTGTGAGATCATTTTGGAGGCTGCAGCACATCTACAATATAGAAGTATAAATACACACACACACACAGAAAACGCACACTTAATTTAGACTACTGAGTATAGTGTACATTTTTAAATCTTTTTAGGTGGAAGCTAGTTATTAAAAACTGTAAGCAAGAGTTAGTGATCTAATGACACTCACATCAACACTAAAGGAAAAGCAGGTCATTTAGGCGGAAATTTATCCACTGGGCAAGAACTAGTTGAAAGATGACTTTCCTAGACATCCAAACTACGTCATGGATTTGATTAAAAACGGAAAAGTGTTAAGTCGTCTTTCCAAGTTTTCAAGTTATAATTGTTATGATTTTTGCCTTAAATGCAGAACTGCAGGTGTTAACAAGTTACGTTTTGACTGAGCACAAAGGCCAAAGAAATACTTTCATTACGCAAGTACTATTCAGATTTTAGTCTTAACGTGAGGTCAAGAACACCCAACAGCACTGTTAAAAGAAACAATGATGTTAATGCGTTACATTTACTTTCTAAAAATGTTACTTTTGATGACTCGATATAGCATTACCCAGACTTAGATATGATGTGACAGATACGTTAGTTTTTATGTTGTTCTGCAACACTGCAGAAGGTCTGGTGATTTTGAAACCACAGAGCAAAGTTTCCAAGACGTCACCTGTTGGTAATAACCAAATTATGACCAAATGCTACACTGGAAACAGGTGTTGTGTTCGTGAGAGTATTGCTAAAACTGCACATGCCCTTGCAAGTTGTTCATCTACACAGAGATCATTCATAGAAAGATAGTATCTGAGAGACTGGGCAACAAACATTGTTCATATATGCGTGACAGCGGCATGCCTATAGTATGTCTGTCTGCATACTGAACGCAGCTGCAGGATATCTCTGAAACTTGTTCTGTATGTTTGTGAGCCCTGATTCACTGCAAGACAAAAAAAAGAGAACACGCATTGATTTCCAGGCAGCTTTCCTTGCCACAGTAATGGGCCGATTCCCATTGAAAGTTAAAGATTTAAAGGCGTTAACATCCAGTGTTTGGTGGAGAACCTTTACTAAACATTTCCTCTGGAAATGCAGTGGGAATGCTGTCAGCTGAAATAATCCAACATTTTCGTGTTTCAATATTTGACAAAGAGAAGATAAGAAAGTCCCAAGAGGTTTTGAGCAGACATCTAAATATAGATGGAGCATCAACGTGGCATTAAGACAACCAGTTTCCGTGCATGAGAGGCAGTGTGTCTGTTCTTTGTCTGTCTTATCTATTTCTTACTGCAGATTAAATTATGCTGCAGTTGCCATGTTGCCAGCCACTCAACTTATATGCATGTGCGATAGCATAAGCTTGTGTGTGTGGAAAGCGAGAAAAAAAAAAAGACTATTTTGGATTATATGTGTGGTTTGAAGAAGCCTTAAAACACTTTATAGTACAAGAACCCAATTGTTACAGAAGCGAGGCATCCCACTTTCACATCATGTGGAGATGGAGAAAGCGCCGTGTTTATAACTTGGTAAGTATTATTCAAAAACTGAGGGCAGTTGAAAGACTGCAGAGCTGGTTATGAATAAATATTCTCATAAACGAGTCTCGCTTTGGAGCCCATTTCTGAGAACGTTTTGGAAAACACCTGAAAACATAAACATGTAGGCACGTCTTTTCACATGTAAACAGTTTGCAGACACACTCTGCCTCAGAGAGGATTGAATTCATGTTTTGGCAGTTCTAACTGCATTTGGTTAAACTAAACAAAACCAAAGTGCACAATGAGTCACGCACTGACATCACATCATCACATTGTTATTATAAAGAAACCTGCGGGACATTAACACAATAGAGTTATGTTAAAATGTTCAAAAAGGCACCTAAAACGTCAGTAACACCGTCAAGATGACACAATTATCTAGGCAGCGCGACTCCTGAATAAATTATTGGCGGGACTGCAGACTTCTGCAGTGCAGATGCTGGACTGTGTTTGTTGGACACGTGGAAGACATTTGCTCAATCTGAGCTCCACCAGGTATCACCATTTTCTGAAACGTACTTAATTAACTGATACAAATAAAACAAGTCACCTCAAATTCAGAAAACTGACCCCTGGCATTAATGAGGCGTTTGGGGTCACTCTGAAATGCTGCCATTAATCAAAGCCAGGTAAAGGATAAACTGACAGACATCGTCACGTTTGCATCTCTTTTACCTGGTTAATTAGCAAAGCAGCTGATACTCATTATAACCTTGTCTGAAGCCAGTTATGTTCAGAGTTTTGTTTTTCCCACATTTTCCCTGATGGTTTTTTTTTTTCGTTTTCTGTACGTTCCGTGAGCGAAACGGATTCTCTGCAGAAGAAAAATGGTTTTTTTTAATATTCTTAGCCCATTGAGCCGTATAACACTAGAGAAGGAAGTTGCGCAATAAAGTTACAGTACAAGTTACAAAATCACATGAAGTGACATTCAGCTGGTGATGCAGAAAATACACAAATGTTTTATGCTTGATTTGATCTGCTGCCAGGTCCCATTCAGGCTGCTGGGGATGAAGTAGCTAGAACACAGATTAGAAAATGTATCATTATAGGTTGTTTATTACCAAGAATATTATAATATATAAGGTCAAAGATCAAGCAGGTAACTAGAAAAAGGACATATCGCATGTCAGAGAATGATAGAGGATACGGCTAAAGGCTGTGACAAAGGCTGATAGGCATATCCATTCAGAAGAAGGGCTCTATAGTAAAGTCTGTTTTCAGCCTGCTCTGTCTCAGCCAATGCCATTAACTCTTTTGATATTGATTATCTTACAGGACTGTGCCTTTCTGTTTACAGCTTTTTGCACGTCTAGTTTCTGAGCCTACAGATAGAAATAAAACCAATCAATCATAATACTTTAACACACTCGTCTGAAAAATGTTTTTCATTGCAGTTTAATGAAGTCATTGTGCGCTACTCTTTGGCCTTAGACAAAACGATGCTGATGTTTACAGTGTTTTTCCTGCTTACAGAAATTTTTGGCATGGCCCGGAGGTCTGAAATCATCAGCACTGATGTGAAAATAACAGGAAAAAGCAGTCAGATTTGTTAATTAGACTTAATGCTTCCCTTTACACAAATTAACCCACCAAAGGCCAAAGCTAAGACAGGAAGGAACCCTGCTTACATTTTATTTTGAAAGTTAAGCTAAGCTGCAGGCAGACCACAATTTATCTCAGGAAATGCAATCATGCAGCAAGGCTAAACACACTGGTGGAGGACAGGAAGTAACACAGAGGGCTGTAAATGTAAACTCCAGAAGCTAGCAACTGTAACTCTGTTGTAAATCACACAGCTTCTTATCAAAAGCTTCACTGTCATCAGCAGCTATAAAAATGTTTGGAGGGTCGGTGAAGCTGTGCTAGTTGAAGGGTGTCAAACATGTGGCCCAGGAGCCATGACAGACCTGCCAGCAGGTCCAAATCAGCTGTACTGATGATGGCTAAATGATTTAAAAAAATAAAATAATGGGGTCCCTGATGGGCACAGGAATGCCATCACACATGGCAGGAAGAACACGCTCCTAATGGATTAAACTTCAGCCGAGAGAACATATGAGACAAGTCCATTCACAACACGAGGACAGCCATTAAATCGATGCTGTGTGCTTTGGATTGATCACTAAAAAAAAAGAAGCCCTGGTCCTGAGTTTAAAGTCCACACTGAAATCTTAGACGGCCCAAGAGTGACTCTTTTCTGAAGCCTCAAAAATCAATATTTGGAAAAAGCATGAGGCTGGAGGCTCAAGTGTGCACCACAAGTTTTTAAAACTTAAATTGAAGCCTTGCTGCACATGAATAGTGCATACACAAAACTGTAGGGACTGAGAATCATATGCCTCTACAGTATTTTGGGGAGTTTGTGTGCGTGTGTGTGTGTGTGTGTGGGGGGGGGGGGGGGGGTCCTCATATGGTGGAGACGCTTGGACCAGGAAACAGGATCAATACCTCATCACAGCTCAGCCTGTCAGACAGTTCTTCTCTTCCTGTCTTTAGAATATTTAATCACAAACTGTTTCCTAAATACTTTGATCTTTTATTTGATGTTTCAGCCACAGTCCAGCTGCTGTCACTTATATTATTTTGCCTGCTATGAGAAGGCTGCTGGCATAAGGAAATTTGATTTGAATGTAAATTTTAAAATTTCTGTCTCTCTCTCTCCTCCAAACACACAGTGAAACACACACACAATAACAGGTCATAAAAACAGTTTCATTCATCTCTCTCTTTTCATTATCTTCCATCAGACCGGTCTGCTGTTCAGCTGCTGTTATCCTCCCTCCTTTTCCTCCATCTCGGTTCTCTGCCTCTGCAGACACACCTGCTCTGCATACTAAAGGAGAAGCCTGCACCGCCCTCCTCCACACACACACACACACACACACACACACACACACACACACACACATACACATAACACACACACACACACACACACACACACACACACCTACTATTCAACCTCACTGCTGCCCACACCCACCACACAAAGAAGAAGTTGATTCTTGGTTCGCTCAACAACCAATCACATGCAAACACACACACCCCACACACACATACAGTCCTGAGTCCTGAATCATGTCACAGTGACTTCATACAGGCTTTTCCACATGCAGGACACGTTACACTGAGCTGGTGTGAGTTAAGTCTAGACGACAGTGTGTGTGTGTGTGTGTGTGTGTGTGTGTGTGTGTGTGTGTGTGTGTGTGTCTGTAAGAGAGAGAGAGTGTCGCAGGATGCCAGATGGCCTAAGGAGAGCAAAGCAAGAGGCCAGGAATGCAGGAGACCACACCCATATCTGCAGTCATGTGACCAGAGTGGAAAAAGGAAATCCCCATACTGCAGAGAGAAGAAACGTCACATATACACAAGAACACACAAACACACAGTCATGTTTCCATCACTTCACAATGGAAGGACTTGCATTAATTATGTTGAGGCTTACCCAAACCATACCCCATGTCGGAGTCCCCACAGTGTGTCTATAGATTTTTGGCCCCTCAGCATGGCTAATACACACACACACACACACACACACACACACACACACACACACACACACACACACACCACACCGGGGTGTGTTTTTTTTAGCACAAAATAGGCTTTTACTGGGTGACTATGCAGCTAAAAATATTTGGGTCCCTTACAGTGCACACAAATGTGTTTTCTGTGTTACCTTACTGAACAGTACATGTATATTTATATTCTATTCTATTACTATTACTATTTGTCCCCTCTTTTATGTAACATATACACTGTTATAGTGGTAAATTTCATATTAAATATGCCCAGAGTTATAAATAATAAGGTCAGGGTATGTACAAGTTATCCTGTACATGCACTGACCTTGTCAAATTATTTAAAACATGAGGAATATGCCCATATTTATATGCATATTCTTGTTTCTATCAGTTTGATGATTGTATGAATGATAATTAACCTAAAATATGATAAACATATTTTGTTACAACCCTGGTGACTTTTCTTTGGGGTGGAAAGCTGAAACATCTTTGGAGGGAGCCACAAACAGACACACCCACACACATTGCCTTTGTGTCTGTTAATGATGTTCTCACACAGCGACACTATATGGACAATTAGCAAGATTCATCTTACAGTTTTCCACTGCAAAAAAAAAAAAAAAAAAAAAAAAAAAAAAAAGCTCCCAAGGCTCAAAGTCACACAAGCACACTCATTCACTGGTTTGTAAATGACTCATGATCACAGGAAGCAAGACATGTGTGCAAGCAGTGCCAGCTTCCCGTTTGTCTGTTTATTTCAGGCTGCGCAATTAACCCTTCAAACTTTATAGGGCAGTCAGCACAAACTGAGGCTCATCAACTTAAACCCTTTAATTTAATCTTCCCATCACAGAGCAGAAAACTGCAATTAACCAGTCAGATCTACGAAACCTGAATCTATAAACCTGTGTTTTGGAAGTAAAAGAGCCTTTTATGAAAAATATGTGAATAGTTTTGATGTCTGTCAGTTTACATGTTTGTGATCAGGACTTGGGAGAACAATGTGTCTAAAAGTCAGAAATGGCCAATTTTAATATTTTTGTTCTGCATAAAACAGTGAAGAAACCTTAGCCACTGCTTTGCTTCCTATATTGACTTCTATTCTTCGAAGATGGGACTAGAGTAAACCGCACTGAGATGCTGTGAGAGTATAAATGGATACCGAGCTGCTGACGTCTCTGTCTGCATGAACAATGACAAATCTGTCAACCATAACCACAGTTTAGGTAGTCAGCTGATTGTTTATCTAGGAGTGACTGTGCAAAGAGATAAAAAGCAGGATTTAGAAATATTACTGTCCTTCATTTGAAACAGCAAATATGGTGGATGGATTTATATTAATATATAAGATATATAATATATAATTTCTACTCCTGCTGAGAACTCCAAGCAACTTCACACTACAGGCCACACTCACTCCGCTATGATACCTGCTAAGATTTACTCTTGAATTGGTGAAAATGTGTCCAGCCCAAAACTGCAAAGTCTACAACCTGTCACACATGTCTCAAGTATCACCTATTAAGGATTGCTGACGTGGTGAAGCAACAGCCAAGATAGTAGGCTAATTCATTCATGAAAACACATTTTTACAGATGACTCCCATGACTTTTAAATCTATTTCATATGAAAAACAAATAAACCAATGCATAAATGAAGAAAAGGGGTGGGGGTGGTGATTTTTGTGGTGAAGAAGGTGGCAAAGAGAGCCTGGGGTTTCTGCCCACATCACCTCCATCACAGATGAACTGACCTGCACTGTAGCAGCAGGGCAACCGCTGGAAACGCATGCTGGCAGTTGCTGTGTTTCGCCAAAAGCAGACCAGGAAACAGACCTTAAGTGATCTGCAGACAGTCAGCTGCAGCAACAAAAAGTCCTTGTACACGATCACCTATGAAAACTTTGAGAGTTTTACTTCCGCTAGATAGATCTTGTTAAACGAGGTGTATCTTTACACCTAAAGAATGACTTTGGGCTTTTAGTCAGGGGCAAAAAAGGTAAAGGGAAAAAATAGAAAAATAAATGGAAAACAGGAATCTTCTTACCCCAATTATCTTGTTTTTACAATCTTTGGAGATGGTCTTAAACTGCACGGGAAACGGAGGCAGTGTCATATTTATAGAGCACTTTTATCTTTGGCGCTTTAATTGCTTTTAATCCATTATGTACATACTCAAAATCAATGGACACAGCATGGAAAATCTGAGACTCAGTATCTCATCCGAGGACATCTCAATATATGGGATCAAACAATCGACCCATTAGTAGACAAGCCCCTCTACCTCCTGAGCTACAGCTGTCATCTGTGCCAAAAGAACCAAACTAGGGGCTCTAGTGTTGAAAAGTGTTTTTATTAACTCTAGATAAGAGTCAGTGCAATCCTAGACAATCCAATCCATCAGGGCGATGAAATATGAGACCCCGTAGATTTACAGAGGGCTCATTTTGGATCAAGTGGAAACCTCTTTGCTGTCATGGATAGGTCAGAGAGAGTGCAATCAAGCATGTTGGTAATCAACTCTGAAGGTTATAACATGCAATTTCAGAAAGAAGCAACACAAAAATAACCAGAAGAGATCTCAAACTTTCCTATTTCAATTGGTTGGAAAACAAAAACATAAAATTCTTCATTTGTAAGATGTCCAGTCTGCCTCTGACACACTACCAGCTCTGTTAAAAGATCTACAGGCAAACTTTAACAGGCAGTTATGGTGCAGACTGTGGTCCTGTGGTAAAAGAATTTAATCTACTGAGTGCCACAAATAAGTGACAGACATTTAAACCAAACATCATTTTATTATTCCAGGTTTTTCCTGTCTCAAACTGAGCCTTTAGGAATAACTATAAAATATCAGACATTGCTATTGCTATGATGACATTGTCTGAAGGTCTTCTCCTCCCCATCTAAATGGCTACAAGGGCCCATGTGACATCTGTAAATATAGTCCAAACTTCATGACCACACAGGCTGAAAGCACCAACAAGCACATCCACATGAGCAACTGTTGCATAATAGTGTCATTATTTCCACTCTTTGATGTTTTCGTGCCTTTTTGGAAGCTGCTATGGAGACTTAAAGTTAAAAATAAATTTCCTGTTGCAAAGTTTTTTCCCCTTGTATCAGTAGATTTGGGAGTTGCACAAAATAGAATCTAAAAAAGGACAAAAAGCCCAAGTTCCCTTCAGCCTAACAAGAACTTTATTTTTCACATAAGTCATTAGCTTTTCAGCTTGATCCATAGCATACTTGAAAATGAGCCGCCTCTAACTGCATCAGAGATCCCCATCTAGTACAGCTTGCAGGCTGACCTTTAAAAAAAAAAAAAAAAAAAAATCCCAAATAGCCACTGTGAGATTTTATTGATCATATATTTTTGGTTATATGTGTCTTAGTCTGCACCTTAAGCTGCATTGTACATCAGGAGGAAGCCCCCAGTCAACCATACATTTTATTAGGACCAGATATCTTTGGAAGAAGGGCAGAAATTGTACTGCGAACAGAAGGTTTGATAAAGGAAATTAAAAAAAAAAAAAAAAAAATTACAATCTGTTCTGCAGCTGAGTGCAGTTTTATATCACACAAGTCTCAAGACTACAGCTTCAGGTACAATCCAATTCAGTTATATTGAAAAGCTCACTACAGTTTATATTAATCTTGTAACAGCCGCCATAAGGGAAATTAGACTGTGAAACTTCTAAAACTGAGTGGCAGCAGACTAAAATTTGTGACCCTCAGAAAATCCTGAATAATCAGGCTCTCGGTCGATCAGTGATTGGTGATGATGTGGATAAGTCTGATTGTCTTAGCTGAGCTGAGCTTCGTCCTTAACGTCTCCTGAAGCCTTGGTATAGAAAGACTTGAATCCTCCATTAACTGTATCAATAATAGCAAACTGTTCGCCATTTTCACGCAGGATCCTCCTGGAGAATCAGCTCAGGATTATTTCCAGTTGTCCTTTCACAGATGTAGCACACAGCAGGAAGTAGTCCACTTCAGATGTTTTAGGCGAGGGAGGTACCACGACAGCATGCAAGAGGGAACGCTCGCACACCGGAGCATTCCAACGCCACATGGATTTTGTGCAGGCACACTGGCAGTTTAAAGAGCAGCTTATATCCAGTCAAACTGCACCTGGATGTTTGAGCTCTGATATGCACCTTTGTTGGGTAATGCCTTGAAAATGTCAGGGCTGCAGTGCATGTATTAAAGCCACATAACAATAATGTTGCTACCATAACATTAACCACTGGCATTTTAAATCCTCAGGATTAGCATTCTAGCTATGGCTGTGTTGTTTACTTGCAGTCAAAAGTCTTGTGTTTGGCTGCGATCAGATAACAACTGTGGAATCACAAACACACATATTGGCTAATTAATGCTAAGGTAAAAGACCAAAATAATACTAGAATTTTCTGGGACTGCTGCCCTCCCCTGGGGGTACCGCAAGGCTATGTTCTTGGACCTTTCCTTTTCTCTTTGTACCTGCTGCCACTTGGTAATATTTTCTGGAAACATGCCATTTCCTTTCATTGTTACGTGGACAATTGTCAAGTTTATTTTCCACTGAAGCATACTGGTGTGTTCTTGGACCATCGCTTTGATTTTAAGCATTCCTGCCAAAAGATTACTGCTAAATCAATCAATCAGAAAATTACTGGTTCAGTTGTTTGTTTTGTTCTTCCTCAACTGGAATTAAAAACATTTTATTGTTTTAAACATTTGAAAATGTCAACTTTTCTTTGAAAATGCACAGTATTCTATAGATTAAATTGTCAATTGAATAATCCTAAAAGAAATTAAGTGAGCTAATCAAATATGACAACTGAAATTATTCATTAGCTGCAGCCTGACACTTGTGTGAGATAATAAGCATGCTGTGTGTAAATGAATCCATTATTTCCCGCACTTAGATTAGGCAAGTTGTCACAGAGAAAGTAATAAGAAGGGACAAGAGACACAGCATTAAAGAGGACATGACCTTATTGTCCTTTTTTTTAAGCCCAAGAATGACACAGAGGAGAAGACAGTTCTGAAACAAACAAAGCAGCAACATCTGGAGAGCGTCCAGAGATTTAGTAATCCTGTTTACAGCCCAAGGCTCTGAAGCCGTTCATCACTTGAATCCTGATCCACGCTGATCATAACCCAAAAACACTGAAGAGGGGAGGGAAACATCAGACACTGCTGCTGCTGGTCAGTCCCCAGGTGTGACTGTCTGAGAAGCAGGTTGATAAAAGCCTCCATTGTTGCCGCAGATGAAGGGAAACAGGCTGTAAAATTTAAAAACACGCCGCGCAGCTGAAAGATTTAGAGCACTGCCCCTTTAATGTTTGTCCTTTGCATGACACAATATTGCCCCTCTGGGCCGCCACAGCCGTTTCTGATCCAACAGATTTGATTCTTAGTTTGGTTTTCATAAACGTATCCAGACACTTGGACCAAAAAAAGAATCTTTTATCAACTTCAGCCCACATCTTTGTTTCCAGATGTTTCAGCCATGAAACCTTACATCAAAATTTAGATTTTGACCAATTCAGCTCCCTTTTGTATCATTTTCAGTTGTTTATTTGTCATTTTATTTATTTATTTCATTGGCTAAAATGTCTGCTGTTTTCAGCTGGTAAAAAAATGCTTAGGTGGATACAAACCCATACATTCCCAAACAGCACACTCATGCACTTTTGGATTTTGTCTCAACCATACTTCATATTTGCAACTGTACAAATACAATATAATAAATGAGATTTAAACTCATTGCAATAGTACACATCAAAGGACCCGATTCATAGTGGGGAGCTAAAACAGACTTTTCTTGCTTTCTTGCATGGAGCAAACTACAATGACCAAATTACAGGTGTCGTGCTAAATGCAGATGCAGAAAATGTTAGTTTTACAATCGTAACTATCGGTTATTTAGGTGTTTACTTAACAGGTACTGCCTCCATTACAGAAAGGTGAAAATTATTCCCTTTTAACAGGAAGTACCAGGCTCACTGAAGGGCTCTTAGGGGTTTGGTACAGGACAGGACAAAAGACACACTGTGGAAGGAAGCCAGAGATTGATAATAACTAATCATTAAATACAGAGTGATGAAAAGAGAAACACTCAGTGCACCATCAGGCCTATGACTAAGGGAGGGGTCAGGGTCACCTGATCCAGCTCTAACTATAAGCTTTAGCAAAAAGGAAAGTTCTAGCCTAATATTGAAAGTAGTGATAGTGTGTCTGTCTCCTAAATCCAAACTGGGAGCTGGTTCCACAGAAGAGGAGCCTGAGAGCTGAAGGCTCTGCCTCCCATTCTACTTTTAAATACTTTAGGAACCACATGTAAACCAGCAGTCTAAGAGTGAAGTGGGGCTTTTGTAGCAAGATGGGGCCTGATTATTCAAAATGTGAGGAGAAGTATTTTGAATTTGATTCTAGATTTCACAGGAAGCCAATGAAGATAAGCCAACATGGGGGTGTAGTCCCTGTTGGTACTCCCACTGCAGCATTCTGCATCAGCTGAAGGCTTTCCAGGGAACTTAAGTCTGACATTTCTTTTAAAAAGATCATAGAGATAGTACATCAATGGTTTCCTGGTAATGGTGGATTCATGGGTATTTATAGTTTTTTCAAATTATATTATCCTATTTTGCTTCCTCTTTCTGTGAAACACTACAAGATTTAGATGACTCATCTCAAACTTGGGGGCAAATACTGTAAATGTATAACATGTAATTTGATTTTGGGCCAGCAGCTCAAGGCTCTGCTTACCATATAAAAATGCATAATCGCTCATGTATCACAGCTTACCAGAGTGATATTACAGGAGTGGGGATATCTTGGCAAAAAGAAATTTGGGAGGACGACAACAGTCCTCTACAGCCAGTAGCTTTTCTGCACCTCTTCTGCACCTCTTTCTACACTGCATTCACCGTTGAGCAACGCAGTCATACCTGAGACTTTGATCAAATCCTTCTCATAATTAGAGCATGTTTTTGGGTTCGTTTTGGATGAAAATCACCTTACAGAAGACAAAGGAGCTTTGAAAAGTGATGCATTTGAATTTTGAAGTAGAGAATTAAATAAACCACCATGTTCTTTCTTAGCTTTGTGTCAGCAGTTTATAGTTTGACCTGTTCCTGTTTCAACACCCTGTGGTCAAAGGCCCGCCAATGAAGAAATGGCTTTCCCCCGTCTGATGTGAGACGTTGACATAAATACTGATTTTTACATCTCAGGAAACGAATTGCAAGCTCACTATGTGTTAGGATCTGAACTAACTCAATGAGACACCACAGTCAGAAAATACCTCAAACTATGTTACTTGGTGTCTGTCATTGGAGTCTGATGGAGCGTAACAGAATCACGTATTTGTAACAAAAAAGCGAGTAAGGTGGGGAAAATATCAAAATATACTCCATATAGTGTAGTCAAATGAATGTCACTTCTTTAATAGGTGGATAAAATCCACAACAGTTCATGGCTTTAGTTGAGTACCCCTAGTGCCTTTTTCTGGTTGGGGTTGCGGCCTGTAGCCTTGTGCATCAGGTAAATGATTCTCAAACTTTGCTTCAAAGAAACTGAACTCTGAGTGAAACCTGTTTACTCAGTGAAGTGTTTGATTATTTCAAACATCAGAAAGAGATATGTGAAACTGTTTTAAATATGATATAAAATTACATTTCATGCGTTAGACAAAGATTATTCTGTTGTTTTGGGAAGCTTTTCCAGATACCTAGATAAGTAAAAATAAAGATGACACTGGCCTTCCTCAGCCCCATCCAAACCCTTCGAGTGCTTCCATTTGATGTGGCGTCTCATACAGTTTTGTTCCAAGGCTTCAACTCACACCGCAAACATTTCAGAAGCTGAGTGTTTAGCCTGCACAGTTTCTTTCATTTTGGAAACCAAATTCATCCCCAAACAGATTTTCTTCGCCATTCCTGTGTTTAACATTCTACTAGCTTGATGAAGCTTTCATTTAAAAAAAAAAGAAAAAAAAAAGCAGTATTTGGAATGACATGGAGCAGAGACAATTTTTGAAACATGCTCTGTTACATCTGGTAGAGTTACAAGCATTGTCTTGAGTGGGGGTTATATTCTCTTTTGGGTCTCGTGATGTTTTCCCAAGATGAAGAGCCAGGCCTGATGAAAGAACCCATTCACTAACCTGTTGGGAAGTCTTTCCAGAAAATATAGAGGCTGCCACAGCAAAAGATTATGGCTGCACAAGCTTGTTGATGCAAACACAATGCAGATTGGAAATGTTGACAAATTTACCAAAGCCAACAGAAAATTATTTATACAAAGAAACTCCAGGTTCTCCACTCTGAAACGAGAAATGAAATCATGCATTTATTCATATCCTCCTTCTATTCCCTCTCTGACCTGTCTGCTCTTTGAAGGGGAACTCCTTTGAAGTGCGTCAGCATCTGTGCAGTGAAGACCCTCCAATTAGCTCAGACAGCTAACAAGCTCCACAGGGCGGCTCGATACAGATGACAGTACCTGCAGCTGGGGTCACAGACAGCTGACCCTCTCTGGGCTGCATGCTAACAGCTGTAGGCCCGAACCAAAAGTCCTCTAAGGCTTTGATCAAACACCGCTTGACTGAACTGGCGGGATGGTGAGAGAGCAGTTCTTACAGAAAATCCTGGTTTTATTTTCCTTTCTCTCATCTTTGTTTTTCCATTTAGTGCTTAAAGAGGAAATGAAATCACTGAATGAGGATTAGGTTGAAACTGCTTTTGTCTGGTAGCTAAAGTAGCCAGGCATCTTACCACAGCACCGCCAGTAATGAGAAAGGTACTATCCCATCAGGCACACACATACACACACACACACCACGCTTTTATTCTATGAATATTAATGTCATCTGAAGCCCGCGTGATGGCTGAATTAAAGCATGTGTTTGCTGCCTGAGTGCTCTGTTTCAGAGGCCGATCATCATCTGATCCATCTGTTAAACATCATTTTTAAGCATGATTTTTTGTTATGGGTTTGGTCCTAAATAGGTAATGGGTATATAAGGCCATTATAAGGCCTTAGAAAGCGTGAATTTACAAAGAGCTACTTATATGCATGTTATTGACACATATTTGTTTATAATAGCATTGCAAAGCCATTTATTGATTGTATTAATCTATATGTACATTTCTTATTAGAGAGAGCTAAAAAACTGTGAAAACAATAAATTGGTGCAGTGGTCACTTTATAGCAAGCTGCAACCGGTTCACATTCACCAGCTGGGATGTTTGGATGCTCTCCCTGTGCCTGTGTGGGTTCTCTCCAGACTCCACAGACAAACATAATGGGCTAACTGGTATTTCTAAATTGGCTGCAAGTGTGATTGCAAGGTTGAATGATTATCTGTCTCTCCGTGTTAGCCTTGTGATAGACTTGCAACAGTAAAACACCAAGTCAAGAACTATTCAACAAAACAAAACAAAAACAAACAAACAAAAAACACTTAACAGCCCACACATTTTTACCTCCTGCACAGCTCGCCACAACGTCACAGAGGTATGTTTAAAAACCAAAATACTAACAAATTACATCAAATCAAAGTGTTTAAATACCCATCTCTCTCCTCAAGTCACGCCACACAGCTGTTCTGACTCTGACAATCACAGGATAAAGTACTGATAGTACTCTGTTAAACCAATTCATTTTCACATTTGAATGTTTTTTTTCAAAACAAGCTAAAATATAATCAAAATTAGGCCAATTGAAATGTATATAATCCTATTAACACATATTGTAATATATTAACAAGCTACAAAAGTGTGAAAATACAGTGTGGGTGCAATTCCAGTTTATTTCTCTGGTAATTCAGAGCAATATGTACAATATTTTGTGCCACTCGTTGATTAAATTAGGTGAGCAAAATCCCGAGGCTGAGACCCCAGTGGAGCCAAAATCATCATCATTAAATCAAATCTGGATCAATGTGATTCAAAAGAATCTAAATGTAATCAAACCATGAGGTTGCCAGATTCTGACCCATAATAACCCTTCCCAGGACATTGTGCATCGTTTAACCTTTAGTCCGCAAGTAAAACCACAGAGATAACCAGTGTGATGGTGTGACTGTTTACAGTTTCTCCTTTTTGAAAGAGGTATGTTTTACAGATTCTGGGAAATGTTACACACATCCTTACATTAGGAACATGAATATTTCATGGAGTCCCTACTGGAACCACAGCATCCTTTTATGTAAGAAAGCATTAAAAACCTTAAGAGATTTGGAAGCCTTGGTAATTTCAGTAAATGTTAGCAGTCAGTTCAGCGCAGATACGTTAAAGTTACCACAAACATCGAACAAAAGTGCGAGAGCGGAATGTGGAGAATTCCCAGATAAATGTGGAGTTGCGTGGTCCGTGACTGATGAGGTTTCACAAGAAGAGGAAAAAAGGTGCATAAAAAACTTTAAATAACAATTAGAAAGAGAAAATAAAGTGGAAATCAGTCTGTGCTGTGATTCACACTTGGACTGTGAATACGCTATAACTGCTTAATCAGAACATCTGTGATTTGGGCCAAGTTAAACCAATATAATAAAAATATACGGAAAAGAAATGAGTCTTGAACCAGAGCTTTTTTTTGGCAGCCAGAGGGACAGAATTAAATTAAAAACAAATAAACAAACTGCTGATGAATCTCCATCTCTTAAATGCTAATTGTATTGTTTTGAGGGCAAAATCTCACAGGCCAAATGTTCCACACTGGATAAGACAAACTTTCCGCTACAAAGAATTACATATATTCTCAAAGACTGAGAGTTTGGGGACCATTTTTGAAAGATTTGTATCCAAGAAAAAACCAGCCTGAATAATTGATCTGTATAAGCTATGCAGTGGATATAGATTCTCTTTCTCTTTCACTGTTGATATTAATGTTCAATAAAGA
The DNA here is from genome assembly GCF_051167445.1 of Perissodus microlepis. NCBI lineage: Eukaryota > Metazoa > Chordata > Actinopteri > Cichliformes > Cichlidae > Perissodus > Perissodus microlepis. Next base: position 27,369,809 of record NC_140465.1, on the reverse strand, counting down.
TGACCCCCCCCCCCACCACCCCTAAAAAAAAACATGTTTCTCCTTCTTAAAGAACATCACAAAAGGAATTTACAGCAGTGCATGAGTCTATGTTGATGTGTGAGAGTGAAAGCCAAGGCATGCCAATGAGACATGGAGTGCGTCTCCAACATGTTAGATAACAGCTGTTGTCTGCAGCACGTTGATAAGCAGGTCGCACCGAGTGGGACATGGCAGCATTTTCCTCAAGAGGTAAATGAAGAAGAAGAAGCAGCTAAAAATACGACAACAAACATCCTGACGAGAGACATCACACATGTCGAACCGCATCATTTAACACGCTTGGATATGAGAAAACTGCCATTAACACTCCACTTAAAATTCAACTCCTCGTGTCAGTTATTTTTCCAATTACAATTACAAAAACAAGATATTAAAGATAAAACTAATATTGGTGGTCTCGTTCTCCAGTGCAACCCTTTCCTTCACAACTGTGCACTTTATCCCCTCTCTAAAAAGCTGAGCTCACTCTGGTCAGCAGTTTTGTAGATCTTTCTTTGGACAACCAAATGCAAATTTAATTGAACCCCAATACATCTTTCTTTTATATGTGTTTTTAGGATTTTCCAAAGCAACAATTACCAAAAACCTCTGAAATCAGATGCGCTCTCCGTATTGGGAAAAAAAAACCTTATCTAGGGCTTATTTTGAGTTTGCCTTTAACAGCAAATGTCTTTCTCACCCTCGACCTGTCTTGGCAGAGTGTCGGCCCTCCCTGAGCCTGGTTCTGCCAGAGGTTTCTTCCTGTTCAAAGGGAGTTTTTTTCTTCCCACTGTCGCCAGTGCTTGCTTATAGGGAGTCGTTTGATTGCTTGGGTTCTCTCTTTATTATTGTAAGGTCTTTACAGTACAAAACAAAGTGCCTTGAGGTGACTTTTGTTGTGATTTGGTGCCAAAATGTAATATTTTATAACAGACTAAATTATTAAGATTGATGTGTTTGGCAATCGGAAGGAGCCTTGCTAATAAAGCACATTTCCTGTTTTAAATAGTACCAGTTTATATTAGTTTGAGATGCAGTTATTGTGTTAAGTGAGCAATAAATTACTGCATATGCACTATATACTTGTGATTTAATACAAGTTTTGTAGAGACTTGGTAATAAATCTGACTCTACTAAAGCCAACATTTGGATATGCTATGACTGACAGAGATACACACTATAAGGCCAAAAGTACTCGCTCGCCTGCCTTCACATGCATATGAACTTGAGTGACATCCCATTTTTAATCCATAGGGTTTAAATGATGTCAACCCACCATTTGCAGCTATAACAGCATCAACTCTCCAGGGAAAAGTTTTCACAAGTTTTACGAGTACATGTCTATGGGCTTCCAGAATCGCATTTGTGAGGTCAGACACTGATACTGGTCAAGATGTCCTCTCTAGTCTCCGCTCTAATTCATCCCAAAGGTGTTTTGTCGGGTTGAAGTCGGGACTCTGTGCAGGCCAGTCAATTTCTTTCACAGCAAACTCACTCATCCATGTCTTTATGGCCCTTGCTTTGTGGACTGGTGCACAGTCACGTTGGAACACGAAGGGGCCATCCTCAAACATCCTTCAAAGTTAGGAGCATGAAACTATCCAAAATGCCTTGGTATGCTGAAGTATTAAGAGCTCCATTCACTGGAACTTAGTAAAAGGATGCAGTGAAGACCCTCCAATTAGCTCAGACAGATGCAGTGGTCTAAAGCACCACTGCAACCAAAGCTTTGGATTGTGCTTGGTGATGTAAGGCTTGGATACAGCTGCTTGGCCATGAAGTTTGGAGGTCTGTAGGGATCTACAGAAAGTTGCTGACCTCTGTGCACTATGCTCGTCAGCATCCGCTGACCCTGCTCTGCGATTTTATATTGGCTACCACTTTGTAGCTGAGTTTCTATCATTCCTAATAACTTCCACTTTGTTATAATACCACGAACAGTTGAATTTGGAATATTTCACAACTGGACTCGTCACTTATTTGGAATCCTATCACTGTATCACGCTGGAATTCCTGAGAACAACCCGTTCTTTCACAAATGTTTGTAGAAGCGGTCTGCATGCCTAGGTGCTTGATTTTTATACACCTGTGGACGTGGAAGTGACTGGAAGACCTGAATTCAATGACATGGATAGGTGAGTGAATCCCTTTGGAAATACAGTGTATGTCTTTCCGTGTTATATTCATTAAAATATGCCTATGCTTCAGTAGATGAAACGTTAAAAAACAAACAAACAAAACCTTAGTGGATCTTGAAATATTTCTTTCTTCTTTTAACAGCTGGGTCTACTGTAAATGTAATTCAGTTTCTTTGCATCTTTCTGAAAAATAAAATTCAGCCAACAGAAAATGCAAATGTTTAAAAATGGAGAAATCTTTGTCAGCAGAAAAGTTGAAGCAGGTTGAATGAGAACATGCAGCACCTGAATGAATAAACACATGAATAAATGAATATGTCAGTGAAAGCCTGTCTGACTCACTGGGCTGCTTCACATGTATACATGAAGTACTAGCCTTTACTGCGCAAGTCATTCACAAACAGCTGTGTGAAGCACCTAATCTCGATGGTTTCAAACTACAGAGATCAGTTCTGTGTCAGTCTCAACACATACACACTCTTTTAAAACATATCGAGAGGCCAAAAGCCTACAAACCCACCGCAATTAGAACACTCCGCGAAGACAGCAGCTTCCTGTTCTGGATAAACAGCTACAGCTACAAGTCACTGTGTATCTGTTGCTTATCAAGAGGGAAATGTTAGCACCGCAATCACTTTCTTTCCTTCCTACTTTGTTTCCCAACCTGCCATCAGTCTCATTTTCAGGCCATGACTCGCACAGCTGACTGCATATTAACACAGAAACACAGCAAAACCCCATAAGAGCCTGCACTCAGCTCTTAGTCATCATCACCACTGATTGCGGCTAATAGCCAGCTGAGTAGACCTCTTAAGGCAGCAGAGCCAACACATGATGTCTCTTCTTCACTAAAATTCATTGACACTAGTATTACAGCTTCTCAATGCTGCCAGTTATTCTCCGTTTCTATTTGGGCTGGGAGATCTTCTCTGTAGTCCAACAGATATTTTTATTAACTCCAGTGCCATTGCTAATAAGTGAGATAATCACTGGATGAGTTTAACACTGCACGGTTAACATTTTAACACCTGCCAGGTCATTGGTGATTGGTCTAGGGTTAAGGTTAGTTTTTATTTTCCCCACATGGAAAATGGTCAAATTCTCAGAAATAGAAAGATGTTGCCTTTCAAGTGAAGTGTCATGTTTTCATTTTGACATCACAGTGTTCCTTTTAAAAATGTTTTCCATTCGGGTATTCCAAAAGTCAAAAGTACATCATGACTAACCTTTACCCTTCACACACGCACACACAAACACACAATACAACACTGCTGAGCGTGTAAGAGTGTTTACAAGATCTTTGAGTGTTTACTTCCTACTTCAAGTATGTTGACAAAGACTACATACCATAATCATTGGATACCACAGCTAATGACCGCAGATGGCAGTGCAGCAAAGTTTTTATGCTTCTCACTTTTGAATCTTTAACTTAAGGCATTGAATTTTCTAAATGGCCACAATTTTTCAGTTTAGGGAAACATACTCTCTTTTTTTTTTATGTGCATGTTTTTGAACAATGGGGAATTTAAATGTCCAACTTGGTCTCAGTTTAGACAAAAAAAAACATGTAAACAAGAATTTAAAAAACACCAGACATGATGGAGCTATTGTGGAAAAATATAAGCACCAGTGTCTGAAAATAATGTAAAAATATTACTCCTAAGCTCGGGATTTCTATGCAGCCAACAATGATGAGACTCTAATATCATTCAAAAAGTGCAAATCTAATTGATGCTTAAAAAATGACTTGTTATCATGGATTTTCAAATGGCTAACAAAACACTTCTTTGTAACAACCATTACAAAAGAGTATGCATGCCCATCCTGAAATGTGTGTCGAATTCTCAACCATTTCCCTGAAATATCAACTTATGTGCTCCACCCAGATTCAGTTAAACAGCTAAAAAGATACCAGGCCATCATATTTGTTTGGCTCTTTTTGACTCCCTCACAGTCTCCTTTCAACCCTCTCAGGCTCAAGTTAAACTTTTTGTTGCTAATGCACAACCAAGTCCTGCAGTGGTACTTCTGAGTAAAAAAAAAACCCAACTCATAAAATATGTATGTGGGGTAATCAGGTTGTTAGTTTTTAACTGTTGCAAATCTGCAACGCCTGCCTCGAGAGGGTTAATGTGTCCTACCTGTTTGTCCTTCGCTGGTTTCCTCCACAGCTGATTCTTTTCACCAGCAAACACAAAGCCCTGTGAAAAAGAATGAAAAGAGGCCACTAAGTTTTAAACACAAGTTAAAGTTTTGCCTTACTCTATGATGAGAAATGAGTATATTCGCTCCAGATACACATACATTCATTTCAAAGTGTGAAGAGTTGCGAGCATTAACTTGCACATAACCATGTTGGTTACATGCCAGCATGCTAACATGAAACTAGCGTGGCTGATTAGATTTATTATCAATCTAATTATAATGATGACATTAAATTAATACGCTGACAAGAAGATGAGTTGGAAAGAAATCCCCTTGAATCCCCTCTGACGATCATCTGACCTTTAGATCATCCTCCATCGACACAACCCTAGTTTCCAGTTCTGTCTCTTTTAAAATAGGGGCCAGTTTCAATTTCCCATAACATGCACGACTGAAGAGCCAGCAGACCAGACAACAGTTGAGACTCACACCAGTCTTATCAAAGCATCTTGTGCAGGGGGTTTTTGCATCACAATAATGCAAATGCAGCTTCCTTTATAAGAAAAAGAGGATATTAAAATTAATGGTAACACTTCTTGCAGGGAAACTGAGCAGCACTGCAGATTTTTACAACTTGGGTCAGTAACCTTTTACATCATAGGAACTTTTTCATATCTCCAGGATGTCACAGTACTGTTCTTATTGGCAATGCAAACCCAAATAGAAAAAAAAACTCCACACATCCCGAGGATGTAGTTATTCCCCAGTGACTATGGAGTTCAAAAGCACCTTGCAAGCGACAAATTTCAATTAGAAGACACAGAAAAGAGTTGCATTTAAACATAAATATTGATTTAAATACCACATCAGAGTACAGACAACAACACAGTCGCCTCTCTATTCAATTGTGTAACTTCCATCTGTCTAATCAATATCTTCCACTTATCCAAAGTTGATTTGTGGTGGCAGCATGCTGAGGAGGATGTTCCAGTCATCCTTCTCCCCTACAACTTCTTCCTGTTCCTTATAAGATCCTGAGGTATTTCCAGCAGGTTATGGGTCAGTTATGGGTACCTGAAAATCTTCAAAAGAGAGAGGCTCTAGAGGTATTCTAACCAGATGCCAGAACCACCTTGACTGGCTCCTTGCAACACGGAGGAGCAGCAGCCCTATTCCAACGTCTCTCTTTAAGGCCAGCCCAGCTACCTTCTAGGAGAAGCTCATTTCAGTCGCTTGTAATCAGTCTTATTCTTTAGTTCATTTCCAAGATCTCATGACCATACTGTAGGTCAGAGTTGCAACACAGACAGTCTGTTAATTCAAAAGTTTATAAAACTTTACCTAATTTATCTACAAGGGGAATGGAGATAAAAATCTTAAAATAATCTTAAGAAGTTGAGACTCCAGCAAATGGATCTTAATAATGCAGATGAGTTAAGAGTGTGTAAAAAGAGTCTCTAACATGTCTCTCCAAAGCAAAGTGTCTCAAATTGAAGTACATAACAAGTATAATTTCCACAGGCAGCATGTATAAATCCCAAGCGTTGCATTAAGGCCTTTAGTTTCAGACGTGCGCTTTCCAGCGTGGTTGTGGGCATATAGAGCTGCTGTGGGCTGGGAAATAAAAATCAATCACTCAGTCAATAAAAACAATACATTTTTCTTTCCGTTTATTCCTCGTGGAACTTACTGTTAAACTATTTTTGTCCAGCAAAATGTCTGATGTTAACTTTGAGGCTGGAGTCAATGTGGACTAAACGGGCACTTCAGTCGAACCCTGCTGACATCAGGCGTCTGATGGGAATATAAAGCCCATAGATGTGAAACCAACCCTTTGTTTTAAGAGATTTCAGCCCCCTCACAGGGATGTTTGCCTTCACTTAGATTGTCTGTGAAGGTTCTCAGTCATCCAGGTCATCGTAGTCAAAGGAGCTTGCAAAGAAAAGCGTCTGGACTTCTTTAAGTTACTTGAAGACGTTTCACCTCTCATCCGAGAAGCTTCTTCAGTTCTAAGGTCAAATGGTGGAGAGTCCCAGATATAAACCTAGTGGGAGTATCCCCCCACAGAGGGACAAAAGGACCCCCTGATGATCCTCTAATCGCCTGAGCCAAGGTGTGAAACTGGGTGTGGGTCCCAATCAGCCAGAGTTTCGGGTGTGTTCATTGTGAAACCTGGCCCCACCTTATCATGCGAATTCCTGAGGTCAGATGGCCCAGGATGTGAGTGGGCGTTAAGGCGTCTGGGAAGGGATCTCAAAACTGGAATATAGATGGCAGAGAGTTGGTGTCGTAAACCCCCGCCTCTGTTCAAAGATGGTCGCTCACAGTGGACATAGATGGCTTCTTTCACTCCTCTTTCAAACCATCTGTCCTCTCTGTCCAAAATGTGAACATTGGCATCCTCGAAAGAGTGTCCTTTATTCTTAAGATGCAGATGGACTGCTGAGTCTTGTCCTGTGGAGGTGGCTCTTCTGTGTTGTGCCATGCGCTTGTGAAGTGGCTGTTTGGTCTCTCCAATGTAGAGGTCTGGGCATTCCTCGCTGCACTGTACAGCATACACCACATTGTTAAGTCTGTGTTTTGGCGTTTTGTCTTTCGGGTGAACCAGTTTTTGTCTGAGCGTGTTGCTGGGTCTGAAATGCACCGGGATGTCATGCTTGGAGAAAACTCTCCTAAGTTTTTCTGATACACCGGCTACATAGGGGATGACAATGTTGTTGCGTCTGTCCTTCTTATCCTCCCTCGCTGGTGTCTGGTCTTCTTTTCTGTGCCTCTTTGCTGACTTTAAGAACGCCCATTTAGGATAGCCGCACGTTTTGAGTGCTTCCTTTACATGTGTGTGTTCCTTCTTTTTTCCTTCAGGCTTAGAGGGAACATGTTCTGCCCGGTGGTGTAGGGTCCTAATTACTCCAAGTTTGTGTTCCAAAGGGTGATGGGAGTCAAAGAGGAGGTACTGGTCCGTGTGTGTGGGCTTCCGGTAAACTTCGATGTTGAGTTTGCCGTTCTCTTCAATGTGCACAGCGCAGTCCAGGAAAGGCAAACAGTTGTCCTTTGTGTCTTCCCTGGTGAACTTGATGTTTTTATCCACAGCGTTAATGTGCGCAGTGAAGGATTCCACTTCTTGTGTCTTGATTTTGACCCAGGTGTCGTCCACATATCTGTACCAGTGGCTGGGTACTCTTCCTTTGAAAGAGCCAAGAGCCTTCCTTTCCACTTCCTCCATGTAAAGGTTGGCTACAATAGGTGACACGGGGGAGCCCATGGCACAGCCATGTTTTTGTCTGTAAAAGCCTTCGTTGTATTTGAAATATGTAGTGGTGAGGCAGAGGTCTAACAGTGTGCAAATCTGATCGGGTGTGAAGTTGGTCCTGTCCTCCAAGGAGCTGTCTTCTTGTAGTCGTTTTCTGACAGTCTCCACGGCCTCCGTGGTGGGTATGCAGGTGAAGAGAGAGACTACATCAAAGGACACCATGGTTTCATCTGGATCCAGGGTAAGTTTCTGGACCTTGTCAGTGAAGTCGGTGGAGTTCTTGATGTGGTGTGGGGTGTTCCCCACAAGAGGAGCAAGGATGGTAGCAAGGTGTTTAGCAATGTTATAAGTGGCTGAGTTTATGCTACTGACTATGGCTCTGAGTGGGACAGCTTCCTTGTGGATTTTAGGAAGTCCGTAGATGCAGGGTATGGCATCCCCTGGGTAAAGGCGGTGATATGTAAGGCGGTCAATAATTTTGTCCTTTTCAAAGTCTTGAAGGCACGCTATAACTTTCTTTTTGTAGCTGCTTGTGGGGTCTCGCTTTAAGGCTTCGTAGGTATTGTTGTCACTGAGGAGAGAAGTGATCTTTGTATGGTAATCTGTAGTGTTTAGGACCATGGTGCATCTTCCCTTATCAGCTGGTAAAACAGTGATGTTGTGGTCTTTGCTCAGGGAAGCGACGGCCTTCTTTTCCTGTATTGTGAGGTTGGATGGAGGGACTTTGGCACTGGAGAGCATGGCTGAGACTTTCATCCTGATTTGCTCTGCTTCTGTCTGTGATAATTTATTAATCCGTATGGCAGATTCTGTGGCTGTGATGAGGTCCACTATGGGCAACTGTTGTGGAGAAATGGCAAAATTGAGTCCTTTGGCTAATACTCTCTTTTCAGGTTCAGTGAGAATCCTGTCTGAAAAGTTCTTAACCCATTTCTCCTGACTGACTTCAGGTGTGTTTTCATCTCTGGGTTGTGTAGGTTCAGGATGAGGAGTGTGTGTTTTTGAAAGCAAGGTGTGAAATTTCCTGCGTTGTCTTTCTTTTCCTTTAGAGTGTTGGGCCCGCTGAGCCTTGTCCACAAACTTGTAAACCTCTTCTAAGACCAGACACCAGCGAGGGAGGATAAGAAGGACAGACGCAACAACATTGTCATCCCCTATGTAGCCGGTGTATCAGAAAAACTTAGGAGAGTTTTCTCCAAGCATGACATCCCGGTGCATTTCAGACCCAGCAACACGCTCAGACAAAAACTGGTTCACCCGAAAGACAAAACGCCAAAACACAGACTTAACAATGTGGTGTATGCTGTACAGTGCAGCGAGGAATGCCCAGACCTCTACATTGGAGAGACCAAACAGCCACTTCACAAGCGCATGGCACAACACAGAAGAGCCACCTCCACAGGACAAGACTCAGCAGTCCATCTGCATCTTAAGAATAAAGGACACTCTTTCGAGGATGCCAATGTTCACATTTTGGACAGAGAGGACAGATGGTTTGAAAGAGGAGTGAAAGACGCCATCTATGTCCACTGTGAGCGACCATCTTTGAACAGAGGCGGGGGTTTACGACACCAACTCTCTGCCATCTATAATCCAGTTTTGAGATCCCTTCCCAGACGCCTTAATGCCCACTCACATCCTGGGCCATCTGACCTCAGGAATTCGCATGATAAGGTGGGGCCAGGTTTCACAATGAACACACCCGAAACTCTGGCTGATTGGGACCCACACCCAGTTTCACACCTTGGCTCAGGCGATTAGAGGATCATCAGGGGGTCCTTTTGTCCCTCTGTGGGGGGATACTCCCACTAGGTTTATATCTGGGACTCTCCACCATTTGACCTTAGAACTGAAGAAGCTTCTCGGATGAGAGGTGAAACGTCTTCAAGTAACTTAAAGAAGTCCAGACGCTTTTCTTTGCAAGCTCCTTTGACTTCACTTAGATTGTTTTTTTAGTGGTATTCATGGAACAGTTTTGTTAGCAGCCAGCTTGTTTACTTATGGACTGGACCTAACAGTGATGTTATCAGCTGTGGGGAAAATTTGGAAACAACAAGTCAGAGGAAAACTTGTTGTTTGGCAACTCAGTACTCGAGTTCATGTTTAAAAACAGCTTAACAGCTTCATCCCGAAATCAAAATGACCTACTTTCTTCTCTGTAATTCACACCAAAGCAAAAAAGTTCCCTCCTGTCTAATGGTTCTCTGCAGGTTGCTCAGGTTGTTTTTGTTGTGCCTTATCCCACTGTCAGACATACTCCAAATTGGCGACGGTAGTATGCTAGAGAGCCTCCCGGAGCTGGAGCTGGAGGGGCCACTTTCACCACAACCTGGAGTAGGTGGAGAGCTGGGACCACTACACTGAGCTCAGAGCAAAACAAGGACTTTAGTCGCCAGCTACAGCTCAAGATGACAGAGCTGGAGTCCATCCACGGGGTGAGAAACATGTTCGAGAGGCAGCTGAGGGGCACAGTTTAGTGTCTTGAAGCATTTATGGTATTCTGTCACGAGTCTCTCTTCCCGAGTAAATGGAGGCGTTGTTCTTTACAGCATTACATTTGGTGGGTGTAGTCTGATAGAAAGAAATGAGTTCCTATATGAACTGTGAACATGTTTTTTTCCCTTTCTGCAAATAAAGTGCCATCTGATCCTGAGTATATTATAGAGAAAGGCAGACATCTCTACAGCAGATATCTCCAAAACTGGGCAACAGTTTTGCAATATTTCAACACAATAAAAGCAAAAAGCAAATTCTGGGGTCCAAGCATTTAATTAGGGCTGTGCGATATGACCAAAATCTCATATCCCGATATAAAACATCTATCGTCCCGATAACACTGTAAGTCACAAAAAATTTTATATTTTCCGTAAATTCTGTGAATCTCGGGTAGGTGAAGTGTTTCCAGCTGGGCGTCATGTAGCTGGAGTCGAGTGTTTTAACCGATGCATGAAACTACACATTTTTAGACATAGGTGAGTATTTATTACACGGCGTGCTGCGGGGAAAAGCCTGTTCTAACGTTTGAGTCTAAGGTTTATTTTTTAGCACCTGACGATTCTTTTTTGCTTCTCATCCGTCAATACTCTGCATACTTTTTCACGTGATTCCGTTTATTTCGAAAAGTCTCAACAGGATCTTGAGCTTTATTGTGAAAGGTTTATGTGGAAAATAAACAAGCGGACATGCGATGGTTTTACCATCGTTGTTGCTAACGACAACCCATAAAAACAGGAGCTTGTCCGTCCGTAGTGTGGTTATATTAAATATAAGAGAAAGAGAGAACTTTAAGAAATTAATATAGCCACTACAGTGACCATCAAAACGATGAAAAAAAATATTGCCGTAAAGTTTATTTTGCGACACCACGAAACAAACGATAGCGTAAAATGAAACGATAGACGTTTTTAAATCGTCATCCGATATATATCGTTATATCGAACAGCCCTACATTTAATCATACTTTTTTTTCCTATTCTATAACAAACCCATCAGCCTCTTTCAGCCCTCATCAGTGAAGCAGCACATTACTCAGCCTCAGATGACTGTTGGTGGAGCATCTTGTGACTGAGAGCAGAGCGGAAAAAAAATCCTCACAGTCTGCTGTTTGTTGGGCTGAAAACCAGCTGGACAATGTGACACCAAACATTCCTGGGTTTTGTGAAAAATAACTGTTCAGGCTGACAGAGTGGAGAGTGTCTGAACACAGAAAACACAAGCTGCCATTCATACCAGTGGATGGGAGGAGTGTATCTAACAGTCCAATCGGTGAGCAGCTGAATGTGTGACAGGGTCAAATTCACAAGAGGAATGTGACCAAGGAAACATGTTTCTGTCTCGAGTGTTCAGGACGAGTATCCACGGCAGTGTTGGCAACATTTTTTCCTCAGAGGGCCAGACTGACTTAGATACAGTAAGCAGAAGGAAACAAAGTGCTTAAAATCCACTAGAAAATTCCTGAAAAAATTATGAATGTGCCAGTGTCCCTGTTTCTGTGTAAAATAGCTTTGCAGAGATTGCAGCAAATATTGTAAGGAAAATGTAGACAGCTGGAGAGAATAATAATAATAATAATAATAATAATAATAAGAAGAAGAAGAAGATAATGACAAAAAATCTGACAAATAATAAATAGTCAGCCTTAATGCTATTGCACTGACGCACTCAATTAACTTTGACAGTCTTGATAGATTGCTTTAAACTCTAAAAGCCAAAGAATGTTGACTTTTCTCTGTCAGGCTGATGTGAAATCCACTTAAATGCCTAATGCATGTATTAACATGCATGTTTGCATCAATGAATGAATAAAGAATGAATACATGATCATAGTCGTGGATATGACTCAGGGTGCATACCTGAACCAAACGGCCATCATAGTACAGACCTGCATCACTGAATCAAGAAAATCAGCTAACACCATTTCCCATGCACATACATTACTCATTAGGGCCACTCAGACATATTTGTTCCTTCATCCGAGACAACAAGGACTCTATTGAATGATCTCCTCACGCTTGTATTGAAAGTACACTGACCGCTCCCATTTCGTATTCCCCCCAAAGTTCCATTTAGTACTGCAAACTGTGCATTGGACCTCAGCACTATCCTGACACTCTATGCCTGGATTGCTTAATCTAAACAGGATTAAAGTTCATCTAATCACAAGTACTGGTCTTACAGTTATGGGTGTGGTTTGGTACTGAGTGAACCTGTTAGCCTGTGTAGAGCTTAGGCCTCTAAGTTAACTTTCATTATTAAAAAACTAATTTAGCAATAATCTTTGGACAAACAAGTAAAAAAAACATCAAACAATTCAATAAAAACAAAAAACAAACAAATACTAAGTGTGGCAAAAGCTACACACAAATTGTGTTCCCCTTGTCGTTTTGACTTTATGACTACTTTATGACTTTCCTCAGGCTCCTATCAAATGAATGTGGACTGAGTGTACAGAAATTTATGAATTTGCAGAAAGGAAAAAAAAAAAAGTTGGAGAACCAGTTCAAAGACACTCAAAACCAAAATACCTATTAAGTAAGTTAATGACACATACACACTGATATCAGTGCAGGTAAAAAAAAAAAAAAAAAAAAAAAATCACACAGAGATCATGTATGAAAAATGCATTATTCTGCTGCAGTTTTTGAATCTGCTTTCACTAAAACTTGCCTGCTTCACAAAGGCATTGCCATCTGTATAACACTCAGTGTCAGAATTATTACAGGCCTCCAAGTGTGTTTAATTCACTAGTCTCAGGATAGTGTTCTTTTGCCTGGCAACTAACCAGTTATTCAGCTAATCATATGCGCACCACCTTCAGTGGAACTCCCATCAGTATGTGTACTTCAAATAACTCCGTATCAGCTGCCAGCTACTTCAAGTTCATCTGTTATTGCCACGTAAACATTTCCAAAGCCAAACGCACTTAAATGCAAAGATAATTAAATTTATTTCACTACCAACACACACACACACACACACACACACACACACACACACACACACACACACACACACACACACACACACACACACACACACACACACACACACACACACACACACACACACACACACACAGAGACCAGGAAACTTGTATGTGATTAGTATCATGTTCAAGGACACTTCAGCCTCTAGAGGTGAGGAGCTACAGATGAAACCACCAACTCTGCAGTTAATTTACAACCAGTTCTAAGGACTCATCTACTTTTTTCCCCATAGTGTTGAAAAAGCTAAATTTCTCCATTTTGAAGACTCTGTGTGTGAAAGCAGAATCCAAGAATATGACACAGAGTCACATGAAAGCATGCACAGAATGTTCTGTGTGGACAATGTTCTGTGCCTCTCCTGTTTTTGTTTTTTTTCCCTGGTGAACTTTGAAATGAAAAGCCACTTCGGTTTTATTGAGCACATGATCTTACACAGCTGAGCCCAAAGGCCTCGCTCACTGGACTCAGAGTCAAACTGTGGAAAACACAAAAACGCACAGGCAGGTCACTGGACCAGACCTCCAGAGCAGTTTCTGGTCCTCAGAGTCAGAAAGTCACCGAGTTGTTAACAACAGCCGGAGATGAAGAAACAGAAATGGAACAGCTGAGAATAAATTCAGCCTTTGAATTTATTTACTTATTTATTCTGCTTTCCCAAACAGCAGAGGAGCGAGCGGGTCCCTGTTCCTCTCTGATGTGTTTTATGTTTTAACAGATTTCATCTTGTCCCAGTTTGGAGCATCTTGGCTGTGATGGCAGTGTGTGCGTTCAGATCGGAGCCCTGCGTGTCTGTGCGTGCACGCTGTGATGAATGCCTGCGTGCTGATTGTGAGAGCTACGCCCAGCTCTCCAAAACAAACATTACATTCCACCGATCCTCTGCACCAGTCACAGACTGGGAACAGGAATGAGGCCTGAGTGGGATTCCCACCTGGTAGGCAGAGGAGATGTGTACGTAGCAGAGTTCCCTGCTGGCAGAGCTCCCGGTCAGCTCAACAACACATTGACAGGAGGATAGAAAACAAACCACAGCGGGGACTCTTTGCAGCGTCTGCAGTCTGAACATGAACCAAACTGACTACTGGCAGGGATTCCCCCACAGAACAGTGCAGTCCACCCACATCCTAAAACAGCTCATGTAAAACCAGACCATGGCCACACCGCCTAAACTATAGTGACCCTCATCTCGTCCCACACATCGGATATGCTGTGCTGAGGTTATACATTCACTAAATTTAAGGTATAAAAGAAGGCTCTGTTTATTTAAGGCGGGGTTGGACACCTCTTGTATAAAACACTAATCTTTTTGCCACACTTGGCTGGATTAGCTGGGATGCATTGCAGGGACATAGTCTTTGGGTAATTGGGCTGCAAATGTTGTTCAAATATCCTTGAAAGGTCTTTTACCCATGGATCACTGCAAACAATTGCAAAGTAGTGATAAGAAGTGGAAAATGACATCAAAATCAAAGTTCAAAAAACAAACATAAAACATTTCCAGCACAGTTTAGCTTTATCCTTGCCACATTAGCGGGCCATTTCCGGTAGAAATGTGAACATAATGAGTAACAAATATTAAAAAATATTGCAGCAGCACATAAATATGAGCTGGACTCCAAATGTTCACTTGAAGGTTAAAAACATAAACAGTGCGCACAATATTGATCTAAATTTACCATATATGATGTGAAATGCATTCATTTGATGTCAATCAATACGCAATTTAAATGTTGCCACAAACATACCTTAATGCAGCGGTCCCCAACCTTTTTTGCGCCACGGACCGGTTTATGCCCGACAATATTTTCACGGACCGGCCTTTAAAGTGTCGCAGATAAATACAACAAAATAAAACTAGTACCGGTACCGAAAAAAAGAAGATTTATTCATAACACACGTGAAAAGACCCAGGAAAACCGAGTTAATGATAAAAACGATAACAAAATAATGCTAAAAACCGATAAAAACCCTGAAAACCATACATTTCACAGCCGAGCCTCAACTCTCACGGCCGGTACCAAACGATTCACAGACCGGTACCGGTCCGTGGCCCGGGGGTTGGGGACCGCTGCCTTAATGCATCCCTAACAATGCCTTCATTAAAACAAATAATAAAATGGATGTTGCTGGCCCATTAAACAATGGTACTGACACCAGCAGTGTTCAAAGTACCCTTTAACTGTAAAACTCGCTCTGCAATAAGATGACTCATATGTTAAAATTCTGTAAAATTATCCAGTGGTTAATGAGGTGTTTTTTTCCAAGGGGAACAAACCACATAATTAACAAAATATGGCAACATATATCATGCTAATGGCCAAAAACCAATTGTTCTTCTCTGTGAGTCTTTAAAATGATGCTGCCGATGCTCCAACTGCATTCATGTGAGAACAAATCTGATAAGGAACTATGTAGGTTACACTGATATTTCCACCAAATCTTTTACAGTACTCAGCCTCCAGTGGAGCTTCAAAGGATTAGATGACAGAGAAAGACAGAAGTCTGGTGGTGGGGGAAAAAAAGAAAGAAATATCCTCCACCTCTGCTCATTTTATGGAGAAAAATAAAATGGTTCAAGCACCAACACCAACACTGTTTTGAATTTTAAAAAAGTTTCTGAGGTCAAAAAGCAACATGTCAAATAAAGGGAGGAAACAGACACACAGAAACAGCACCTGTTGGGAGTGTAAGTAGAGGGAAGTGAAATTTTGACTGTTGCCAACACAACATGAGGAAACCACCGAGCCTTCACTTCCTGTTGGCTCTCCATGTGCCCTCCATCTGCTCACTTCCTCCTCTGACTGGTGCCTTTTTTCGGACCGTCTCTGAGAACAGAATCTTCCTATACATCTGAAATTTTAAGAAGCTCCTCTGAAGTCATGAAGTACCAGATTGAAAAAAAAAATAAAATAAATGACAATAATAATTAAGAGAGAAGGAGATGGAGGAAGAGTCTGATGCCTACCTCAAAGTATTTTGTATGACTGACTTCCACACACTTTGTCACAAATGCATGATGATGTTTTACTACAGAAAAGTTGCATATAAAAATATTTTTCAGTGTTAAACATTATGTGTGTGTTTGGGTGTCACTTAAAAAACCAGGCCCACACCCACATCACCTTCACCTCAAACCTGGTCGTCACGCACACTTTGTTTCAGCCACCTGAGTGGAAAAATCCTGTGGGTTTTCTACAGACTTATACAGAGGTTCAGCATTTTCCAAGTCAAGCAGAATGCGGACTGTTGTGTGAGACATTGTTATATCCCTTGCATCTCTTTAGCCTTTTATTGAAACAGAGACTTTCTCCCTCTCTCTCTACGTGCTGCAGCTGAACAGCATTCTGGTCAGTAGTGAAAGTGCACATCTAGCCCCCGACAAAGCGCTCCTTGCCATTTGGGCTCTCTGTTGTGTGGTTGCTAGGATTAGTGGTGTTTAGTTTCACTAGAAATCTGTCCTTTGAAACAGACTTGTGGCAAACCTGTAAAACCTCAGTATGCTTTCTTTTGTGTTTGAATAAATCTGGCTGCAAGCTTGGTGGGAGTTTTCTGACAGTATTTAAACACTTTCTCTCCTCTTTTGTGGCTAGCCAGGGAGCCTAGGTTTTATAGTTTTGCTTTGTTTTGTTTTGTTTTTTTAAACCTGCAGCTCGGTGTTTCTCTTCTTTCTAGAAAAAGTGGATAGGTGTGGGGCTGTTTGTTGTTTTGGCCTTGAAGACCCAGAAGGCTATTTGCTTGCTTTCCTTTTCCTAACCAATGCAATATAACCTACAGAACTGTACTTCAAACAAATGAGCATCAGGAAAGCGTTTACTGGGGTTAAAGGACAGGGGAGCCAACAGCTTATTCCCCATAGATTTCTATAAAACAGTAAGTCTTTTACAAACCAGAGGAGTCGCCCAATGCTGTCAATTAAAAAAAAAAAAAAATCAGATTTCACTGGCTTTACTTTTCCCAAAGTAAAGCCACATCCCCCTTTTATACCATCTATGGTATGCACAAAAGCACTATTGTTCCGCATATTTTTAAGGCAATGACTCTACGTCACCATCCTTAACAGAAGCCTGTTCAAATTCCTCCTATTTCCAGCCATTTCTGCCCATCCTGATGATTTCCCTTTGGGAATAAGAGCAAATACAAATTTCAGGAAAAACATAACTAAACAGATTAAAATATTTACCTCTGAGTCATTTCACTTGGAGTTCTTTTTAGCTGGTTCAAACCTCTCTGGTCTTGGACAGACACTTTCTCCTGTGGCTTCCGTCTTTTTATTCCCTCGTCTTTATCAGTTGGTAACATGTAGCAGAGGGCTGCCAAGTAGGCTGCCCCTCTTGAATACATGCACACCCAAACACAAGAGTGGGCTGCACACTCTTCACAGACACCAACCTGAATTACACAGCCGCTCGGCCAAGGAGCTGAGTCAGATTACCGCAGTCTGTTTAATATACAACATCTAAAGGTGAGCATTATGGAGCTTTCGGGAAGGGAGTGGCTCTTGTACCTGCCTCTATTGGAACCAGTGTAAACAGGACTGTAGCCACTCCAGCTGGAGAGTCGGCCTTTCTTATCACTCTGCCAGAGTCGATGATGGTTTAACCTTTTTTAAATAGTGAGCACACAGGAAGAGGATGCACGAGCAGCTTTTACAGCTGTCTGAGTTCTCTGAATCAGGAGCAATAGGACTAAAGAAGGTCATTTACAGCAAATAAGCTCCATTTTAATCTCTATTTTAGATCTATAAAATCTCTATGTGATATCCAGAAAAAGTATATGAAAGTGTACTTATATTTGCAACTGGGGTTAGGTGACTATTGTGCTTGTCTTTTTGTTAGCAAAGTTACATTAGTCAACAGTCATGAAAGGCACAGACTCATTATAGTCATTCATGTTTAGATTCATTCGGGCTGCCTTCTATTTTTTTTTGGTTTTTTTAGGGTTATTCTGTTTTCCTTTTTTTTTTTTTTACCATTGTGAGACAGGTTCAAAACTATACATATCCTCAGGATATTGGAAGAATTGTCTTGATTTTCAAGAATTGTCTTGACAAAAAGCAAGAAAAATATCCAAAACTAGTCTTGATCCAAATATCCTTCTGGATCTTGATTCCTTCTGTTAAGGGAATTTTCATTCTTAACAGAGGTCTCGGATTGCTCTTATCATCAATTAATTTGCTGATTATTTTTGCAACAAGTGTTTCGTCTACAAAAGATTACAAAACTGAGAACTGGCAACCGGAATTCTCTAGAGCACAAAGCAGCGCCAGCAAAATTTCATTTTCTGTCTGAACAACAGTCCAAAATCTGAAATATTCAAGTTGCTCTAAGGTAGACAAGGAAAAGCAGCAAATTCTCACATTTTAAAACAGAAACATTTTTGCCGTTTCTGATTGAAAATTAAAAAAAAAAAAAAAGCATAATTCAAATAGTTGGGGTATAATTTTCTACTAAATGAACCAACTGTTGTGAATATAACTTATCCTCATAGCAACAGCATAGTTATCCAGCATCACCTGACATCAACTGTAACAACCCACAGAGCAAAAATCCATCCATCTATGCTAATACAGTCACACAGACTCACACAGCCTGGCTCACTGCAGCTCATCACATTCACAACAAGCTTCAACACTTCTCTGCAACAATGGCTTCATCAGGATTAACACACACACACACACACACACACACACACACACACACACACACACACACACACACACGCCTGAGTGTGTCTTAGCAGCAGCTTCACCTTTGTGAGGTGAGAAATGTTAAAGTGAGAGCACCAAGACAGATAAATGTGGATTAGATTTGCTAAGATTTTTTTTTTTTTTTTTTTTTTTAAATTGTATATATCCTGTGAGACACACAAACATTTAGTACACACGTGTACAGTACGTCAATGTCAAACAGCTACATGTGGGCCAGCATTATCGTAGCTACATATGCCAAACGGCAGCCTGATCTGAACCACTGAGTCATTGTCCACATATCTGATTTTTTTTTTCAGTGCTTCCAACAGGTCTCTTTTTGTGCTAATCGATAAGCGTTTCCATGGATGGAAAAACAAATAGCCAATCACAGCCTTTGTGGGTGGAAGGACAACATTTTCATGTCCCAGAGCCAGAAAAAATACGAGTATGTGCTGCTTTCTGAATTTCAGCTTACAAAACATGACAAAAAGCAAACTCAAACCATGAGCACTGTCAGAATAATGAATAAATAACGAACAATGAAAAGGAATTGGAATTCAAATGGATCACCGGTGCGGCAAACAGCAGAGAAAGGTAAAAGCTGGTGGCAGACAATTAAAATTATTTATTACCCAGATTGAATCTAATCATTGTCGCCACATAATGTAGATTGGAAATAATTAGACTGACTGCCTACAAATATTTATGCCATAAACCCACAGAACAATCCCCAGTCTTTCAGGAGTAAGGGACAGACTGAATGAGTCAGCAAAAGAAATCCTTATTTATACTGCAACTTCTTCTTCGATGTTGCTTCTAAACCACGTCTCATTCTGCTGCATGTTGCTGTGATTACAGCTGTTTTGTGTGGACTAGGACTTGGAAACCAGGACAAAGCTCGATGTCGGTGGGAATCTTTGCTGCTTATAATACAGAAAATACAGTGCCTTTTGTAACTTTTAATTAGGCTGATAATCAACAGTTTACCTCCAAAGACACAAAGTCCTTTATTTTTATCTTTAATTTAATTTGTCACCTCAGATTGTGCACAGATGGAGCTGTTATTTAATTCTAAAAGAATTCTACTGCATGGTGCATGTCAGGAAAAAAATTGAGATTCAGCTAAATTTCTAGTTTTGTTTCTTTCTTACTTTTGTCTTTAAAAAAAAAAACTCAATTAGTTAATTAGTCACTATGATCATCCCCAACCCAAACTGAAAACGTTCCCTCACTCACGTCTGCAGCAAAGCAAATTATTAATGGTTAACAAACAGATTATTGACAGTCTAAGTGTTAGTTTAACTTTGGGTTTTTGTGCATTATGCACAGTGATGGATTATGTAGGAAAAATAAAATCCAGGTCACTGGAGGAGCGATCATGGCCTTGATTAGTAGTCTTCTACTCACATACTGCCCATGAAAACCTCTAACTATCCAGGCTGCCGGAAGTTCATCACATAAAAGAGTTTAGTGAAATATATCCTGCATTTGTTAGCAGCTAACAGCTCTGACTCCAGACTTTAAATGAACCTTTTATCACCAATCATTATGTTTTTATTACTAAAGCATTAGAAAATAAAAGCATGCACAGCAGGTAGCGGCATCTTAATTTTAGCTGCTGTGACCCTCGCTGAGGTTGTTGATTAACATGACAAACATCAAAAGCAGCAGCTTCAACAAGCAGCAGATAATTAATGTTGATTCCATAACAGCTAAAATTACCGTTTTGGTTGTTGTCCAGTGAAAACTGTCTCTACAGCCAAACAGAAACATGACTCTGACACTGAGCGCTGTTTCGTATCAGATAAATATCAGGAGAACCACCCAGTTTAACTTCTAAGGGTATAATATAAATTTCTTATCAGCTTCACAGTGTGAATCAGGACCTCCATTATTTGAATCTGATTCATATTTAATCAACACTTCATATCATCTCCTGCTCATCTAATTTTCTGGTTCAGGCTACAGGCTGCCGATGTTTATTAGGGCACTAATATAAACTGTAACGCACAAACAAAGGTGATTACCGATCCGAATTCAATATTTGACTCATAACTTTAGTTACTTTAAAGTGATGAAAGCTGAACATAATTACATTGGATGAGCAGATTTGATAAAATAGCAATGCTCATCACATCTCAGGAACTCTGCCAACTACTGAGACTGACTCTTTGGTTGAGTTCATTTCAAGAGTGTTGACAAAAATGCTGTTTCTGAATGTTCCTCCTGCTGCTCAAACCTTCCTGTCTATCATAAATGCACAAACACCCACATCTCCACCCACTAAACACCTGCCAAGCAGCACACACACTCACACATCCACACACAGGCGTTATGTAAGTGTGTGTCAGGAGGACACTCTCAGACGGTCCGGTTACAATCATCAATCCTGCTGACGCCTCCATGTCATCTGTGTGGATATTTCCATAAAGCAGGTGGACAGTGAACCCACTGCAGTGAGGTGGAGGCAGACTCCCATCCAATACTAGACTCACACATGGCCAAAATATGGTCTGTGGACCAGATGCCGGCCCCCTGACATCCTGAAGGGAGAATTTAACACGTCCCCAAAATAAAAAAAAAAATGTAAAAAGCTTTAGCTTGGGGCAGGGAGCATGCGAAAGCAGGTACACCCAAGCCTTCAAAACTCATTAATAAATACAATACTTTGTGATAATAAATAACAGGTATCAGCTGTCTTTTTGCAACGTTTCATCTGGCAGGCAAACTCTAATGCCTTGAACTCCAGTTTGCAGCTGTAATTCCTGCCCTCAGTGACCTCTGTATAGCCAACCAGTTCTCTGCATGCTGCAGGTTCAGGTTAGAATGACCCTTGTTAGTTGGTCACAATCGATATCCAAGAAAAAACAAGGACTGCAGTCCAAGATATTGGGAGCTAGAGTCTGTTGAACCATGGGATGAGAGTCTTGGTACCACCACAGCTGTGACCTGATAACTCTACAGGTAAACACAAGATGGGAGCTAGCTAGCTAGTGAATGAACATTCAGTATAACAGAAGGGATTGTCCAATAGTAAACTGATCATGAATGTTAAAAAAAAAATTAAATGAAAAATATATTTGGGTGACTAGTAATATAGCATGTGGAAGACATTGTATCTCCCCGCCCCAAAAAAAGAGTTATTAAATAGTAAACATACGCTAAGCTCAGTGATGCCTGTGGTGGTACCGCAACGTATTGAAAATCTGAGTTACCTACAAAATTTAAAACAGAGGCTAAAAAATTTATTTTAATTAAATCACAATTATGAATAAAATTATCCTTAAATACATTAAACATTGATATGAACTGTAGACACTGAAAAATCAAAGGTTTCTTACTGAAAATCCTTGATTTTTTTTTACCAGATATATAATCCCCACGTTTTTGTTATGTCTGCAAAAACGTGGGGATTTTAACATATTTCAGGACTGTATGTGTTCATGTGTCTGTTTAGTCATTTAATGTGTGGCGCTTCATTTATTATATCCAATTCAGTCTGGCCCTCAGAAGAAAAATGCTGCGTGCTCTTGCTCTCTCTGGACAACTGTGAGTCCATTATTGTGTATTCTGTCATGTTCGCTGATCAGAGGAACAAAGGCCGACTGTGCTGAATCCTCCTTCATGCTTTGAAGGGTGTTTGTAGTCACTTTAATCCGTCATCTTTAACACTGGACTAGTTTCACCAGTCTAACGCTAAGAAGCCTTAAGCTTCAGTACTGTTGCTATGGTTACCTGCACTTGAACATACAAGAACAGGTCTGATATTTCCATGTCTTGCACATGCTGCTGGCGCAAGTGAGTTGGATTGAAACAAAGACCAAATTATCACCAATGTGAGGCTCATGATAGATTCTGCATAACGTACATTTTATTTAGCCTACTTTTTGGTTTTTTTGCCATTAAATTACTTGCAGTGGATCTCAACTTTGTATTTCAGAGTATTTCAGTGCCTCCAGAATTCAAAGTTTTTTCTTAAAGAAACCACATGTTTTCTAATCCATTTGATATTATTTTTAGAAGAAAGTAAAAAAAAATATGCTCAAGCAACCTGCAGACCTTCTTGAAATGAGCTAGTCCAGTATATCTTGGAGCGGATCAGAAAACATTTAAATGATTAAAAGAAAAAAAAGAAAAAATAGCATGTAGCTCACTGGTTACTGCACTTTTCAGAGTGCATTCCCCAATGTTAGTTTTGGGCACCACTATTTTGTTTTTGGAGCCAAAAGTGACCAAATTTGGAAAAAAAGGTTTGAGTGCAAAAATTATCAGCTAAAAATAGAAGACGTGGTTTACAAGCTGTATCCATAAACCATATGGATACAATGTGCAGACAAATACTTGTTAATTAGTGCTAAATAGCAGACTGATAAAATATTGCAATAAACATAGAGCACTAACTTCTTGGATCATCAGAGGTTTTCATTAAAATTACTCAAAAGCCACCTACACACATAAATATTAAGGCTGCCACAAACAATTATTTTGATAGTCGACTAGTCACCGATTATTTTTGCGATTAGTTGACTAATCAGATCATGCATCCATTGGATGTAAAACGTACAGCTTGTTGCATCAGCATGCGTCTGCGCTTATATAACTATCATTAGCTTACAGCTTGAAGTGTTTAAGGTATATGCTAACGAAAAATAAACACAAAATGATAGTTTAAACTTTTAATGAATTTTGCAGATTGTCTCAGTGGAGTTTAATAAACTCAGCCGTCTGCTCCTTGCTATCTAAAATATAACAGGACACTATCTCACACTTCTGTTTAATCAGTTGTCTGTTTGACGTTTATTCAGCTGTGTGAAAACTGTAACTTTGATCTCAGCCAAACCGATTTACTCAGGAACAAATAAAACACTGAAAAAGCCCAACAATAACATTTTTAAGTTATCTAAGTGACTTATATATCATGTTTAACCTGAGTAGCGAAAGACCGCAGGGGGTTTGAAAACTTACCGGGAGTCCGCTGTTCTCACCGGCTCTTGTGAGCTTTGAACCCCGGCTAGCTATCCTAACATATGTCTCCGAAAACGTCGGAGCACTTTTACAAATATGTGACCGAACCGAACAGATATTTGAACTTTACACAGCTACATTATTTCCTGAAAACATGTTAAAAGTTTATTTTGTGACCTAGAAAGAGTAATAAAAGTAATATTAAAACCAAGTAGCTACCACCATTGTTGGAAACTGGAATTGGCTGAGCTGTGCTATGAATTCTGGGATAGGTTTGGTCATACGCCCGACCCATCCTTCAAATCAGGGGAAAAGTAGGATGCGTTTGTCGGCTGCATTTGCAGAAGTCTTCGAATTTGGACAGGCTTCGTCACGTCGCTGTAACGTAATCGCCTTCAAATGCTGCCTCCGAAGGATGCGGTTCCTGAATTTGGACACAGCTATGATACCGGAGTTGCTTCTTCTTCTTCTAACGGCAGCTGGCATCCTTATGCAGTCAGTGCTGCCATCTTCTTTTTCAGTCCGTTATTACACTCTGAAATCCTACTACTTATTCCGGTGTCTTTCAGGATCTCACAAGGCTTTAAATGAGGCGTCGACTATTAAATTTGTGATCGACGATTTTGATAGTCGACGTAATCGTGGCAACCCTAATAAACTTGGTGTTGAAATTCAGTTTCAACATGTTCTTTTCAAAGTTGGGAAACACAGGAGTCTATGGGGATTGAATCACTTTTGGAACCAGCCTCAAGAGTCCATGAGATGAAATGCACTTTTTGGTACATTTGAGAGTATCTTGTTATTTGATTCAATTTCAAATAAAAATGTGAGCTAATGCAAATATTACACTAACCCCAACCATGAGCATGCAAGTCAACCACAAAGACTCCCTTTGTGAAACACACTAGAAACAGAAAAAGAACATTTGAGCCCCTTTCAAGGGCTTCAGCTCTCATGTTATTCATAATTTTAGTTTGTTAACCTCCAATTCGTGGCGTATTTTGTAATTTATCTGCAGCTCATGGGTGCTGCTGCCTGAGTGAGGATTTCCTGCTTAAATATTTTACAATTGAATAAAATGGATAGCATGCAGTCATAGTTCAGCAGTTTTTTATTACAGTGGGATGACCTCTTTTTTTTGCCAGCAGGGATATGAAAAAATGATAAAGGCCAATGGCTCTATTATAACCACAATCACTGAGGCTCTGCAGAGCAGAGAGCATCCATATCTTAAATATAGGTCTGAGCTTCTCAAAGCTGCACTGCATTCATTAATTTTTGATGTGAACTTACATAAGAGACAAAGTGAGTGCTGCAGGGTCTGGCTTACAGGCAGGGACTCCGCCAGCAGAGGGGTTTCCACATTTCACTAAATCTTAAAACCACGTCCATACAAGTGTAATGGACGGTGTTTTTGGATGCAACAGGCATGGATGATACCGACTGCTACATGAGCATGAATCTCCACAGGTTGTGAGGTGGATGGTGTCATGACAGTGACAGTATAAACATGTCCACCTTTGAAGATGTTGCTATACTTTTTTTTTATACTTTTTTTTTTTTTAACAATAGACTGATGCCTTTATATGTCTCCTTGTAACAGCAAAACAGCAATATGTAAATTATTGCATTTTCTTAATTTATGTGCAGTAAGGTACTCTAATGTGATAGAAGGATTTCCTGTATCAAAAATGAGAAAAATGACAATGATAATATCCCAGAGTTGATGTCTTTAGATTGATAGTTGTTTTGGAAGCAACCAATTGTCATTATATAAAACATACATATATATATGATAATGGATTTTACCCATAAAAGAGCCTTTCTTTTGAAGAACAGATCATCACAAACTTCGTACCAGTGTCAATGGTAAAAAGTTTAAATTAAATTTTACAATAAAAAGTCTAAACACTATAAAATGTCAGACAAGAAAATAAAAGCACCAAGATAAAAACAACCTGAAAGCAATAAAAGAGTGAGTTTGTTCAAATAATTTCCAAACCGAGTCAAAAGATGAGATGAGATATATATTTGTATTATTTTAATACTTGAAAGGAAGCTGAAAGGAAACGGAGCTCCGATAAGAAAATGTAATAAAAAAGGAAATACATTTTTAAAAAGTATTTTCAGCACAAACAGCAACTTTAACATACGGAAGAATGAACACCCAGCGGTTCAAAGTTCGGCAGTAAGGGAGGAAGCGGTTTTGCCTCGGGGTGACTCAGATCACATCGATCTGTAAATCAAGTCCCAGAAGGTTTAGACTCCATCTGGGGTCTGAAGGTCTGACTCAGTGAGATCACAACAACACACTTGTTTGCAGTCTCATTGTCAGTGTAGCAGGTCAGCCTGAGATGTCAACACTTGCAACGAAAAAGGCATATGGATAAAAACCAGCACGAATGTCTCGATGTACATCTGCGTCACGCCTCTTGTTTTAATGCCCACAGCAGCCAAGGAACAGCTTGCATTTAAGCAGGGGCGTGAAGTAAGAGCCACAATTGTTTTTCGCTTTTACTGCAAAAATGGCTGCTAAGCCAGTGTCTACAGACTGAAAACAGAATCAGATGAGACTGCAACAAACAGACGCTTCCTATGCAGTGCTGCAATTTAATAAGTAAAAGCAGTGCATGTAGAATCTTAGGGCGAGGGCTTTTTATCGAGTCGCCATTTTGAAAGCAGAGCTGAATACACACAGTGAGACAGCATGTACCACACAACAACATGTATGGCAGTTTTACTTGGTACTTCAACAACTACACAGACGCAGAATGAAGCACCAGCTCCTCTTTTCCGTCCACTTGGTGGAGAAGCGCTGATTTACAGCAATCTACCAAATGGAACAAAAATAAAAACACACATGCTAGAGCCGCTCTTCCATACAGAACAAACATTGGTTAAAATTAATATAAATATATATCCGGCCACTATACGAGTCACACCGCTTTACATTTACTGTCTGATATTCAATATCTAACCTAAAACAAACATTAATTGAATGATGAAACCTTCAGCCTGCCCCTGAACTATTAATGTTAATAACACTGTTAATAACAATTTAATTTTTCACAACAAAGACACCAGCTATGTGCTGCATGTGGTGCTGTTAAATAGTCTTCTTAAGAACTGTTCTGGAAGCAGCAATTACACTCTGCTGCAGACACGGATGAGTAGGCAGTGCTGTTATACTTCTTAGAAGTCTGACTAGTTGCTACATTGTAATGTGAGGTCTCCACTTCTGAGTTGCCATCTGACTGGACATTTATGCTTCAGTGGGGAATCTATGGGGAATCTAGCTAAGTTGTAACCGCAAACTGTGGCGTCGACACAGCTCACAGCCTGTATATATCCAGCTACTCTTACACTGCAGTTTTTCATTTTAAGAATACCCTTCATCAATTTAAATATAAGGAGTAATAATTAAAAAAAAATCTAAATTCATGGAGGGAGATTGCTGAAACTATCAAAATGGATACAAGGGAATATACCAGCATTGCAGCATTTTATTTGTTTCTATCAGCTGGTACCCCACATAAAACATAGGGACACAACCACACGGTAATTAACACAATGCACCTCGCACGAGAAATGTTGACAGCAACGGCGGCCACTTAAATCGGTTACATTTTAGGCTCTACAAGTAAATCACTGCAGAAGTTTAAATCAGGCCTGATTATGAAATTCATATCCCTCTGACTCAACCAGAGCCAAGCAGACTCACAGACATGGAATCTATAACATGCTTTTAACTGACTGACACGACCGGAAAGCATCTGCGTGGCAGCCATAAAAAAAGCTGGTTAAATTCTTTGAATACCTATACTGCTTTTTTTTTATTACCACTTTTAGCAAAGAATATGCCTGCGAACAGTCTGTAAACAGCGTTGTCAATGTTATGTTGATGGTGTTGTTCAATAAATATTAGTGTGTTTTTGTATAAGCTAGGATGTGTTTTGAACCTTCACTGACCAGCCATGTTAAACCCATCTGTAAATCCTGTGTATTCTGAAGCTAAATCTTATAAATCTTTTGTGCATTGTGGTTCCCATTTCCCAAGTCCTTAAATTCTCTCTCGCATTGATGGAAAACGGCATCAAGGTCAAGGAAAAGTGATTAGACAAAGACACAGGGTTACTTTTTGGACTTTTTGACCACAGTCTTGGTTAATTCTTCTTAGGCTAAAGGAGCTAGAGCCTCATGCAGGCCGTTCAAATGACAGACGCACTGAGTCAGCATCCGTCGTCTCTTGTGGTCATCAGGATGACGGCAGCAGCTTGAGACAGATACAGAACACTCGACTGTCTGCAGGTAGGCGTGACCGTGTGTCTTCAGTGGGGACGAGGTCGAGGTTGGTGAGATAATAATGATCAGTATGAGAGCTGGAATTTACAACGTACTTTATTTTTAGACATTTTTATTAACATCACTTCAACTGCATGTAATATAGCTACTTTGTATTGCTTTAGAGCACAACTGGCTCCACCTGTCTGTTACAGAAAGGCAAGAGATATACACCCCCTGCTGCAGTGGCACCCATTACATGGCTCTGTAATACACTGTTATAACCAAGAAATCTATTCAGGAGATAATTTAAATAAGGCTGGGCAACAAAGATCCTAATTTTGAATGTGATCTGCTCTTAAAATGCATCACCAAATAAATAGCAGTGCAGTATGAGGCCTGCTCCATTAAGGGAGAAGAAAAACAATCATAATTACTAGGGGTGCAACGATACAACGATACAAAAGAGAGTTTATTACAGAGAAATGGCTCTTTCCAAAATAAAAGCTATACTATACGCTTCTTCTGGGCTATATTCTCAGCAGCATATAAACATATCAGGTGCCCATAAGGAGAATCATGTGCTAACGGCTGTCTAAATGACTCAGGTAAAGTTTGTAGCATGCGTGCTTGTTGTTTTTGTCTGCTTCCACTTGTCTTTGCACGAGGATGATGTCGGCGTAAATGTGCAGTCATATTCGTTGTGTTCCCACTAGTGCTGTCAGCATTAATCTCGTTAAAATGACATTAACGCCATAACGCGGCAAATCTCCGTTAACAAGTTACCGCGGATCGCCCCGTGCTTGGGGCTGGACGGCGTCAACACGTTAACAAGCTAACTGCGCTAACGCACTAGTTCCCACAAATTGAGCATTGCATGGCACATCCGACATACTGTTTTACTTTTGTCCATGACGCGCTTACCATAAGGGTCATGCTTCACATGAAAACCAAGATAGTTCTAAACACCAGATCTGAATGAGGGTGGGGGAGGTTCAATTTCGGCTAGCGTTGAGGTAGTTGCCATGTTGCAACGAGCTTAGCTTCTGTCTTGCTAGCTTGCGCTGCGCTCAGTGGATCTGCACTCGACAGTGCAGCCTAGGCGGAGTAGTCGAACGCAGATCCACTGAGCGCTCAACACAGACAGCATCGTCAGAAGAAAAGTTGATAAAATAAATAAAAAATGTTGTATTGTTCGATACATATGCGTACCGAAAGCACTGTATCGAACAGTTATTTAAAAATAATTATGCTAAGACTTTGAAAAAACTGTACATATTTTTTCTACTTCTTCTTTTAAAATTGGATTTTAATTATAACTTAATTTGTTTTATGTATATATATTATCTTGTTTTAATAATCACTGCAAGCCACAACTGTAGCTGAAATTAAAATTAGACGAATGCCTTTATTTTACATGAACTTAGCAAAAGCCTGAACAGCTGTGACATTACTAAGATGACACTTAGTTTGTAAAACAGAAGAAAGCATGATGGAGGAAAAAGGTTTCAAAGACGCAAAGAAATGGATGGATTTTAATTCTGCCTCAAAAACATCACCATGTTGGATTTTTCTGCATCTCAGTATGGATAGTAAGCATGACTAGGCTGCATATATTTAAGTCTTACTTAGCAAAATGCATGCTCTATGTGTTTTCCTGTTATTTTATTTTTTATGTCAAATGAAATTGTTGAAACATATTTTTCTCACAGGCTTGGTGAGTTTTCTGTGGCGGAAGGACAAAATACTTTATACACAGGAAAAACCCAGCAAGTGGTATCTGATGTATGCTGATAATGAAACAATGTAATGTACAAAAGAAAAAAGGTAAAATGTAAAAACCTTTTGACTGGGGTGAGATGCTGCATCAGCTAATTCAATAGAAATCTCTTTTCTTGAGCAGAGTTTTTGGTCATTAAAAACTTTTCCACTATAAATAACTGTTCCTGCACCCAAGTCCATAGGTTTGCCTTCTTGTGGGTCCCAATTCCCAGGAGAAGAGTGGGAGTTTAGTGTTATGTGGATTGAGTGGTGGTCAGCCTAACGGTGCAATCTTCAGGTACA
The DNA here is from genome assembly GCF_051167445.1 of Perissodus microlepis. Lineage (NCBI taxonomy): Eukaryota > Metazoa > Chordata > Actinopteri > Cichliformes > Cichlidae > Perissodus > Perissodus microlepis. Next base: position 27,339,770 of record NC_140465.1, on the reverse strand, counting down.
AAAAGTGAAGACAGATCATTTTATTTTCTTGGCCAGTCCTGCAGGTAAGATCTGTGTGTGGGAAGCACTAAAGTACATCCATGACACGTCAATATCATCAGATACTGAAATCATAGTCAGAACAGTTTCAGCCAAGTGCTTTACAACCAATCTGCCACTACAATAAAGGCAACAGTCCAATTTACACATAAAACTGCCACTGGACTTACCAGAACAGGTTGCCTGTCTCTCACATACCTGACACATTTCTAAAATTATCGTAAAATTATGAAAACGAGGTTCATTTGTTTCCCAATTAACTGATGAGTATAGATAATGTGAGAAAACAGTGAAAATGTCCATCACAGTTTAATCACAGCCTGGGGTGATTTGTCTAGCCAGCAGCTCGACACCCAAAGCAGTTTAGAGTGATATAAGCGATCAATCAACTAATCTGTTCAGTTCTAGTTCGATCAGATGTAGGCCACCTTGCCTGAAACAGCGCCCATTTAACCTCATAATTTATTTATCCAAAAATACAGCGTTAACCTTCAGCGGCAAAAATCAGTGATGCTGCTGTTAAGGTTTAGCAACAAATAACATCAAGATGCACCAACATAGGTGTGGCAGGACCACTTCATTTGAACCACTTAATGAGAAATCGAAATAATCCTGTAAACTCTACGAGATGGTCTAATAAGACCATTGTTATACATGGAAATAGCATTGATCTATCCACTGAAGACATTCAATGAACATGTTTTGTTAGTTTAGTCACCTAATTCACTGACTTGCAACTAATTTGATTACCAAATGACTGTAAAAAGTTACCCGCATAACATCTACTCCATAGACACAGAGTAGTGTTACCAGATGGCCATTTTTAAAAATATCATCATTACTTTTAAGACACTTATGTATAACTAGGCGTGAATCCTGTCTCATCTGTTGTATGGTGAAGTGAAGGGGTCCTTGTAGACCCTATGGTGTGAACACAGGGGTGTCCTTAGGAGTTTTTCCTGGCATTCTTATGCTCATCTTGAATTATAATGTTTTCTGTCACATTTTCTTCTACTCAATTAAGATTAATATAAAACAATTCTTTCATCAACTTCCCAAAACATTTTGACATTGAATAACCATTGGCTGTCCATCTTTTCTTGATGTCTAGTCTTGAAAACACGCCATAAATCCGACTCAAACTCTTGACCTCTCTCTTGACCATTCATCCATTTTCTTCTGCTTATCCAATTCAGGGTTGCGGGGAGGGCTAGAGTCCATCACAAGAAGGGCAAGAAGATGGGTACTTCCTGGACCCTGCCTCAAGGCTGACACTGAAACAGACAACTATTCATGCTACCATTCATTTAACACCTACAAACAATTTAGAATCACTAGTTAAATTACATGCATGGGTTTAGGTTAACTGTGGGTTAGCTTAGCTTTTTGACCATGTTTGCTGGGTTTCCAACAGGGATGTCCAGATGATGTTGATAAGATAACACGCAAGAGATGGCAAAATTTTGTTTTCAACTTTCATTCTGGAACCACATATCAACCAAGACACCAACATAAAACAGTGGTTTAACATAAACTTTACTTTGCTGTAACGTCTAACAAAGACACCCAGGCGAGAAAAAGTAAGCCTAGCAGACAGTAAACGTTTGTCTCCAACATTGGCACAACCTTTATTTTGGAGCCATGCTTGATCCAAGGCTAGATGTTGACTAGAAAAGACAGCCAGTAGGCAGTTTGGCAGTGTCAAAAGGTCAGGAGGTTGAGTTTCCCTCATAGTATTTTTTTTTTAAATTCGTTATGTTGTTGTAGTCCATAAATAAAAGGATAATATACAACAGTTCCTTATCAGAGACTTAATTTGTTAGAAAGTCCAACCAGAACATCTAGGTGATAAGGAGGTACGTCCAACAGACGACCCTTGCTCAACTGTCATTTTCAAAACCTTGTCTAAACAAAAGCGAGACCTTAGAAAAGTGGCTCAATGCATTTGCCTGACAAGAAAATGATCCCTTCTCTAGCCCTAGGGGGGAGACACAAAACCTTTCAAGGTTGCCAGGAAGAGCATCTGGTGTCAAAATATGCCAAACCAAATAGGCAGTGCTACCTGCTGTGCTTGTGAATGGAGGACTAGTTAAAATCTTTAACCAGAATTGAGAGACAACGGTTATTCAAATTTGAAATGTTTGCTTGGTGTTATCATAATGGTTGGAAGCCACATAATCATATTTCATTCCAAACCTCGATAAACTGTACAGACTTCGGTGGAATACAAAAAACTAGCCATTTTCCCTTTAGAATCAAGCAAACAGCAAAGTCATTGCTGTCATACCTATAATTCAACCCTTTTCAACAAAGAGTCTTCAAAGTTTCCCTTTCTACTAATTTTATTTTGCAAAAAGCCTCTATGTTCCGTTAATTTGCAGCAGCAGAAATCAGAAGGAGCAATGCCCTCTTTTGGAGGTCACAAGCTGAGGAGGAGTCACCTCATGAGCCAAGATGCGGGATCCCCCCTCCTTTCTAACGCAATAAGGCAGGACACACCCAGCTACAGAGGGGAGAAGGAGAAGGTGGAGATGGATGAAATGAGAAGAGAGGAAAAAGAAGCAGAACTGCTGCTGCTCCTCCTCATCCGCCCATCTTAGCCGATGACGTAAGGACGGTCCTTCGTTAATTAAAATAAAGCGCAGTCGGTAACGATTTTTCCACCCTTGTTCAATACCGGCAGCCTTGAAAACGCAGAAGTAGTATTTACAGTGCGAGTGCTAAATATGGGGGAACCACTCCAACAAGCTTAACAAGCTCATCCTGAAGGCGCCACATTCGTGTCAACAGTGTGAGGACACCACAGTGATACAGAAATATACACAATTAATATCACAACAGGGACAAACAACCGCAGCAACCAACGCTCGCTGCTCAGAGAGCTGTTTTTAACCAACTTACCACAGGTCCTGTGTTTTTTCTGATGGTAAAAGGCGCCTTTTCCGGTTACCACTGGAAATATCACTCGGAAAGCAACACACTCAAGCCAGAGACTGTTAACAAATTGTTTCCAGGCGCCCGGAGACATCCGCGGGCGGTCTGATTCCTGCCTCGCAGCCAATGCACCAGCAGATACGTGCCTCGCTGTCGCCCGGGGAGACCTGGCACCAGAGCACCATTACGAATCTGCTCTTTTTGATCTACATCTCCTTGTTGGTTTGTGAAAACGCAATTTTGTAGCCATTAATGAAAAATTACAGACCTTTTAGAAACAACCCTTCAATTCGGCATACCCCAATGACACGTAAAAATTTAATATTCAGAATAAAATAACAACTTTTACCAGCAGGCTCCTTAGTTTGGCAGGCGGCAAACTAACTAGCAGTGCGTATCCAGTTCAAAAGTTGTTTTTTTCGCCAAAAGTGAGTCATCGTCTGTAAATTTTACAGGTGTCTGATTGGAAACCATTGCACAATATCACAGTGTATGCTTTATGGGTATTTTAGTTTGTCGAAAAGCGTTTTAAGTTGGATTTTAAAGTCCGCATTATGAATGAAGACCCGACAGCGTTGACTGCAGAGAGGGAACGGCACGTATCGGGGCTGTAACCTAGCTAACAGCCGGGACGTTTGGCGAGGTGAAAGAGACAGAAACCGTACCTCGGGATTTCTGAGAGACACTGTTGCTATTAGGGAGGAAAATACGCCAAGATGCGTGTTACAGTGCGTCGGACTGGGATAGTTGTGCGTTCACACCTGTGGAAAATCCCAAAAATATGCCTGTAGTTGCTAATAAGTGGGTGTCAAGGTAAAGAAACGGCAGTTATGAACGTTACCCGGATGCTGAGCAGTGCGGACAACTGGGGGGGGGCACGACAGACTCCTTAAAACACAGCAAAATGTCACTTTCACGGTCTCCGACAGACTAAGCGAGCCTTTCTTGCCTTTCAGCCACAAGTGAATTGAAAGATTGTGCAGACTCGTGGTGAGTTAAGTTTAATTAAGAAACAAAAAACACTGAGATTAGACGTTACCTCCACTCCGTGGATCTTCGTCCAAATCACGTCCTGTGGCTGAGTCGGAACGGTTGGGAAGCGTCTTTAGTTTAGAGGGGTTTGTCCATTTCCCAGCAGAGCTCCAACTTGAAAACTGCAGTGGCGAAAAAAATGACTGACAGGCCGGGTGGTGGTTGGTGGATAAAACCTTGAACCGTTCCTGACGTTTAAACCGTTTTTAAATACATCAGTAGGGGCACCAGCTCTGTTCCTGCAGTGGTGGCGGCAGCCCCGAGCAAGGAAAACAAACCAGATCCAGATTCAGTCAGAAACGAATCCTTTAAAAGGAGAAGATAAACTCACCCTCTCTCCCTCTCTTTTTCTCTCGCTCACTCACTCTCTCCCTCTCCTGGAATAAAAGCAGAGGAGGGAAAAGGCTCTGTTAACAAAGAGCAGATCCAGAAAATGAGGACTGGTGGTGTGTTTGTGTTGCTTAGCGGTGGGTGGAACTGAAGGGGGGGTCCGGCACACTCAACCAGACCAGAGGAAACACCAAAAGTCCGGATCAGATCTTTTCCTGCCAAGCTGGGAAACTGAAAGAGAAGGAGGTGAGCTTGTGGTGGCGAGCAGGGGGGAGGGACCAGACCGGGATTGCCCTGTTTTTAAGGTGGATCTATGAATTAATTAGGTAACGAGGCAGAAACAGAGCCCTGCTCTCGAGAACAGCCCCGGGCCACAGATGCAGTCTGGAAACTCAAGGGGGGGGGAGGAGAAAAAAAAAAATCCAGATCTGGATCCAAACAAATCAAAGCATAAGACCTTGACTCATTTGTTATTATATACTATTATATACTATCATTATTTTGATGTTTTTTAAATATAAGATTTGACAACGAGAATACTTTTGTAGCCCATTATCTTAACCCAAACGTTTTAGTACGTTTAGAAAAACGGTTGTCAGACTAATTTTGAGATAAAGCTTTTTCAAGACTAAAGCCATAGTTACTTCACGTTTTCAGAAAACCCTGCCCTGATTCAAGAAAAAGTCCAATTTTTACCAAAAAGTCCATTTTGGTAAAAATAAATAAATATATAAATAAAAATAAAAAAATAGTTACTAAACAGTAATAATTTGAATCAAAAAATAATAAAGCCAAAATATGAATTTTTTTCTTTTTTTAGAAGAAGTATAGTTTGAGGCAAAAGCCACGACAAAAGTCATATTAAATAATCACTATACTGGTGTGCATTTGAAGCCATCATATCAATTCCAAAATAATTCAAGGCTAAAGTTTCAGGATAAAAATCAGAATATTTTTAAGTTTTTTCATGAATTATCCCCCTTTACGTCTTTTTTTGTATTCGCTTATTTTGTCACAAAAGTTGGGGGGAAATTAATGGAAAACACCAGTTGTAATGTAAAACTTTTTTTCTTTTTTGAAAATTCTAGATTAAATCTGAGATCTTATTATTAATTAATAAAATTGTAATCTTTTTACTTTAAAAAGTGTTTTAAAGGTAAAGTACAATTCAAAGATGAAAATCCAATTTTTTTTAATATAAAATTATAATATAAAAATATAAAAGTGATTGATATAATCTGATAAAATTTATTTTAACATTTACCCATTATGCCCACCAACTGACTGGCAGCCTGTCCAGAGTGTATCCAGCCTCTTCCACAGTGACAGCTGGGATAGGCTTCAGCCCTCCTGTGATGTTAAACTGGATGTTTTCTGTATTTTCTTTAGCTAGGCATTGAATGGTATTTGCCATTTACCATTTATGGAAATATTTAAAAACTTATTTAAGTGTTTCTTCTTCAGTCACCTTTTCCAAATTGCATTTAATCATTATTTATTATTAATCTCTGGCTATCTTCCACAGCTAGTCTTTATCCTGTCTATCCTGTCACTCTTGATCAGTGTTTCCCAACCTTTTGGAGCCATTTCACATTAGAAAAATCACACGGCACACCACCAAACAAAAATGTCACAAAAAGCATATTGATAATTTTTCCCCATGCACCAGGTATAGCGAAATTGGCTCGGTTTGTCCACAACAGAAATGGGCAGTAGTGCGTTACAAGTAACATGTTACTGTAATCCGATTACTTTTTCAAGTAATGAGTAATGTAAGGGATTACTATTGCAAAAAAAGACATTAGATTACTTTTACTTTCCTGTAAGCACGCTGTGTTACTGCGTTACTAAACTGTCATGATTTTGTTTGTGAGAGTGTCTCATGTTATGACGTTAAAAAAATTAAAATATTAAAACTAATAAAACAATTTTTAGAAAAAGGCTTTCCATTTGATTCAATTTTATATGATGGATTATGCATAAAAAATAGAATTGGGCTGAAAGGTCTATTGCTTTTTTATGTATTCAGGTTGTGTATCATGTTTTTGAAAAGTAACTAATTACTTTTGAAAATAAGTAATCAGTAAAGTAACGGGATTAATTTTTTCAATAAAGGAAAAACGTTAGTAACTAATTACTTTTTTCAAGTAACTTGACCAACACTGGTCCACAATATATATTTTTTGCTTTCTTCTGACCACTACTCATGCTAGGGCCTTCATCTGGGTCGGAACTTTCTCCAGGACCCAGTTCAGATTGACTACTTTTTCTTTACAAATATTTATCTATTGCTATTTCATGCTGCAACTTCTAACAGCATGACTAGTATGTAATTTCTTCTTCGTCTTCTTCTGTTTTACGGACGGTTGGCAACCCATTTAATTAGAGCAGGTAGCTGTACTGCCCTCTAGTGGAAGAGAATGTAATTGTTCTGTGCGTTACTCACAATCGCGAGTACTAATCAGGTGGAACCAGATAATCTTCCACAGCACACCTGATCATTTCACACACAGTGGTTGGGAAACACTGCATTAGATGACTGCTCTGAGCCTTGTTCTTCTGGAGGTTTCTTCCTGGTTTTTTTTCCTGTTAAAAGGGAGTTTTTCCTTTCCACTCTCACCAAAACACTTGCTCATAGGAGATGATCTGATTGTTGAGGTTTTCGGTTTTCTCTTTATTATTATTTTAGGGTTTTAACTTGTAACTTTTAAAGGACTTTCTTGAGGAAACTGTTTTTGTGATTTGGTACTATACAAATAAAACTGAAGTGAATTGAACCACAGTTATCAGATTACATCATATTGTGTCCATCTGTTGGACACACCCAAGAGTCTAAACAACTCCACCCTTGTAACCATGATCTAACCACTGTGCTGAAGACAAAGAAGATCCATGAGAAAATACTTTAAAACTTTTCTCAGCACATTTATTTTAACATCAGTTAAGTTTCATAACTTTTTCACCCTGACAAGAATAAGCGGAAGAGAATGGATGGATAGAAGTGTTACATTAAGTTCCTGAGTTTTGTTGCCTTGAAGTAAATACAAACAATAAGAAAGTGGATGCTGCAACACATTAGCAACCTGTCCACCTCTCAACCCATGACTGTGACAGCCCTCCTGTGACCTTGAACTGGACAAGTGGGTAGATGGATGGTACCTTTTATTATTATGAATATTTTTTTAAGTAAAATTAAAGATTAAAACATGACAAAGATACCTCTTTGGTGAGGTGTTTTGGGTATGACCATCTTGGAAGAGGGAGGTCTGGACATCTGTCCCTGAGACCCAGACCCAGACATAGTACAAGTACAAGATGAATTAGTGAATGAAATAAAAATTTATGGAGAAAAGTTAGAAAAAGCCAATATTATTGAGTAGTAGTTATATTTTTTTTACTCAGATTTATTTGGGGACTTCCAAGAGGAGTCTTGACCCTCTGGTTGGGCACTTCTTTTGATTTATGTTCAGTTAAAAGACATTAAATTGAATCTGTCTTGAATTTAATTGAATCTCCAACAATCAACAAAGGGTCTGCTTGAAATAGCAGTCTACTGAATTGTTCTTGTGTCATCTGTTCCTTTATTATGGGGGTTTGGTTGGGTTTCATTCTCTTTGTTGTGTTTAGTTCTGGGTAAAATCTATTGAAGTTCTTCCCTGAAAATGATTTATTTAAGCCTCCAAGCTCCTGTGCACATCTGTTTAATATGGAGATATGAAAAAAAAAACAGAGACCACATCATTATAAATCAGAGGTGGAGGTGGATGTTGATGAGATGGTGATTTATTTATTTATTTTATTCGTGCAAATGCAGAACTTGAACAAAGATTCTGAAAAGAAATTTCTCTCTGACTGCCAACTGGCCACTCAATCAGCTCTTCCTCCTACGCTATGCTAATGACAGAGAGGCAGAGAGGTGGTTAAAGCTGCCATTTAACAGCACATTACACTGCCTCACTTTAGATAAAAAACTGACTGCAGATGAAAGAGAGCCGCAGAAATGTTCACAGTCCTCATCAGTCCCTATCTCATCCTTACTGTGTGCATTTGTGAGACGGTTTTATTAGTCTCAATTTACACTTGAAACACCGTATAACCTTTGCACTACACAGTTTCCTTCCAGTTATTGTTGGAGATGTCAATATAATGTATTTTAAAACTCAGCAAATAAGTTGTACATTCAAGTAAGCATTTTTCAAATAGCATATTTACAAGGAAACTGTTTTTTTCTTTTTTTATTTGAATTTTTGAATTGGTCTGACTTATATTTTGTATTGTTTTTTGTTCCACCTCCAAGGCAAAGGATCATTGCAAGTTGTTTGTCTCTTTGTCAGCAAGATTATATGAATGACTACCAAGCAGATATTTCATCAAACTTGGTGGAGAGGGGATTTAAGGAGCATTTTGGTGCAGATCCAGATGACTTTCTTTTAAATATTTGAATAAAAATGGATTCCATTGGTTAACAGAACATTTAACATTATGTGCATATTTAAACCATCCATCCATCCATCCATCCATCCAGTTCTTTTAACATTAAATCTTAATAACATAAATTCACAAACATTTAACTTAGAGGATCCACTTTGTTTTAATTCCAGTGGTTAGGGGGTCAAGACTACAAGGGTGGGGTTATAAAGACTTTTGGGTGGGTGTGTCTAATTGACAGGATATGATATAATGTGATTGTTAGTATAGTCAGGAAAAGCACACTGTAAAAAATGGAAAACAGCCTGGTTTTGTTTTTTCCAAGAAGTTTATGAGCATACCATTTAGTAATATTTGACTTCAATACTCTGTGGAAAAATATAGGAAGACATCTAATAATATTATGACATTATGTATTCATTCTAACATAAATAATAAGCTTATTATGTCAATTAGTTATTAGGCATTGATCTTGAATGTTGATTTGGTGGTCTGTAGAAACAAGCTGTAAACTAACACATGCCACATCTTACAGTTTCAGAGATTTCTTTGTGTTTCATGTCAACAATAATTGAAAAGGCCATTCGCAGCATTGGTATAACAGGCGTCCAGACTGGAAGCGACTAGCAGCAACTAGTGTCATCTGGCTGACCACAGACAGATGAATGAACTGCTGGTGAGCAGTAGCTATTACAGAGTCTGTTTGAGGCTCAAAAATTCACAAGGAGTCCTCCAACCAGATTCATCACCATTATGTTAAAAATATTATAATGAATTAATAATAATACCAGTTTAATATTTCTTTTATGTTGGCTGAAGTAAAATGACAAAAAAGTAACATGGCATATCATTTTACAAGGATTATTTAGAGTGCAATGCATGTACAGTATAATAAAAAAGTAAAATTCTGAACTTAACATTATCAGCATTTGGAGGGGGTCACCTTATCCTTCTATTCTGGTGTTGATGCCAGAAATGATTTGGGGAAAGATAGCGTGATATAGTATAAGACACTCAAAACAGTTAATAGCATCAAATTACAAAGCTTTAACATGGCAGATATGGAATATACAATAAAATGCACACACCACAATGCACATATAGCACAATAATATGCACCAGTAATGGATGCCAATGTACTTAGAATGCATATCCAAATTTCTTTATATCAGAATTTTTTATCTTAGCATTAACAGTTTGACAGTTAGCTCAGTCGATCCGCTTTTTTCATTTAACTTTAATAAAGTCCAAAATTACAATAAGTTCTCTTATATTATTGTTTATTGGCAGCTGTCATTATTTTTCCCCATCTGTTCATCCATCCATGTTCTTGCACTGATGCAATCCAGTCTGTGTTTGTGCTTTGCATCCATACAGCTAATAGATGCTTACTTCATTTGCTAGAATTAGCCAGCACCTTAACACTCCACCCTTTCATCTTTTCAGCATGGTCAAATTAGATAACTGGCAGGAGCATCCACAACAGTTTAGTTTATTTACAACATATGGTGTCCCTCAGATCTCTTAGGATGTTTCAGTGAACTGTCTTTGCACAACCCTGCAAATGTATAAATAAATAAACAAACAACAACAGGGTTGCTCCTGGTCACTCCCCTGAGCTGATCTGCCACCACCTGGATGGGGGCGGGGATTCTGGAGGCGTCCCTGCTTTTGGCATGGTCACTCTGGACTCTTTTGCTGAAAAACACTATTTAGGTTTGGGAAGAGAACTTTAATGACCACAGCTGATTCTCAGTACTAAAGTCGAGTCAATTTGTCATAGAAGTTGCTCCATAGTGAAAGTGAAGTGGTTCCAAAGTATAGCAGCAAGGAGCTCTTGATAGGAATAGCACCTACCTTGTACCTTTAGAGTTGAGAGCTAAATACATGTGCTTATAGGACTGGAAATCCATAATTTAGTGAATTTCTTTGCTGATTTCTGTTGGTATGGTCTGGATCGTTATGTCACTGCAACCAAACAATGCTATCAGATTATGCTCTACATTTATGTATCAGTGGGCCAATAAAGACCCCCTCCTCTTAAGATACTGTGGTGTTGAAGATAGATATTTTCATGTTGCCCAAACTCAGAAGTGTCTTCTTGCTGTAACTACAGTATCAGCAAATGTACAAGTTGCTGAGCTTTGTGTCAGGACGCAGAGTTCATGGTGGATGTAGTTGATACAACAGGTCACACCTCAGTTTAGTAAACTCAAAGGGCTTGGAGCGGGTTGTCTTAAAATGTTTTTAAAACTTAAAAAAAATGGTGCAGATTTTTATTTAATAAATCTCAATAAGTGATATCAGTGAGTGGAGTGTTTTACTGGAAGTCAAACTGCCACTGATCGTCCTGCTGTTAGCTCTCCATAAATCAAAGCTGGACACTGTTGGTTCAGACCGTTGGAGTGTCATAAAAGGAAAACATACTTGCAAAAGGGGGTAGTATTTTTATTTATTTATTTACTTTTTAAAATATGGATATGAAATTGAAAGTTTTTGCAGTGAACTTCAGACTTCAGATTCTCCCCATAAATTCAAACATTGTCTGATAATACTGGTGCTCATTACACCTTGTACCATGTCAGTGTTGATGTTAGACCCGACCCCCCAACTATAACTAAAATAGAAATAATGTGCCTTGTCAAGACTTACCTGCTTGATTCATTGCAGTCCTTTACCTCCCCTCTGTACCATACTGTTGTCACAACACACCCGTGATTCTAAGGTCAATATATCCTGCAGTGGCAGGACAGGCGGAAGAAGAACTGAACTTTTAATCTGAAAAAGTCCAGCATCTGTAAATACAATAAGTACTAGGCTCTGATTTTTTTGTGTGTTCCATCTATAACGTCAAAAAACAGGTAATCCTGATATTTACTTATCGATTGTAGATAATATTGTTGTAACCTAGCTATGGGTGGGCCACAATCCACTGTACCTCTAGTTCTGTTCCCAAACAAAACACGTGAATCATGAAGAACTCCATACTGGATCAGCGGGGGCCCAGGTTACCAGCAACCACCTCTGGTGCTGTTTGCCAACTGGATGCTGGTGAAAACTGTGCTACTGTTGGCTGAAGACAAAGAGAGAGAGAGATGACATGTAAAGTGCTGGTGTAACAATGAGGGATGCAGGGTACAAGAGGGTTAAGATGATATTTTAGTGATTAGTTAATAAAAACAAAATATTAAAACTAGTAGGATAAGTTTGTATCTGTTGGTTTTTGGTTCCCCCCCTTCCTGGTGAACTAGGGGTCAATTTGTCCTCTCACGAACAGTCAGCTTAACTGTGGTTTCGTATCAAAGGGGAGTGAGTTGACAGACCTTTCAGAATCCACAGACCAGCTGCGACTGTCACTCTTACCTGTAGAATGCATTCTGCCACTCACAGTCCGTGGCATACAGACCCAGGTCCACATACACATGGATTCTTTCTCTTTCTCCCTCATAATATTGCATGTTATGGATGTAGTCCTGGTGAGATTTTGAGGGTGTTAGCCTATTTTGAAAGGTCAGTGTTCAGAATCAGAATACTTTATTCACTCCGAAGGAAATTATGTGGTTATAGTTGCTCCAAAACAGTCAGTACCCGACTGAACAAAATTAAATAAGAAATAGCTCTGATATATACAAATAGTTCAATTATAAATATCCAGAATATTACAGAGGTGAAATATACATGACTGACATTTTACTCTAAACTGTAAAACTTGTTATTCGTTATTTTACTGTAGAGCATAAGTAAAAGGGTGTAACTATTGCACTGTGTAGTGTGCATTAGATGGAAGAGTACAGGGAGATAGGAAATCATTCCTGCCTGTGGCTGTGTCGTTCAGTGGTGCATTTGGGTAATCTCAGTCTCTCACTGAACATGCTTCTGTGACTGGCCAGCACCTCATGGAGTGGGTGGGAGGCTTTATCCAGTATTGTCCGTATCTTGGACGATATCCGCCTCTCCGACACCTCCTTAAGCCAGTCCAGCTCCATTCCCACAACATTACTGGTCTTGTGGATCAGTTTATTGAGTTTGTTGGCGTCTGCGACCCTCAACCTGCTGCCCCAGCATGCAACAGCATAGAGGATGGCGCTGGCCACAACAGTAAAAAAATCCTGTGCATTGCACACATGTTAAAAGACCTCACCCGCCTCAGAAAATACAGACAACTCTGGCCCTTCAACAAGGTGCTGTGAACAATCCTCAGAGATTTTTGATGCATATTGACATGATATTGACATATTGGCAAGCACAGCTTGATTGTACTGCCTCGCACTCCTCTGGGGAAAGCAAGGCATTATCATGCCAGAAAAGAGACATAATCTCTTCAGCATGTCTTGGTTCTGCTCCAGGGTCTTTTCCCAGTTAAGCATGACCAAGCTGCCTGTAGGCATCATCCTGGTCAGACACCTAAACCATGTCCAGTGGATCCTTTTGTAGCAGTGGGAGCATCCATTCATCTCTGACGTTACATTGTGTTTCTCATTCTCGATGCAGTAATTGCATTGGTGTGGACTACACCTAACACAATTAAGCTGATAAGGTTCTGGAAATTCAGTTTTCTGAAATATAGAGGGATGTTTCAATGGACTCATTGAATCTGAAAGGGTCTTTATGTCCTCAGTGTCCTCTTGACTGCCTCTGGCTTTAAGCTAAATTTATAGTACAAGCCTCTTACGGTCAACATGCTGTTCATTTTGTTAAAACTTTGGGTTGATTTGTGACATGATAACCTTGTATCAGATCAACCTCTTTTTCATCAGGTTGAGTTTTAAATAGCTGGAGATGATGGTGAAGTCAGTAGTGGCAGTCAGGAAACAAAAACATTCAGCAATGGCAAAAAAACAAAAGACAAAAGAAAGATGGCGCTTACATTGCCGTGTTCTGTGGTTAAAAAAAAAACACAGCAAAAAGAAATTTTAACTTTAATAAGAGATTTGTTATCGTTTGAGCTTTACAAATTCAGGTATTTAGGTTATTTAATAATTTAAAATAACCTCCTGGAACCCATCCCTATACTCAAGGTCGTCTAAGTGCTTAAGTGCTTTCTGAATTGCTCTTCCACAAACCCTGAGAGTCTTAAAAAGGAAATTAGAGGCTTTTCAAGCTGAATCTTATGCTCATAATTGTGGGCTGTTCTGACTATGGGTTACACTAACTTTGCACTTATGAAATGCACTACGGGGGTTAACCAGGCTCTCCACATTGTTTCCTTAACTATCCTTCTGAGATGAGGACCGAAACAAGCTAAAGAAAACAGATGTGTTGATGAACAGACAGCTGTTTGGCTCGTGTCCATCTGACAGAACATATCCTCCTAGTTTAATCATACATATTCTTTTCATATATTTTTGCTTTAATAATAGTGCATTTATTTGTACAGCACTTTTAAAATGTAGTTACAAACCTTTTCCAAGACATGGAAAAAACTGTGCATTCAAAATGAAAACACAATAATTGTTTGTTTGTTTGTTTTTTAAAAAGGCATAAAATCTGAACAAACAGTGTGAATGAATCCATTTCCTGCTTTTTCATGCACTACTGCCGCAGTCAACATGTTTTTGGGCTCTTCTAAACTGTGCCTGAACGCCTCCTGTGTAGAAACAGATGAAGAAGTGAAGCTGCTGCTCTGCTTACATGCTGCTCACACTACGCCCGCTGTATGCCCTCTAATGGTGGGAAGTTCTTTCTGTGTTTACTTTTGATTTGACTCAGAGACATGTGAATGTATAAACTGATTCATGAAAATTTTTTAAGACTTACGGAAAGCTCTGAGGGGTGTCGGACGACTTCATTCATATCATAGTCACATCCAAAAGGATGTGCTGAGAGTGATGCGCAGTCAAAAGAATCGCAATGAGAGTACTGTACCTGCAACTGACTTACTTTGCAACTTAGCATATTTTAGTTTGCAAATGTTTTTTAAGCGGGGGCCCTGATTCATAACCTAAACCATTCAAGGCATCTATTTAGTTGCTGGAGCTTGTCCACAGCCTGGAGGGAGAGCATCCCAAGAGACTCAGTTCAGGGCAAGAAAGTCACCTCTCCATCTGCTCATGGCTGCAAAGGCAGCAGGAGCTCTCTCACACACACACACAAAGTTATGTTTATGACACTTCAGAGGACATTTCATTGACTTGTATTGATTTCCTGGAGATTTACCACAACCATATCCCCTACTTGCCTAAACCTTACCCTGACCTTAAACCAAACCTTCACCCCATAATTCAATGGCTTACTTTATAGGAACTTAACTTTTGCTTTAAAATGGGAGATGTGTCCCCACAATGTGACCATATAAACAGATTTATGTCCACACAAGATGAGTAATACAAACACACGAAGAGGCAAAACAGAAGGGATACTTGTAATTTCCCAAAATGTCCTTTTGACAGCCTCAACATAGCCTCGACATATCTGAGTATCCGTTTTATAGGATTTATGTGTTTCAGCCAGCCTCAATGGAACAGCAGCCAGGAATGCAGATTGTGTCCTGGACATTTTCTCAGTCAGAGGATTCCTGTCTGACCGGTGCAGTCTACCCAGCCGTGCTCATTCTTTATGACTCAGATTACATTAAACATATTAAATTTGCTTTTTAATCTTTTCGTCCATTACGTCAGCTTATGATCAACTGGAAATTGTTGCTCTGACTCATTCCACAGCCACTAACAATATAACCAGAATATTGTTTACCATAAATTGATGATCTAATGAAAAATGTATTAATGGTAGAAATCACTGAAAGCTGTTGTTTAAAAAAAAAAAAAATGTGCGGCACAGACTGAAGCAGGCTTCTGACTGATCTTGTTGTCTGTGGTGTAATAGCGTCATACATCACTGTGTGGTGTGTTATTGGTGCTTCTGCCCTGCAGTTTCACAGATACAAAAGACTGATTCCACCTGCGGCTCAGAGTTACTGCAGTCCTGAGCAGCTGTGGTGAATTTCATGGAAATGTAACTTTATACTTTGTGTTTATTTATAACTGCAAGACTCAGTGCTTCAGAATTAAACTTGTTCATCCTGTTTGAAAATACAGTTAGTTTCAGATCTTCAGCATCCTCAGAGGATAAATCGTGTGGCATTTAATGCAGTGTTTGTGCAAATGTCTGGTTACTCCTCAGTATCTGAAATTAGTGCATGTCCCATCGTCTTACTTTCAGGGACAGCTCAGGTTGAGCAATTTGGAGACTAAGTTAGAGAAGGAAGGTAGAGAGGGTTTGGACATTTGCAGAGGAGGGATAGTGGGCAAAGGATGTTAAATATGGAGCTGCCAAGAAAACGGAAAAGAGAAAGACCACAGAGAAGATTCATGGATGTAGCAAAGCAGGACATGCAGAGGGTTGGTGTGACAAAGGAGGGTGCTAGGGATAGATGGAAGCAGACGATCTGCTGTGGCAACCCCTAAAATGAGCAGCAGAGAGAAGAAGGCGGCCTATATTTTTTACAGCTTTACCAATAATTGGAGAAACATGTAGGGAGCATTACTCAAGTTTATTACCCAAACTCTGTATTTCAGTTAATAATGTTCAGCTTCTTCAAATGATATCTCATTGCTGGATTAAAGTTTTAAACATGAAAATATACACAAAGTAAAAGTATTCACTAGACAGAATCTCTCAGCTGTATTACAACAAATAAAAAGCTGTTTACATTAAGCACATAGCTTTATCACTTATTCCAGATTAATAATGAACTCTCCTCACCTTAGCTAAGTTGCTAAGACTTATAACAGCAGTTTTCTCCTCATAATATTTTCTGTTTAAACTTTCTGTACAGATACAGTTCCAGAAACACATTGTATTTTGCTCCTTGTAGCGTTGCTTTCCAAGGTACTCAGAAGAAGAAAATCATAGATTTAGGTGCCCACATGACGGCCATGCATGACTCAGGTTTAGAAATTGATGTGAAAACCTCTGAATCATGGTGGTGTCATGGTATCTGGTGGTCACCAGAAGTAAAAAGGATCACAGAATTGCCAGGGGGATGTATTCAGCTTAACAAGATTTGTATTTTCAAATCTGCAAAACAATAAATTCCTAAAGCTTTAAAGTAAATTCTACAGAGCATATCAAATTCTGCTTTCAAAACTCCACCACAGCCCCCTCAGGACACAACCCGGGGAAGATATACAAACTTTTTTATTTACTTGTACTTTCAGTTACTTTTAAGTTTCCTTGAGCATCTTTCTTTTCCTTTAATAAATAGAAATAAACCGGCAGCCTTAGTGGGACATTTAACTTTTGTCCCTTGAAGAAATCAACACTCATCCTCCTCGCAGGTTTCTAGATTGACTGTGCTCAGTGAGTGGGAGAGAACAGCAGCACCTTTGACTAATCCACAGGCAAAAAGAAACATGAATCAGCCCTGAATGTGCCTACCTGAATGATCTAAATACCAAAATAAATAGCTATTTAATTTTGTTTATATTTGCATTTGCACAGAATGAACAAGTTTATTCTGATATTCCTATCCTCTGTGAAAGCCTAGACATTATGTTTCTTTCATTTACAGATATAATTTGAGTCATATTACTATTCCCTTTGCTTTTTTCTTTCTTTTCTTTCAGCCGCTCCCTTTAGTGGACGCCACATATGCCTCCACCTCTAGCTTCCGCCTCTGCCACACCAACCTTCTGCACACCTCCTTCACTACATCACTGAATCTTTTCTGTGGTCTTCTACTTTTCCTCCTGCCTAGCAGCTCCATTTTTAATGACCTTTGTTCAGTATATCCACTATCCCTCATCTGCACATGTCCAAACACCTCAGGCTTGTCTTGGTTATCTTATCTTATCATACATGAACTTTTGTCCATCCTTTGTGTTCTTTCCCCCGATGCGTTCAGTTATGGCAATAGTGTAATAAGAGTGCCACTCCCAAATTACAATTTTTCCACGAGCAGGGTTTTGGTTGTAAAGATGCATATTTTAATCCAAACCACTTTTTTCCCCCCTAAACCTAGCCAAATAATTTTTATTGCCTAAACTCCTGGCCTCGGCCACGCATCTCTAATTTATGCCATTGTTTCTCCTGTCAATGTGAGCTTTATGGCCCTCAAAAATGACCTATGAATGCTCAGCATCAAGTATGACATTGTGTAAACGGTATCTGCATTTTCTTAAATAAGCTAAAGTTTAATTTAGCTTCACACTGCAAAGCTGGAACAACATTAGTAGCTGGCTATTATATTGTTAGCAGGAGAGTGCACAATAATGCTCTACTGTAAAAAAAACAAACAAACAAACAAAAAAAAAAACCCTGCAAAGTGAACATCAAGTGATGTCCGTCAAAGATCCTGCTAGACCGTGAGACAAATGCATTTTATAATTAATAAGAAGTGTGTGTCGCTGTCTCACTCTCACTAAATCAAATGGAGGTGAACGAAAAATAAATACTATAAACTGAAAATATGAGTCGACATTATAAACATATTCATTTACAGTCATGTGATAAAGAACGTTTTCACAGGTTTGTAAAAGTAGACTCAGCAGATGGCAGGGATGTGAGTGGAGTACTTCAGTTCCTTGTTAGTGTTCTGCTTGGTTCCACTTGCACCTGCACTACAATCACCTGCATCCAGGACAGAAACAACTGCTTTATACAGCTAACACAACTCTTTGCAAGTGCTCGTGCAGATAGCATGCTAACGCCAAGCTAGCCAAGAACCCAGAGTGATGTTAAAGCTAACCAGACCCTGAACTTCACACAGGTAACAAAGGGATGAGCAGTCAGGTTGCAGCCTTCGTTCTTACCTGTTCATGTTTCTAAAGCGATCGCTTTCATCTTTGCTTTGTGTCATCAGGTTTTTGCACATCCGCCAGATGCGGATGTGCAGGCAGCTCAGTGCGCACTCGCGGAGCAGATACTGCACATGGAGCGGACATTCCCGGACTCTCTCATTATTGCTCTTGGGGACTTTAACAAAGCCAATCTGAGCCATGAGCTTCCCAAATACAAGCAGTATATTAAATGCCCGACCAGAGAGGAGAGGACTTTAGACCACTGTTACAGTACGATCAGCGGGGCCTATCGCGCGGTGCCCCGCGCCTCACTCGGACTTTCTGACCACGTCATGATCCACCTAATCCCCGCGTACAGACAGAGGCTGAAGCTCTCCAAAACTGTCGTGAGGACTAAAAAACTGTGGAGCAACGAGGCTGTGGAGGAGCTTCGCACGTGTCTGGAGTCTACAGACTGGGACACAATGAAGGCTGCTTCTAACAGCTTGGATGAGTTTACGGACGCTGTCACCTCCTATATCCACTTCTGTGAGGACAGCATTGTGCCATCACGCACCAGGGTGAGTTATAACAATGACAAACCCTGGTTTACACCTAAACTCAAAAAGCTGTGGCTGGAAAAGAGAAAGGCGTTCAGAAGCGGAGACAGGGACTGCTACAGAGAGGCCAAGTACAGGTTCACTAAAGTAGTGGGCATTGCTAAACATCAGCACTCTGAGAAGATGCAGCAGCAGATCTCAGAGAATGACTCGGCCTCTGTGTGGAAAGGTTTTAGGAATATCACCAACTACAAGCCTAAAACCCCCCACTCCACTGATGACTTGCTCTTGGCCAACACCCTTAACGACTTTTACTGCCGTTTTGACGAGCCATCAGGCAGCCTTCACACCTCCAATGGCCCCAACAATAGAGACACTTTGGACACTCATTCCCCCACCTCTCCCCCCTCCATAGAGCCATCACCACCATCAAACACTTCACCTACAACACCCCCCTCCTCACCCCACACAAAGGAGGATTTCACACCACCTCCTCCCAACACACCTCTTCATATTCATGAAGCAGATGTGAGGAAGCAGTTTAAGAATCTGAATGCTCGAAAAGCTCCTGGCCCAGATGGTGTGTCTCCTGCCACCCTCAGACACTGTGCAAACGAGCTGGCCCCAGTGTTTTCACTGCAGGCATGTCATGTGCCTGCCTGCTTCAAGTCCTCTACCATAATCCCTGTCCCCAAGAAACCAAGGATCACTGGACTAAATGACTACAGACCTGTGGCTCTGACATCTGTGGTCATGAAGTCATTTGAGCGCCTGGTTATCTCCTATCTCAAGACCCTCACGGCCCCCCTCCTGGACCCCCTGCAGTTTGCATACAGAGCCAACAGGTCTCTAGATGACGCCATCAACATGGCTCTACACTTCATCCTGCAGCATCTGGACTCCCCAGGAACCTACGCCAGGATCCTGTTTGTGGACTTCAGCTCTGCCTTCAACACCATCCTTCCAGACCATCTCCGAGGCAAGCTTTCCCAGATGAATGTGCCTCATCCCATCTGCCGATGGATCACTGACTTCCTGACGGACAGGAAGCAGCACGTGAGGCTGGGAAAGAATGTCTCGGACTCCCGGAACATCAGCACCGGCTCCCCTCAGGGCTGTGTTCTTTCTCCTCTGCTCTTCTCCCTGTACACCAACTGCTGCACCTCCACCGACTAGTCTGTCAAGCTAATCAAGTTTGCAGATGACACCACCGTTATTGGACTCATCTCGGACGGGGATGAGTCTGCCTACAGGAAGGAGGTTGAACGTCTGGTGTCCTGGTGCAGCCACAACAACCTGGTGCTGAATGCCCAGAAGACAGTGGAGATTATTGTGGACTTCAGGAAGCACACAGCCCCACTCCCCCCCCATCATCCTGACTGACACCCTCATCACCTCTGTGGACTCATTCCGCTTCCTGGGTACCACCATCACCCAGGACCTGAAGTGGGAGCCCACCATCACCTCCGTCATTAAGAAAGCCCAGCAGAGGATGTACTTCCTGAGGCAGCTGAAGAAATTCAACCTGCCAACACGGACGATGATGCAATTCTACACTGCAATCATCGAGTCCATCCTCACCTCCTCCATCACCGTGTGGTACGCTGGAGCCACTATCAGGGACAAACAGAGACTGCAGCGTGTTGTGCGCTCTGCTGAGAAGGTGATTGGCTGCAGTCTCCCATCTCTGCAGGACCTGTACACCTCCAGGACACTGGGGCGTGCAGCTCGGATCTCAGCTGACCCTTCTCACCCTGGACACAGTCTGTTTGACCTGCTCCCCTCAGGCAGGAGGCTCCGGTCCATTCGCACCAGAACCTCTCGCCATAAGAACAGTTTCTTCCCCTCTGCTGTTGGACACAATAACCGTATGACTGTTCCCACCACTAACACATGACCCTACGCTGTGTTCACTGCATCATTCCATGTTTGGCACTGATCACCACCTGCACTCATGTATATATCAATCTACTTAGCACTTTTAATTCTTATTCTTATTTTTTTTTTCCCTCATGTCTATTTAAGCGTAATTTATGACAGTATGTTTGCACTAAGCACCGCAGCAATTTCCTAATGTTGTAAACCTGCTCAACATTTGGCAATAAAACCCTTTCTGATTCTGATTCTGATACCTAAATATGAAGAGAAGGATCATGTGTGTCCTCATTAGGATAGGGATTTGTGTTGATGTGAGGGACTGTAGCCTTTAGGTTTATATTATTTAATGGTAATCACGAAACAATGTGTTTCAGGTCATTTTACGGAAAACATTTTTAAAGTAACATTAGTGTAACAAATTACTTTCTCGTGTGTATTTATGTAATAGATTCCTTTGTTTGCATAATGACACCAAAAGAGGGGAAATATATCTAACATTTAAAAAAAATGTGACCAAGCAACATGCAATTAATTTGCATAGATGTAATGTCTTTGATATGCTGCTTAGTGATAGGTGGTGATCCTAAAGCAGAGCCAGTGGGAACACAATGAGAGTCGATAAGATAATCAATAAGAATCGATAATGGAATTAGAAAGGGTAAATTCTTCACATCACTTCCCATCCCTAATAATCAGTGGTTTTACAGGTCTCTGAATAAAATCTTTGCTTAGTAAAAAATTAACAAACTCCAATTTAATGAGTGAAATGATTCACAATTTTATCTTTCACCTTTGAGAATGAACAAAGGATCAAACAGGTTGTTTAAAAAAAAGAAAAAAGCTGAATTGTCCTTTTATATTCCACTCGAACGTGTTCGGCTTTTAAACTAACATGTTTACACTTCAGCTGGAGGGTTTTATGAGGTGTCGTATGTGGGAGTTTTCTGTGAAAACAGCAGGAACCGGTCAGAAACCATTGATACCATGAAATCGCGGATCAGCAGTCCTGCTGGAATGAGACACAGTTTTCCAGAGAAACTTTTCAGTATTAATGTTAATTATGAAATGGAAGCTGTGATTCAAATCCATCAGGCTTATGTAACGCTGTGACTTCCTAGGGTCAGGATCCACCTACACGGCAGCTATCTGACAACACACAGCATTTAGACAACTACTTGAGGTGGAAACACATAAATCTCTCCATATATGCACTGACAAGGGTGACTGGATGTTGTATCCATGGCTACCTCCTCACGTAATCTGCATTATTTTTATCACAAAAGCCGTCCTGCTTTTTCTCCTGAGCCTCCTGGTAGCATGATATACACAGATTCAGTTCTATATGTGAAGAAACTAAACTGAAGAGGCTCAGAGAGACACAGGGAGGGTGTGATCAGTACGAGCAAACTGGAGTCTGTGTGCCTTTAACTGGTGAAATGATTTCCATTTCAACTGACAGGCGTAGAGCTGCGCCTACAGACCCTTTCAATGAAATATAACTTTTTTTCTCCCCACTGATTTTCCTCTGGACTAAGGATGAAAAGTATTTTGTTGCTGCGTCTGTATGGGCCAGGATGACAAATTCTTCAATCAAGAGTAGCCGATGGGCTGTGTTAATGTCTCTCAGAAGAAGTTTTTAAGACATACAATTTGACTACACTGGAAATCAAATATATTCACAGTCATTCAGAGTGAAAAGCCAGCTATCATAGTGAGGGGGAGGAAGGTGGAGGCATCATATTTTTCTAAAAACATGAATAATGCCTCTCATTTTCAGAAAATCTCTGTCTCTCTATTTTAAGGCGAGAGATCTTCTGAAGCTGCTAAACTTCCCCTGGGAAAAATAATTTTTTAATCTAATGCACACAAATTATGTATGTTGTAATACAATATAAATTCATATGCACCTCTAACAATATGGAAAGAAGCCACTTAAATATTCAATTTTACACACAAGATGATTTACTATAAAAATTTCTGAGCGAGATTCATTATCCAGTCATCTGCTATACAGCTGTTTAGTATGCGCAGAAAATGATTCCTCCTGATGACAAGTCGAGATGCAAAGGCAGCAACAATTTCACTGGGGTAAAATAAAATTTTATTAGCAGCCTTCTCTCCACTATATGATGACGGTGTGCATTTGAGGTCGTTAGAGACTCGTTCGTTTTCGTGCCCTGTGGTATCCATTAGCTTTTAATAGTTTCAAGTGTTATTTTTTTCACGTGACTTCTGTGCTTTCCTTTTGTTATCTGTGTTTCTGGTCTTTCTGTCCAGGATCTTCCTGGCTTATTTTGAGGAGATTTTGTAAAAAATGTAAACTATAAAGAAATACTTTTGCATCTGAGATATCTTTCATGGTTGAATTAATGCCAGTACATCCAAAGTTACCTGATTAATTACCTGAAAATGTCCCACTAAAAGTTCCATCGTCATTATCCAGTCAGCTGCAGGTTTTTTAGTGGACTTGGCTTTCAGGCTATCAAAAATCATTGCACACTTCAACTTTTAGATATGTTTTGCGCTTGATCAGGTGTTTCCTCAGATTAGATCTGCTCTACATTTTGTACTACAAACGTTCCATAGAGTTTTGAAAAGTATAACCACACCTTTGACCTGTGTGTACTTGTTGCTCCTCAGCGCATTGAAAGCACATGTCATATTGTCTCATTGTCTAACACTCTGCTAAACCAGATATGCTCTGGTGCCTAAATTTGGCATCGCCTTATTTCGTGTAACTTTGTTCTAATTCAGATGACACTCTAAAAAAAATTCAATACCCAACCCTACCTTCATGATCGTCTTTTCTGTTGTTTTGCACTGTAACATGTAATTTGGCATGTCAGTATAACAATAGATTACCAAAGTTATTGTTATAACGTGGAATTTGTCATGGTCCTGGGTCGCTGACCCAGTGTTTTGAGTTTATTGTTATCATTTTCTAGTTTCTTCTGTTTTTGTATTAGTTCTTAGAGTTTGGGTCTTGTGTTTAGTGTTTCTGTTATCCCTACCTGTGTCCTCTCCCGGTGTTCTGTTCGTGTCTCTGAGCCTGTGTAAAACAGTCTGTGAATTTCCTGTTTTACTTTGAAGGTCTGTGTCTCGTTATGCCCATTAGTTTCAGCTGTGTCCACCCCTGCGTGTCATTTCCTCATTACCTGGTGTGTATTTATAGTGTGTGTTTGCCTCTGCTCGTTGTCACGCCGCCTGTGTTACTTGGTAATCACTGCATCTCTCTGCTCTCCATTCCAGCTCTCCATCCTCCGCTCGTCATCCCCTGTGTCATCTCCACATGTTTCCCTGTGTGTTATTCCGTTAGTTATGGTTTCGGGTTTCCCCAGTTTAGGTTTATGTTTAGTTCTGTCCTCGCTTTTGTTATTTTCACCGTCCACAATAAAGCTCCCGTGCATCACAGCAAGTGCCTGCATTTTGGGTTCTTCTTCACAACACCACACGACTGCTGCCCCAGCCGTGACAGAATTACAAGTTTAAAATGTCTCAAGTATGCAAATGTTAACTTGAAAATTCATGTACAGCTAAAATCAAAAACATACACAAAAATGACCAGAATGGCATTACATTTCCATGACTGTCATCGAGGTGCATCATGAACAACTGGTGGTTAAGGGCATGCTCACATTACGTGGACATTTCATCATCATCACCACTGGAAGCTGTTTTCAAGGCGAGTAAAACTGGTTAGAACTACAAGGAAAAAAGATACAAAAGCTGAAACGCGTTTTGAGTTTGCTGAGGTATAAACTGTGGTTTTCTTGAGACTGCAAACTTTACTAAAAAGTTTGTTTCAGCTATGTTAATATTAGTCAACCGTTACATAAGATGATCCCGACACCCTTTTTTATGGCGCACGGACCAAATTAAAAGCAGATTAAGTGTTGTAATAAGCCTGTCTGTTTTCCCACATGTAATCACTTCAGTTGTTATTTACTGTAGCCATCAACAGTGCACTCTACACATGGTCTATTGACTAGCCTTAAATTAGTTTTGATGACCTTGCCAGCATGAGATACACACTGAACTGCCACAAACCAGGTAATGTTAAGTAGTAATTTCCCTCATAACCTGTTCACACAAAAAACACACTCAGTTTCCTTTTGTGTATGTTTGACAAATACATCAGGTAATATGTCATGCATGGTTGCAGGTTATACATACGTCTTCTAAAAAGTAGAAATATATTTCTCTCTGAAATACTTGACAGTTAAGAAAAATATCTTTATTTTTAATATGTGTTTGAATTCTTGCAGTCAATATGATCAAACTGTGTAAGCTTCCATAACAAAAGAGCTAACGTGATAGAAGAAACTGATTTTGGCATGGTATACTGCAATATCCCCAGAGTTGTTTCACTGATTTGTTGCATAATTTGGCAAACTTCATCCCTTGTGCTGCAATAAAAATAACATTGTTTATATTTTCTTTCTTGTTTTATGTTCGTGTGACAAAACTTGGTGCTGGATCTTTTGTATTTTTATGTTTTCATAGAAATGAAATGGTAAATTAGGTTTTGTGTATTTTTCATATTACTCGATTATAGCTTAGTTCAATTGCTCTGTAGAATAACTGATATGAAGGTTATAGTGTCAAGGCACGTCTTAAGTAGTAGTATAGGGCTATTGATGATCACATGGAGGTAACATAAAATAAATAGATATACTACCAGCAAGTTATTCATCAACAGTAGCAGTGCAGTATGTTTACGTCATCATGGTTATAATAGCATTTATAGCTGAAGGTTTTTCATTCAGTTATTTTCCCAGGTCTATATGATCACATTTGTTTGTGTTTTTTGAATGAGGAGGACTTGGAAACTTTGAACTGTTTTTGTGGGAATCATTAAACAATATAAAAACAGTCACAGACATTACTGAAAAAACTGTCCACTACCCTGCACACACACCAGACTGTCTGCAGCATTCAAATCTAAAGAAAGCTCTCTGTGTCCATTTAAGAGATCACAGTGTCATAGATGAAGAACTAAAATGCCCATTAAGCGACTTTATCGAGCCAGTTGGATTAAATTAGTAAACTGTTTTGTCCATCAAGGTAAACATCTGAGGAATAGGGAAACTGTTACTTGCTGTTCTAATCTGTGTCCTTTTAAATCACACATTTACCCCAGTTTTATGTCAGAGAAAAGTTGTTTTCGTCCGTATTGTACTTTAAAAGATTTCAAGAAAAAGAAACTGAAGAATTGGTAGAATGTGAAATAGCTGTTCATTTGCAGTGAAAAATTACTGACAGTGATGTTCAATAATTCTGACATGGAGCACCATGCACCATGACAAAATTCAGGAAAGGCTTGCATCTTTATTTCTGAATTGATAAACCAGGAAATAATCAGTGATGTTTTTGAAACTGGCATTTTGATTGATGATCTAAACAGGTATAGAGTATTACTTTCACAATCCTGTGTCTGACTGGTGTTGGGCTCCAGTTTATGTTGTAGCTTTTGATAGACACCTTATTTCTGGGCTATTAAGAGCAGAATACAATAATGTCAGCCTTATTTGAATTCAGAAGCGGGAAATTAGACATTTCTGCAGCTTAACAAATTGCTATTTCATCTGGCTTCTTGAGTAGATAAAGCTGAGTATCATCTGTATAGCAATAAAAATGTTTGCTATGCTCTTAAATGATACTACTGAAGGGAAGCATGTATAATGTAAACAAAATTGGTCCTAGCAGAGAACCCTGTGGAACTCCATAATTAACTTTAGTATGTGAAGAAGACTCCCCATTTACATGAACAAATTTTGATCTATTAAATAGATTTGATTCACTCAGCCCAGTACATTTAATATCTGCTCTAAACTTTGTAAGAAAGTATTTTGGTCAACAATGTTGAACACTGCACTGAGGTCTAGCAGGACAGCGAGCACAGAGATGGATCTACTGTCAGGCCATAAGTAGGTAATTTGTGACCCTCACTAACACTACTTCTGTACTGTGATGATTTATGAAATTTGAAGGCACTGATGAGCTGTGTGGCTTGTTTCTGGTCAGTGACGCTGGCAAGACCTGGCTCATTAAAGTGCTCCATAAAAACCCTCAGAGCTGTGCTGTGGTTTTCCTCCCTGACACATCTTTTTGGATTCTGGTTGTGCTTTGGTTTGGGTTATTAAAACTAAACAACATCGCATGTATCATTTCTTCACCCATACACTGATTTACACCACTGATTGTACAAACCGTGGTTAGATCCTTTCAAGTCTGGTTTGTGACAATCTGTGAAAAGAGCATTGGTCTGTTAAGACCATGTGAACTGAACACTGCTGAGATTGCCACCACTGCTAATTGATGGTGTTGTGGTGATATTGCACTTGAAAATCATGTAATTCTGTACCCAAAATATATTGTGGAACTCAGAACTGCAGAGCATCTTCTACTTTTACAGAGGAAAGCTTGTGTTACCTTGATGCCAAAATGAGTAAGACAGGATTGCGTTTCCAGGCCAGAAATTCAAAACTAAACACTACTTCCTGAAACACTAATCTCATTTCATTTCAAAACACAGAATGCAAGACAATGAAAGGCAACTTGTAAAATAGTGAAGTATTTACTGAATGCTAGGTGGGGACTGGTAACTGAGGGACCCAGCAGAGCTGTGAGGGACAATAGGGTTTTTTTTGCATCTTCAGGGGTGGGTGGGGTTCGTCCACCGGTTTTCTCCCTGGGAAGGAGGATGATGGATAGTGAGCAGGCAAGCAGGGAAGTGATGTGAATGTTTCAAAGCAGGCTTTCTGAGGAAGCTGACCAGCTCAGTAGACACAGGTTGGTTTGGAATATAAGAAAATCACTTTTTAACCAGCAGGGAGGCACCGAGAACAAGGGAAAAGGACATTGAGGTAAGTTCATAAAGGTGTTACAAAAAGACCCTGATTACCACACTTAAGAGGCTGAGAGCATTTCTTGTGCATGAAGGTATTTTTTTGTGATGTATTTAAAGTTTATTTTCCTCTAAAATTAAGATGGAAGTAAAAATAATGTGTGGGAGGTTTCAGATTTTCCAACTGTGCCTACATTTTACCAGCTTTTTTAGAGCGTTGTATAAAATGTTTCATCTGGACACGTCTCCTCTGTATACACTCATTTGACTCACCAATTAAGTTACGCAATTGCTTAACTTGTATTTGAATATGTCACGGCAGGGTTTTGTTGGTGTGTTTGGAAACAGGACCCAGAAGCAGACGCTGAGAGAGGAACTGCAGGTTTTCAACAAAAAAAGAGCCTTTAATTGTGACTGATTAACAAAATTACAAAACTGGAAAACACGAACCATTAGCTATGAATTGTTAACTGTGAACTAGAAGAGAACTATGAACGTGAGAAAACTAAGGCGTAAGACAACAGATGACCTGACAATGAACAAAGCTAGACAGAGGACTTAAATACACACAGGAAGTGATCAGGGGAAGTGGGAACACATGGGGAAACAGCTGACTGAAATAAACATAACGACACCATGGGGGAAGTGAAACTAATGAACAAAGAACACAAGACTCTTTCAAAATAAAACAGGAAACAGGAAGACGTAGACATGACAACACAAGAACTAAATATCACAACCTAGCATGAGAAGCTCACAATATAAACTCAAAAACGCTGGATCAGAGACCCAGCCCGTGACAGAATATCAAGAAACCAGATCTCACCTGGCCCTGTCATCATGGGGCTTCTGTAGACTGGAGAAGAGATTTAAGGGCATTGGCTCGGAGTCAGTGGAATATTGGATGAAGATCAACGTAGATGTTTTCATTCAGTCCCAGATATGCATCCTGTCCGACCATGTCTAGATGCTATTTTTTCATACTATTGTGAATGTGCGGAAAAAACAATGAACTGTTTCCATTAAGGAAGCACATTCTGATTCTGTCCAAATATGGATCTTTGGAGCTAAGATCAATATTTAAGTTTAATGTGACTAGCACTGTTCTAACATTTAGCACATTAAAAAAAATATTTCCATAACCTTCAAATTCTTCTTTAGACAAAAATACAAAATTATGGAATCACTTACGTAAATTGTTGTTCACATTGTGCAATTAGAGAAATGCTCTGTGATTTATCATTTAAAATTTTTAAATATGATCACTGTAAGAAATGGAGTTACAGCTTGGGTGGATGCTTTATTCTGAAAAAACTTCAACTAATAATGGTGACACCCAAAGCCAATCAACGCCTCTATTTTAAAGTAAGGATGTTACATGATATTTTTTCTTTATTTGAATTCTTTTATATTCCTAAGATAATGAAGACACGTTCATCAAGGGGATTAAAGTTGCGTTGGCATTGTAATGTTGAAAGAAATAGAAAACATCATCACTGTGATGGTAGTCCTTGAGGAGGCAGTAATCCTGTCTGATGTCCCAAGTGCTATTGCCATGATGATGGGTCTTTTTTTGCCCATTCCATCTAAAGAAACTTAAGTACACCTTTGAAGTCATTCATAGGGGCTTTATAACCATTGGTGGAAGGCAGGGTTCCTTTCTTGTGCATAGTTTAAGAAACAGACTCTTCAGGTGTGAATCTCAATCAATCAACCAATCAATCAATCAAATAAAACAGATTATTATGGATTTCAAAATCGTATTTGGTTTTCATGTGCATATGTACCTATTTCCGGTGATATTAACTTTAATAGCAGGTAATTAACTAGGTATATAATTATTTTCTTTCTTTCTTGTTTACCATATTTTTCAAGCAACCTGTATTTGGTGACAGTATAATAAAACTGAATATTCTGTTTTTGGTGTGACACCCCAATATTTTTAGTGGTCCCCATATGGCCAATGTAAATGTAAGATCTAAGAGTAACCTAACCTTTGCTGAAACAGATAGCAGAAAATTCAAAGAAGCTCAAATATATTATATTTACTTATATTTACTTTACCTCCTATTTTTATGTGTGGTTTCTACGTGACCTGTCTGTCTACATATTGTTTTGCATTAGTCTTAAGAATTTTTGCTAAACCATATCCTGATTCTGTAGAAAATTTCCTTCTCAAGATAAATAGCTTGAGCACACAAGATAATTAATTTGTTCTCACAAGACTGAAATATCACTTATTTGAGCAAAAAAATAACTTGATCCCACATGCCAAATAACATTACTTTATGGAACTTATTGGGCTTTGTAAAAAACAAAAATATGGGGCTAAATCAGTACAGTGCCAACTGATCTCTGCAGAAAGAAAGTGTGAATATTGCCTGTCAGCTTCTTGCCAGCTACAGATAATGTGCAAGACAGATAGTTGCTGACATCTAAAAGGTGTGGGTGAGACAGGTTTTACAAAGCTGTCTGACATGCCATCCAAACAGATGAGATTTCAGTCAATGTTTTGTTTCTGTTCAGGTATTTAAGAGCTGCAGTCTAAGAGGCTGTAGCATTAAACCAACAGTGCAGTTCCTTGAATGAATGTTTCTGTCAGTCAGAGCTTTGGTGAGAATCTTGAAATATGGGGACTGTATTCACCTTCATCAAACTGATGCAACTGCCAGTAGCATTAAGGCTTTTCACTTTAATTTACAAAGACAACTCAAAAACCAAAACCAACTTTGACAAGTTTTGCCTGGCTTTGTTTTTGCTTTTTAGTAAATTTTTAAAGGATTTGTCTAACAAATAATTTGGCTTGCTGAGTGGTTAATATCATATCCAAAAACAATTGGTGTAGTCTTTCAGGGTGAAATTGTATTTGCATTTTATCTAGCAGTAAGTGAGACAGGCAAAATATACAAAAAACTTTATTGGTGTCACAGTTTGTGCAAAGGTTTCAAGGGCAAAACGTGCTGGAAAAAGTGCTTTGTGCCCACGTGTTGCTGGTTCAGGTAAGTAACTACTGCATTTTAAGGAAAGGTTTCAGGTGAGTTTCCTTTGGTTTACAGCAGCACAGACGTAGATAAGCGTTCCTTCACATACTTGAGTGCAGGCAAGTGTTAGCACGGTCTACGAATTTGAGTTCAGGCAAGTATTTCTTTGTGGGTGAGAGTGGGGCAGGCAAATTTTTATAGAAAGCCAGCAGGTGGGCGGGCACATCATGACAAGATCATACTTGTGTAGTATAGATACACCCATGCACACATTCACACATCAGAGAGGAAGAGACTGAAGACAGCAGGTCTGAACCCGAGAGCACATGGGGACCATGGCAGTTGGCTTACTTAAACCCAAAAGACCAGGGGAGCAGCAAGAATATATAGACTGTCTACACACAGAGGCGACTGAACACAAGTGGCTGCTGCTCAACATGTGGAGCAGGTCATCTACTGACTGAAATGTTGATAGTTTTCCTTTGAGTATTCCTTTGAAAGTATCCTTTGAGCAAGATCCTAAACCCTGAGTTGCTCTGAAAAAACTTCGAGTGCAAGAACAATAAGAATAAGAACAAGTCCATTTACTATTTAGGTGAAACCAATGTGGACAGGCCAGATAATCGTAAAAAAAAGGGAAATCGGACACAAGTGGAGGTTAAAAGGGAGGGAAGACACAAACTGGAGGTTCAGGTGTCACAAACAGGATGTGGAAAGTAGAAAAACAAGGACTACATTACAAGAACCCAGAACTGTGACAGCTTTGCTTTGATCTCATACAATATATACAGTACCATCTCTAATGAGAGGAAACTAGGTAAAAGTGACCAGGGCATATCGAACTGTTTAAATCATTGCATCATCCACAGTCTGGATCAACCAATAACAGCTTCCAAACACAGTTCTGTACATTAATGTGCCAAATTTAGCTAACAAGACTTTAATAATCGCACAAGATAAAAAACTGAGGAGCCATCAAAATGATTGCTGTCTATTTCGATGAAGACACGAATTTGTGTGCCAAGCTTCATGCAAACAACCCAATGTTGTTGAGAGCATTTGGTGACAGCAGAGATAAAGTCAGGGGAAAATCTAAGTTATGAGCGCTGATCTTCTTTTCGCCATTAAATCTGGATAAAATGTCACTGCAATCCATGTAATAGCTGTGATATTTCAGCAAAGTGGCGGAATAAATGACCGTCAGACATTTTAGAGGGTACTAGAATCAGAACAGCAAAAATTATTTTTTAAAAAATAAAGGAGAAGTACAGAAGTCAGAGCAATTTAAAATGACTACTAGTTCAAAACTAGTACTAGTATTACAGTTTAAATATGCGTGTGCGTGGAATTAACACATTTTTGCCTATAAGGTGTTGTCTTAAATGATAAATATTTGATATCCTGAAGATTTGTGCCTTTAAGGCTGTTTCATTGTTCATTCATTGTTTATATAAACAGATCTACCGTCTCACATCGAAAACGTTCCTGGTTTGAAATTCCCTGTTATCTGGAGACCTCCTGATTTTCTGCATCATTTCCCTTCTGTTCCTGAGTTGTCCTTGTTTTCTTTCTGCGGGCTCCCCCCCTCTTGGTTAATTCCTGTTGCTTTTTCAATTTTATTTGTTTGTTGAGTTTTGTGTCACACCGTACAATGCCCTTTATTATCAGTAAGTTTTAGATTAAAGTTTTTTGTTTATCCACCCACTTGCAAGTTCCTGTTATGTCTGCATATTAGGTCCTCTGGGGTCTTCAAACATAAAAAATAAAAAGAACAAATGTCAAAATTACTCTTTTATCTGTGTTTTTGGAGTTATTTAGCTTTGTTTGTATTCACTGATAAATTGTCAGTTATTCATAATTTAATATTTTTAAAAAACAGTTCTGTGTGGTGGGCTGTTTAATATTTTATGATTGACTTCAGTAGAACCAAGCCTACACTTTACATTTATTTTAATGACAAATTTTAAATGCATGCAGTGTTGTGTCTTTAGTTGTTTCTACAGTTGATCGAGAAGAAATATTGCCTTGACAGCTGGGGTGAAAGGTCAGGAGGGAATCCATACGAGGCAACATTAAACATTGATCTCTGTAACCTATTCAGGGAGTCTAGCAGCATGGCTCCTGCAGCTGGTTATGAGGAGATGGATAACAAGGCAGAGGAGTCCCCACAGCAGCGTGAGGTTTCCCTCGTGGCTTGGAGCTCTCCTGGTGGTCCCTGACCTGAAGTCCAACCTTGTCATTATTGCTGTCCAGGTGGGAGGGGTTGCTCGCTGACACCATTAACATCATTCTGGCTTTCGACTCAGGGAAGCTTCCCTCTCTTTCTCAGATGTACCGTGTATACATCTAGAAGAAATAGACCACACACTCTACGGTCTTTCTGCAGCTTCATCCATCATTTGAATGACATGAACTCTCTTACAGAAACAATATAAACCTTTACAGTTTTTACAGATTTAAGTCATTAAATCTTTTGGGGGTTATTTTAGCAGTTAATTATGCCATCCCACAAAGATTAATTACCACCATCCAGCCTTTTTAACCTGCGGTTTTTCACATCCCAGAATAAGCACCGCCTCAGATATGTCCCTTAGTGAAGGCCTCTGCACACTATAATGAGGCATATTAAACCATAAAGCTAAGAGTTCAACACAGAATATCGCTAATACTATTTTGGATTCATCTAGAAGGTTTCTGGCAAGAAGTCACGGTTTTTAGTTGCACAACTGAAGATGAATCCTCCGTCAAAATTACCCAGACAGGCTGTGTTATTTTAATTAGATAAGTTGGAAATGAAATGTGGGAGAATGTTCAGAGTTTATAAATTACCCACCTTTATTTCTAAAGGTATTTTTTCTTGTATTATGTATTATTTTTACAGTACTTGTAAATTGTGATTCTACTCTGGCTGCCTCTGTGCATATTGTTTTATGCATGACAAAAAAATAAAATAAAATGCATGAATAAAATCAGTCAAATAAAAAACAACTCTTTAGAACAGAGTAGGTGTTTCTTTCTCTCTTTTCTGCAACTGCACATTCATAAACAAGTCGTGCAACATTACAGTGTCTATCCAGAGAAGACATGGCATATTGCACACCTGTTCTCTTCTTCTGATTCTCTTTGGAGGTGGCGGTCTTTGGTCTTGACGGAAAAAATATGTATATAACATATATGTAGTGATCAGTAGATGAAGGACTCCTTTGTTTCAGAAGCCATCAGATGCATGAGCAGCTGAATAAAGGTGAATAACTTTGTTATGTATCATAATGAGTGGGCTGAGAAGTCAGAGCCATAACTGTGCACAGACATTTTGTGCTAAGTGGCCTGATCCGGGACAGAAGAGAAGAGAGCTGCTTTTTTTCTTTTAATTTTTAGATTCATTCATGCATTCAGAATGAAGAAAGCATGTATTCAGCTTTGCCTGGAACATCTCTCCAGCAGTCATAAGTCCGATTTGATCTTATAGTTTTCTATCTATTCTTTCTTTGAGTTATTTGTCTGTTAGTCTGAGGGTTGGAATGTTTACAAGGAAGAAAAAACTGGACTGAGGCCACGAACAGTGTTAAATTATTTATTCATAATGAATCTTTTGTGAATAATTTTTATTCTTGCACAAATACCACACACATTCGCTTGGTATTTATTTAATTTAATTTTATTCTGTTTAATAATCAATAATTTTAATCTTTTATTTGGCAGTCCTGTTTTATGTGTTCACATAACTACTGAATATCACTAGTTATGTCTTGCTGCTTAGTCCCTGAACTTTTTATAAGCTATCAAAGTGGTACTGTCATGATCCTGGTGTTGGTGATGTGGTGGTGCTGACTTCTACCTGGAGTTCATGAGCTACTTGGCTGCCTCTCTCCACCTGTAGCTCGTCACCAGTAGTCAGCGTGGTAGCTTTCAGGACTGGTGCAGACCATCACTCTCCACCAGATTGTCAGCTAAACCGTAGCGGTAAATCGGTCTTCATGTTTCGCTCATTCAAGTGTTCCCTTGTGTGTAATCTCGTGCGCCTTCTCCAGCTGCCTTCTCCTCGGGTTCATTCCTCACCTACCTCTGTACCTACCTGAATTTCTCTGAAACTGGCGTTTTGGTCCCGCTGCTGCCAAACTAAATTCACCTCCCAGTCACGACTGCACCTCCTGTGGAATAAATGGAAAACTTACCTGCCTGCTGTCCTGCTCTCCGTAATCATCCACAGCTCACCGAAATCATGAGTGGACATCCCACCTCACCTGCCGCTCACCTTACCGTCTTCCCCAGAGAATCTCCCCTCCCTTGATAATCTCTCTCGCCTGCCTGCCAAGTGAGTCATCTCCTTTCACTTTGTTGTTGCAAGACCCACCTAAAGCAATCATTTCTGGTAATAATGCCTCTCTCTTCCCATTGCAGTGGAGCCTGTCCCTGTGAAACTCCTTCAGTGCCTCACTTTATCTGCAACGATTCTTTTTTTTAATAAAATCAGTTTAAATTTGAACCCTTCGTGCACTGAGTATACTTTTGGGTTCATTCTCACACTGGCCTCTCAGCCCTTTCTGACAGTATGTTCTGTCCACACATGGACCCAGCACACCCAATTTGCTCTGCAATTAAGAAACAGGACGCAGTGCTTGGTGTACATGAGCAAGTGCTACAATACCTAGATCAACACTGTCAAGCCATTAGCGACACTCGGGACAAGATGTTTTCTGTTCTCCAAGAAATTCATGCCATCTTTATCTCCCACTTCAGCTCAGACAGCCCAGGCCTCCACAGCTTTCCCAGAAACCGTCTTCAATCTGCACTCCCCTCAGGCCCCACTAACTCAGACCCTGCACCTCCTGCTACGGCAGACCTCTAATCTGTGTCAGAGGAGTATCAAGATTATAGGAGATAGTAAAAACATGGCGCTGTCCTCTCTGGACAGGCTGCCGACCTTCTTCTTCCCTCCAGCCATTTATACAATCTGTCACAGCAGGAAAGGGAGGCAATGGAAAGTACATCCGTGAGTCACTGCCTGCAGGAGTCACCTGCCCGTCCTGCTCCCCAGTAGGAGCTAAGGGGTTTTTTTTGTGGCAAAAAAAGATACAATCAGACCGTGTATAGAATATTGCAGGCTTAATGAAGTCAGAGTCAAAAATAAATAACCACTGCCTTTCATTAACTCTGCCTTTGAACCTCTCCACTGAGCTTCACAAAGCTTAAGCTTCACAATGCCAACCATCTCGTCCGCATCCGATAGGTCGACGAATAATAAACAGCTATTAATACCCCTCTCGCACACTTTAACTACTCACCAATGCCCCAGCCGTCTTCCAGGCCTTAGTTAATGACGTTAAGAGACTTCCTAAATGTGTTTATCTACCTTGACAACATTTTGATGTATACACGGTTTTGATTTTTTCTGTTCCTGGTAGAACACCGTGTTTATGTCCGCAGTGTGTTGCAGCAGCTTTTGGAGAATCATCTCTACATGAAGGCTAAGAAGTGGGAGTTTCACTCCCTAGCTGTCTCGTTTCTGGGCTACACGGACCCAGTCAAAATTGTGCTGTCATTGATTGGCCCACCCCAACCTTACAGAAAAGCTGACAATGCTTCCTCAGATTCGGCAGTGTCGCTGCTTCATCTGTAACTAAACAAGGTAGCCACACCACTCACTGAACTCACCTCACCTAAAGTTCCATTTGACTGATCTGCAGAATCCAAAGTAGCCTTTTCCAAACTAAACTGTTCACCTCAGTGCCACTGGCTACAGGGAACCGAGCAACCTTTGATCATTTGGACAGACCATAAAAATCGTTATATTCAGCTAAAAGATTAAAAGCTTGCCAGGCTTGTTGGTCTTTGTTTTTTGGACACTTTAACTTTAATGGATCCTGTCGCCCCAGTTCTAGAATCGTCAAACCCGACGCTCTTTCTCGCATGTTCTCCGATGACACCTGCAAGTTGGAGTCTTGCCCGCCTCAT
The DNA here is from genome assembly GCF_051167445.1 of Perissodus microlepis. NCBI lineage: Eukaryota > Metazoa > Chordata > Actinopteri > Cichliformes > Cichlidae > Perissodus > Perissodus microlepis. The sequence goes on along the minus strand of NC_140465.1, from coordinate 27,303,070 downwards.
GCACCATTGGCAGCCTAACTTGAGATACGGAGACTATGATCCAACAAGCCCTGCAAAATGACCCTGACCCTGGCTCAGGTCATCCTAACTGTCATTAAGTTCTCTCCACAGTCCACTCCCCCATTATTCACTGGGAACACATGGCACAATTCACCTGCCACCCGTAGATAAGCAGAACAGTCTTTCCTTCTCGTGCGCTACTTCTAGCGGGACTCCTTAGAAAAGGATGTCAAGTACTATGTAGTGATGTGTACCACCTGTGCCAGAAGTACAATGCAAACACTACCAGCCACCGGATTGCTTCAGATGCTAGCTACTCCTCATCATCTGTGGTCACACATCTCCTTAGATTTCATCACTCGTCTGCCAGCTTGTAATGGTAAGACCATCTTCCTCTTAATCATTGACAGGTTCTCAAAAGCAACCAACTTTGTTGCCCTTAATACATTTTCTACCACTTCAGAGATTGCAAAAATCCTGGTTGACCATGTTTTCAAGTTGTACAGGCATACCCATAGAAATTGTGTCTGAGAGAGGTCCCCAGTTTGTCTCCAGGCTTGGGAGACAAACTGGGGTTTGTTGTCTGAGCTCAGGTTTCCATCTGCAGACCAATGGACAGACGGAAAGGCTGAATCACCTGAAGACACCCTGCTCTGCATCATGGCCCAAAATCCAGCTCACTCTGTGAGCAGGCGAGGGACCATCGGCGCCCCATGCCCCATGCCCCAGCCCAGCGACGGGGAAGTGTCCACTCTGGCGGTCGCCCGCGCATCCAGCAGCGGCGGTTGACAAGATGGATCCAGGGGCTGTCCGCGCCTCAGGCAGCAGCCCCGGAGCTGGTCCGGGGGCCACCCATGTGGCAAGCAGCGGCGGCGCAGCAGGCGTGGAAGTGAGCCGGAGCAACATACCAGCCTCTGTTGGAAGAGAGGCCAGACCCTCGGGCGTGTAAGGACCCTCGCGCACCTCGACCTCCGTCTCCAGCTTGGCAGGTCCCGCTGGCACGCCAGCCTCCAGCTCACCCCCAGCCTGTCCGTCCTGCGCGCTGTCCACCTTACAATAATCACACGGTTGCTGTAACAGTACATTCAACAGCTGCAGCTCTCCCGCTGCCAGCCATACATATCACCACCAAAAACAACAACAACACAAGCAAGGCGTGATTGTGGATGACGTGCAGGTGAGTCCACGTCCGCCACAATAATAAAGTCTTTTCTATTTAATTATAGACTTTGTCCTAATTATGTCCTGAGTTTTTACTATTTAATAATAAAAAAGGAAACATTACAAAAAACACTTCAGGTCATGAAAATTAATTGCGATTTAGCAATTCAATGACGCATCCACCTTATTTATTGAAAAGGATCGGTATCGGCGATACTGTCCCATATTTACATATTTAAATATGCAGTATCACACATCACTAATGATAGACTGATCTCAGCTTTTCAGCAGAACTTCAGTAAATTACAGTTCCACCACATTTATACGAATGGTATACATCACTTAGTTTGCCTTAACTGGCAAAATAACTACCACAGAAGACTCCCATGAGGCACTCAGCCCACAATACTGGAAATGTGACAAGTGGAATCACACACTCGTTCACACTGGCACCACATACAGCAGGGGTGTCAAACAAACGGTCCACAGGCCAGAGCCAACCCACTAAAGGGTTCACTCAGGTCCACTGGATGACTTGAGAACATGAATCCCCTTTATTTTGCATGCAAAAGCATTGTGCTGCAAATTGTTAACCTGTTGACATCCACTAGATCACCAGCAGCCAATCTAGATGGGATCATCATAGGACTGAGAGTATTTTTGCCCTGCTTTGGAAAGACAGAAACTGTAATGTCAAAATGAACGTGTGAGGCTTCATTTAAACTGCAACATTTTCTTGTTTCTTAAAATTGACTTCTTTAGACTTTTTTTTTTCTTCAAAACAACACTCAACCCAAGCCCTAAATGTGCTTTTACAAACTGCACAAATTTAAAGACTGACTGCTATATGACACACGCAGATAGAGATGAACAGATAGAAACAAAGGATCCAGCGAGCAGGAGGCAAGGAACAAAACATGGAAACAACATACATGACATTGTGTGTCTGAGTTATTCAGCATAAGTTGGCGTTTTTATTCAGACCCAAGAAGGAAAACTCTTTCTTAGACAGATTCCAATATCCAGTTCCAATATAAAGCATGTGTTTTCAATGTCATGTAGCATTTTATAGGTCAGCAATATCATCTTATCATGTGTTCCTGTCCGAAACCTCGGACAGGGAGATTTGCATAGTCTGAATATTTTGCTATCCTCTCTGTCTCCCTTGAACAATGGCCTGAACAAAGCAATATTGCATCCTGTGTGAAGACCCCAAAACCCTGACCTAAGACAAGTTGCAGGTGACCAACTTTCATGATGTTAGATTAAATCATTCAATGTTCTGAATCATCTTCCATATTTAAATGTTCTTACTGACATTAAGACATTACCTATGGCCAGTGTTGGGAAGGTTACTTTTAAAATGTATTCCATTACAGAATACAGAATACATGCCCCAAAATGTATTCTGTAACGTATTCCGTTACGTTACTCAATGACAGTAACGTATTCTGAATACTTTGGAATACTTAATATATTATCATGCTTTTTACAACAACGTGAATGTACTATTGCTGTGTGATTAATTACTATTACTGAAGGTCCGGGACTCCGAACTGTAGTGAAGGGACCTCTGACTAATACGGCGGGGTCCCTGTCGGCTCGTAGCCGAAAAATAGCTTTACTTTGTTGTGTGGGTCAACTTTTCTTGCGAGAGACAGAGAGAGGCGTTGAAAGACTGCTGCAACGGAACTTATTGTTTTCGGAGGAAAACACGAACACAGTGTACAGTCGAGTCTTAATAGCTTACTTACAGCTGGGCTCGTCAGGCTCTCTTCTTGGCTACAGTGGTTATTATTATATTTACATGCTTCCAGCTCCCGTTTTTGCTCGATGACAACTCGTACCTTTCCACTCCCCTTTTTCTCCCTCCTCGCGCTCACAGACCCATAACGTGTATGGCAGTCCATTCTCCCTGCAACACGGACTACACTGCCCATGATGCTACATTCTTTAGAGCTATGCTTGTAGCATTCTGCCTGTTAGCTTAGCACAACAACAACAACAACGAAAAGGCGCTCTCTCACCCAGGAAACACACAGTTGCAGAGAGAGAGAGAGCATCGCCCTGTAACCATGGCAACCGTAACGCTGCCGCCTGGAACAACAGAACGTAGCTGTCAAACAAAACCCAAACAGTCCTGACCCGCGACAAAATGAAACAGGAAAGTACCGCAGTGTAATCCATTTATTTCAACAAAGTAACTGTATTCTGAATACCACCTTTTTAAACGGTAACTGTAACGGAATACAGTTACTCATATTTTGTATTTTAAATACGTAACGGCGGTACATGTATTCCGTTACTCCCCAACACTGCCTATGGCCTGCCGTACCACACCAAGGAACCATGTTGTCACGGGTTTGCGACCCAGTATTTGTGTTTCAGACTCTGGAATTATATTCTTTGATTATTGTTGTGCATGGTTTTGGTTTTTAGTTCTCAGCGATCTTCGTTCTCCCTCCTTTTGTGTTTACCTCAGCTTGTGTTTAGTCTGTGTGTTCTCTGGGCTGTTCTTGTGTTCCTTGTTTTTTGTTGAGTTACATGTGTCTCTGTGTTCATTCATCTCCTGTGTCTCCCCAGCCGTGTCTCCTTGTTAAGTCTGCATCTCTGTGTATAGTCATGTATTTCCTGTTTTACTTTGATAGTTCATTTTCCTGTGTTCAGTGTATTCAGTTTTGCTTCCTCCCGGTCTTGTTGTGTCATATTAGTCCCAGCTGTGTTTCCCCCGTTTCCCATTCCCTCATTACTCCCTTCTGTATTTAAGCCCTGCGTTTTCCTCTGTCCGTTGTTGCGTCATTAGCTTTCATGTACCCTCACAGTGCTGTGTTTCTCCCTTTGTGTTTCTGGTTCATTTTTAGTTTCCAGTTTAGTTTTGTATGTGATGTTATAATTTTTTTCTAGTGAATAAAGCTGCCGCTTTGAGTTTAATTCCTCCCCGTGTATGAGTCCTGTGTTTGGGTCCTACTTCCTGCCTGCCACACAGCACAGCCATGACACATGTAGACTCTTCTTTGATTTATGAAACAATAGTAGACTGACTCCATGTGTAATAATTGAGTAAAATTGTTGAGATTGCACTTCTTTTTCTTCAGAGATCTGTTTTAAACTAGTTGAGTTTTTCTTAAAGTGTGCAGATAAAGCCAATGTGAGTGTCCAGGTGAACTCCAGGACTCAGTGTCATCCTTAATAGTGTTGTTAAAGTGAAACCCACAGTATGGAAAAAATTCCAGTCCAGCCCTCACTTTGCTTGAGCATTCTCGTGGAGGTTCTGCCACTTTAGGTGCCACTTCAAAGCAACTACTTGTCACTGGCACTGTATTATAAAGCCCTCCAGCACAGGCTCTGCACCAATGCAAGTTTATTAACCACACTCTGTGATGGTGAAGCACCATCTGACATGGAGGAAAGTCCATACACTTAAAATACGAGTTCCATTTGATTATTTCACAGCCTTTCCAGTAATAAATTAAATCGAGAAGTGTCTCAACCTTTTTTTATTATATTGTTGATATATGTCATCTCATAAGTTATTGAGTTACAATGAACAAGAAAGAACAGAGGAATTAAGATGGGAACATTTCAGATGTTAATAAATAAATTAAACAGAAATAGAATACCATTCTATCTAATAAAAATTTAGATGATTTTACTCTATCCTTTAGAGAAGTATAGATAGCAATAGAGGCTTATTGGTAACAGTCTGTTTCCCAAGAAACGACAGAAGAGGGTATATCCCAAAGCTTGCTGCTGTATTTGTATCCATCCATTCATCCACCCATCGGTCTTCTGCTGCTTATCTGGATCTGGATCATGGGCCAGCGTTCAAACCAGAGATGTTCCCCTGCCACCTCATGCAGCTCTTCTCTCATTCCCAAGCCATCTAAGAAATTTCATCTCTGCAACATCTCTGGGGCCTGCTCCATGTTCCAGTTGGTCATGCTCACCTTGGAGGTGTCCATGAACCAATCCCAAAACTAAAAAAAAACCCCAAAAAACACTTCCAGCTCACAGTCCCAAGTCAGACCACGCATCCAGCAGCGGCCGATAACTATAACAAAAAGAGTTCAGGTGGCTTACCTCAGCTGCAGTGGCTGCGACGGTGTCGCGGCTCTGGCGGCCTGCCACGGGTCCAGTGGCGGCGGCGCTGCAGCTCCAGCGGGTGGCCATGGGTCCGGCAGCAGCGGCAAAACAGTTCTGGGGGCCTGCCACGGGTTCGGTGGCGGCAGTGTTGCAGCTCCGGCAGGCTGCCACGGATCCAGTGGCGGCGGCGGCGCATCTCCGGATCCATGGCGTGCTGGCCGTGCCGGACGTGGACGTGCTGGATGCGCTGGTCCCTCCGACTCGCTGAGCTCCTCCACAGGCAGCGCGGCCTCCTCCGGCCCGCTGAGCTCCTCCACAGGCAGCGCGGCCTCCTCCAGCTCGCTAAACTCCTCCGCGGGGAGCGTGCGCTCCTCTGGCTTGCTGAGCTCCTCCAGCTCAGGCTGAGCACTTCCGGGTGGCGCCATAGCAGCAGGTGGTGGAGAAGATGGCAGAGTGGTGGCTGCAGGCAGACGAGACGATGGTGGCACATCCGCTGCAGATGGTGAAGCAGCGAGTGGTGTGGAGACCTCTGACTGAGGTAATGCTACCTGCGCTAACGGCTGGCTTACAGCAGCATCAGCGGCGTCACCGTCCACTGCAAACACAAAAACAGATGGTGTGGGAAGTAAAAAAAATTGTCCTTATTACTCACCACAGCCGGCTGTAGATTCCCGGAATGTCGTTTACGTGTAGACGATGGGGCTGGCGTGTCAGGCTGTGAATCTACCGGCTGTCCAGGCCGGTGAGCAGCCTGAGTTGGAGGGTGGAGGTGGAGGGTGGAGAGCAGGAAGTCCATGACGACTGGGTTGAGAGAGTCCACCAGCCAGGGAAAATTAAGAAGCGTTTCCTGCAGCTGCCTCTCCACGGCGCTACGCAACACTTCCTCGGACTTCTCCCACCACAAGTCACACAGTTTATAAACTTTATTAGTCACCTCCCTCTCCTTAGCCTCTCCATTGAGTCTGCTGGATCCATGTCTGGCGGGACCATTCTGTCACGGTTTGCCAGGGCAAGCCGTGGCGATGTGAGGAAGGAGGACCCAAATGCTGGACTCTTTAGTGAAGACAGTGCGTTTATTTACAGTGAGGTAAATAACAGATGCACAATAAATCCCTGTTGCTCTCTAGACTCCCGTGTGTGTGTCCCACTCCAACGTCCGTGCTCGTGCTCTCCACTGTCGTGTTTCTGCACACCCTGTGCGTGCTGTCCTTCTTGTTCCACGTTCCTCCTGCAGGAAAACAACAGAAGCAGCCGTCAACCACTGACCCCCGCGGGCATACATGATCCACACTACTGTACACTGACACACACTTGACTTGGCATTTAACTCAATGATCCCACGTTGGTGGGAGCTCCATCAGTCTCTTAAATAGCTCCCCCGACGAGCCTGATCAGCAGCAGGTGTGTGGCAATGGTCTTGAGGTGTGGCCCGCCTTCTAGCAGGGCCACACCCACCAGGTCTGAAGGTGCTACGGAAAGCAGCTGCACATACACACACATACACACACACCTGCCTACATACAAATGTGGACACAGAACAGTAGCACAGTATCACATATAACACATATAATTCGTAACTGGGTAACATTTCTGAATAGATCTCGTGATCTCGTGAGTGCCCTGGCAGAGTACAACACCCACCAAGAACAAGTCTATCTTATTGCCGGGAATGCAAACCAAACTCTCACTGCAGTTGTGTAGGAACTGTCAACGTGACTGATCCCCAACTCGTGGAGCACCCACAACAGGACACCCTGGTTTCCCTTGCACCCTTGAATATCCTCAAGAGGATACAGTCCTCTTTTCTATTCTTCTATTCTCATTTAATGAAGAACCCCTTCTGCAGCTGCAAGTGTGACTCCACACAAAGCTACACTCATTTGTCACACTCATTGTAGAGAATGGACTGGAATTGGGCTAGTGTCTGCATGATGAAGAGAAAGATGAAGGTGAGCCACTTCAGTGGGTTTGTCACCGTCCACATTTTATTTAGTGAATGATCTCATTCATTAGCACAAACTGAAGTCAGAAAAAGCTGAATGCACTGTACATACACAAAGATTTTGTTCTTATAAATAAATGCTTCAAACACACTGCCTCAAACTTGAGCTCCGTTGAGAATTAAAATATCTCTATTTCTCTCAGAGTTCTCAGCGTTCAGCTTTATTTTCTACATAATGTTTTTCACAGTAGCATTTCAGATAGTTTGATCGGCTTATGCCTCTGTGCTCAGACTCAGGCCATTACTGCTGACATTTCACTCTTGGACTTGTGTTTCTTTTATGGGAGCAGAAACTGGTAATGAGGATTTCCTCACACTGAGGCTTCATGTCTACCATTAAGCCTCACTGTAGAAATCAGGAACACTATGATTCGCATATGAACGCTTTTTATTCTTATCTTGTTTAATATTCAGCTCTGTTGCAATTATGTGTTATATACAAATATCGGACAGAGCGTAAATCTCCTTGAGGTACATTTTTGATTTGTTTTCTGATTTTTTTGCAAATAATTGAAATGACCGAGTCTTCCCTCCCGGTCGAAGATGCCCAGGAAGAAAGTCTGCAGTGCGCTACCTCCCAAATGACTCCGACATGCTGCAAAAACACAATTTTCTAATCTGCAGGAGACCTGTAACACCAGTCCAACGATGGCTGACAGAGCTTTTGATTAGTCTGTGTTTGTGGGTTTGATCCTCCTGATTCTCTGCAGCGAGGCAGCAACACATCAACACATCCAGCCTGTTCTGATTCTCCACCAGGAAAGGTGTGAAATGGCAGGTTGTGATTATGTGTGTATGTGTGTTTGTGGGGGCGTGCTCTGGCCTTTTCCCCTCCTCTCCCACGTCCTCCAGCTCTGCCGCAGCATTAGCATGCAAACAGCAGCTGCAGCGCTGCACCCCATCGCTCACTTCAAACAGCAGCCCAACCTCAGCTCCCACACGCACACACAAACACACACGCTTAGACACACACACGCACACACGCACACTCTGACCATGTAGTACAGTTCATATATCACAACAGCAGACGAAATAGCACTTTGTACATGTCAATGAGATGTATTCATTTGACATTCAACCCACGCAGTCAGTGACACACGCACACAGTTACCAACCCACACAGAGGAAGCACTGCACACGCACACAGTCTGCTTCTCTGCAGAATCAGTTCAGCTGTTCAGGATGTTTTCTTGATTCTTCGCTTTCTTCCCAAAGTACAAATTCAAACAGTCTGAGTGCAGAGCTAGATTTAAACTTGTGCATTAGGAGGTAACAGCACAGAGGCAGGTCCCAGGAGCCTCTGGAGCTGCACCACAACCGCCACCGCAGCCGACATATACCTCTTCAAAAATGTAACTCATGCAGAAGCTATAGAAACTAGACTAAAAATGAACATAAGTCTTAACTACTTATCTGAGTCTACACACTGGGTCTACATTGATCGATCATGTAGAGTCTCAAAGCACAGTTATCTGCATGCTGAGAACAACGAGAAGGAACATATATGTAACATAGCAAGTTTAGCTCTCCTTCAGACTCTTGTATGAATCCAGACAGCAAACCTGCTCCCAAACCAACACCCACAAAGCTCACAATTATCCCTAAGCTCACTGTGCACCCAACCCACTAATAAAAGACTGGACTAATAATGGCTCAGAGCAGCTGATGAACAGTATAGGTAAAGGTTTAGTGTTGCAGGGTTTAGTATATTCACAGAAGCGCCAAAAGAAGTCCCATAATTATAAAAGATTTATATGTGCTCACTGCAGATGTCTTCTGTGTGCTTTATTTACAAGGGTGCCTGTTTGAGCACAACAGTAGTTTTCATGCCTTCCTATCACCTGTATCTACTTGGGGTAACCCTTTATTCTATTTCCTGAACTGAAGAGTTTCTATGACACTTCAGGTCTGCTTCAAGAACAAAATGACTGTGTGTGGATTGGAAGTTAATGAGGGTGATCTCTGCCTATACAGCTTGGTAGAAATTATCTTGGAAAAACCCCTTAACCAAAATAATAAAAAACAAAACACTTTCCTGTTGAGCTTATAGGCTCAGTCACATCGACTAGTCATAAAACTTCGACTCCATTTTGTAAATTTTGGTGATTCTCAGCTTCAAAAAGGACGATTATCAAGGATATCCTCATTGGTCAGTGGCTGTTGGCTGAAGTCAATCACAAGTGATCAGCCAGTCAGCATTAACTGTTAGTCACATGCACACTTCACTCGTCACATCCAGTTTTAAAGCACCAAGATGGCGAAAATGCTCATCTTGACGCTTTATAACAGGACTTCTTGAACCAATGGCTGACTTCATGTTAACTACCTCCTATCTTTCATAGTGTCTATGGTTTCCTGCAGGCTAAGCATGGTAGTCTAGGTGTCCCTCTCCCCGGCAACATTTTCCATTTCCTCCTGTAAGATCCCAAAAATCTCATAGTATGAATACTATGAGATCCCAAAAATCTCATAGTATTCATACTACGAGGAAATGCCTGGAATAACTCTAATGAAAAGTGTAGAGCAGGCATCCTGATTCGAGCCATCTCCTCCTTTTGATGTTAAGGAGCAGTGGCTGTACTCTGTGCTCTCCTCATCCTGTCTGTCATGGAATATTCTGGCCAAGCACAGTGGAGTTTTATCCCACATTACTTGTACAAATACAGTCACAAAAGCGTTTTTGGAAAAATCATAAATAATTACAAAAGCCAGTGGGAGGAGGGAGAGGATTGTAAGTGATAGCTAAAACAAAGTTACAGGAACATATTTTCAGAACATACCAGGAGTCTTATTATGACAGTGAAGTTGAATGATGCAGCTCTGGCTGACCACACACAACAATACGCCTTTCCTCTATTTCTGGTTGTCAGCAGCATCAGGACAGTCTTTGAGAGAATATCAGCTGATTGGCTTTCTCAACCCGACATTTTTGTAGATATTTTTTAACTCTCACAGATGCGGCTTTGCCTCTGCTTGTTTCTCCTAGCATCAGCAATCTAGTTCTTTCAGCTGAGTTCTAAACAAAGTAAAGCAATCCATTATTTCCACCTGAGCACCTCACCCTCAGACTTGGAGGTGCGTAATCAGCAATTACACTAGAATCTAATGAGAAGAGCAAGAACATTATGACCCCACGTAGATTAAATAAACAACTCCAATAATGTCAATGCCACATTCAAAGGTCTAGGATGTATTTAGGTGAATTCTGCTGCTGAGGTTACATGATGCTGCTTTAAATGTCTCAAAATTTGGAACTAGCTCAACAAGAAGGTGGAGAAAAATTTAAACAAAAGTCAAACATGTAATGAGGCTAATGCTATTGCTATAGTTCCCGGGGTTTACAGGCTTCTTTTGGAAAATCTACATAAAATGCAAGATGTTAATGACATGTGAGGTCTAGCAGTGATTTCAGTCTCTCTGCTCAAAGCAGTCCTCCTGTCAGCAGCAGAGAGGGCAGCAGGAGGACAAACCGTCTTCATCAGCCTGAGTTAAACATAGCAAACCTCACTTGAACCTGCCAGCAAGGATCTAAGCCTCAAACCTGAACAGTCTCTTAAATAAAACTCTTTCTGTGGGTAGACGTGCAGATTAGCTAGCTCATTTTGCACGTCACAGCCGTCCCTGGAGAGCCTCCCAAGCTAGCAGGATAAGCCCTGTAATAACACAACCAAAGCAAGTCTTCATAATGTAAAATCAATGGATTCATGTGTGGGTGACCTCAGAACTGATCTGAGCTTCAACACAGATGGTAATTTCTAATTACACATTCCCAACACTTGGGAGGTTGGTGGGAATGAGAGCAGAGTGCATTAATTAGCAAACTGGATGCTGCTCTTCAATGAAAACAGGTCCTGAGCTGCAGAAAAGACAGAGTTCACTGAACCTGAGTGTTGCTGATTGTTTTAACTTATGTTTGTGCATCTTTGTATTGCAGCTTCTGTGAGTGCATCTCCATATATTGCTAATGACCACACCAGTAATTGAAGCTGACTTCACTCACCGACGTCAAAGAAAGCAAAAAAACGGTTCTTCACTCGGTTTCCCGGTTTGTCTGCAGACAACAAGGATCCAGCCTAGATGTTTTATTTATTTCCTGCGGAAGCTGGAATTATGTCGGTGACACAGTGATGAGGAAGTCTGACTTCATACCTGCAGTAGCAATGCAGTCAGCAGATTTAGAAACAGGGCTGTCAAATGGGATTTTTTTTAGGCTTTTTAAACTATAGAACCACTAAAGAACAAAACAGGTTAAAAAAAAATCAGCACCAGAAACAGAAAATGCTTCTTTATAGGTTTTACAGAACAATAAAAACGCTGTGTGGATAAAACATTTCCCAATTACACAAGTGAAAATCATGCCTCAAAATGCAAAACATCAGTGAAGGCACTATGATGTCACCCACTGGTTTATGGACTAATGTTCAGAGGAATTTTTGGTTTATTGAAACCAGACACTATATGCAAAGAGTGAATCTGAAACTCAAAAACCAAGGAAAATTCAAGTTTACATAAAAACTTGTAAATAAAAAGGTACCTGAGCTTTAAATCACATGCTTAGTTATCCTTATGAGTTATCCCTGGCTTCTCTAATCCAAATATTGAAGTGTGCTAAGATACTGAAACACGTTGCATTGAGGCATTTTCAGCGTTTAGTCTATTAAATTCTATAAAACTGGTGCTATTCATTTGTAGCTGAATGTGGGCCAAAACAATTGCACCAAGACCTTTCAGAGGTGGTTTCAGCCTGGTTGAACTCTAGAGCAGCAGAGTAGAACATTATCAGACCAGAGTAAATGAAGTATAGGTGTAAAATGCCCTAAGTGACCACTTTGAGTGCTCAGTTCATGTAGAAAAGTGCTATATAAATATAGTATAAATACAAATACATATATTACCAATTCCAATTAACCATGGAGTTAGGCCATGAAGTCAAACGCAGCCCACTTACATTTGAATACATTTTTAAAAATCAGCAGATGTGTCTCTTCTGAGAAACCATGTCCTGGTTTCTAGTGTCTGTATCCACTAGTGTTACCAGACGAATCTGACAGTGACATATTCCTATGACAGAGAGACTGATTCACAAGATTTGTTTCCTGAAAGGTGAAGTAACTTTGCTGATAAGCGACCACTGTAACACTCTGATTAGCCTAGCAGGCAGCACAACAGAACAACAGCCAGCTAAATATAATAATATTTAAGTAGGATTCCTTCATTTATCAGTCATAAAAGCAGGTATAACCCAGTCTTAACTACATGCAGCATCAGGAGCAAACTAAGCTGCTATGACACACACAAAGAAAAAGATTTTGTAAAAATAAAAGTTTTCCCATAACCCTCTAACAAAACAACCTCAGCATCAGTTCTGTTATGGCAGATGTTAATCATCTGGAGGATCATCACCAGCAAAAGACATGAGTAGATGCCACTAATGGCGACCTACATGGTTTAAGATTCGCATCATAAAGCTTGAACTAACTCACTAATGTTTTTTACATAGTCTCAGCGGAAACTTCAGAGCTTAGGATAGTTGGCTTTCTGTTTCATAAACCTAAAAAAACAAAATGAAAAACTGCATTCGTTTGCTTTTTTTTTTTAAAAACTATTATTTTTAACACAGAAAATCCATTATGCAGCAAAAATGTAGGGCTCTTTATGTGGCGAATTATCTGCAGGCTTCATCCGAATCATTTCTTGCAGTAACTCCCCTCAAAGCCACGACACAACTTTGTGCTCAGCAATTTCGTGATGCTGTGTTTGTATCAGCTTTTTGTTACGGCACTATAGACTGTATATAAAACACTAAGCTAGGCTGTAATCAGCATTTAAGCATCCTGGCTGCAGCCATTTTGGCTTTGGAACCACAAGTTATCATATTTGGGCAAGCTTGGTTACCAAACCGCCTTCATACATTTTATGATTATAACACAGAGACACAGGTATCACCAATCCAGTTAATCCAATACTAGAATTTCACTCTCAAGCATAAATTTATTTACCCAGATAATTCCAATAAACACGCTACACATGAAGTACTTTTAGAGCCTGCTTCAAGTGGACATTAGAGGAACTGCATATTTTTCACAGTTTTAATGCTGCCTGTCTTTTTGTGACTAAAATGCATGGATGCAGTTCTAGACTGGGCACCAGCAGTGCTTCAGAGCATGAGTTACTATCGATTTTAGATGGAATAGTTGCAGAAGAGCATGCACAGACTGCTCTTATATATACTTCTATGTCTTCTAAACAAATACATGAAGCATAAACTGTATGTATGCACATATACAGTATGTATACATCTCTTTGGATGAACACAGTGTATAGATACGTCTAAAAGAAGATACAGTCAGCTCACAGAGGCAGATACTAAATACTGTTTTCTTTCTTCTCCCACTGTAATGAAGTGTGTGCGCTCGTTTGTGTGTGCCTGTGTGCGTTTGATTCAGATGTGACTGTGCCACCTAAATCATGTAGGCGCTGCAGCAGAGTGTTAGATATCGACACCATGGCAACAACACAAAGCTGTGTGGTTACATAAGGACGATCAGAGTTTCAGAGTGAAAGGACAAACTGATCAAAAACAGCCGTAGACTCACCTGGGGAACTGAAGCACTCAGTGGATCTAAACTGATGCGATGGCTACAGGTCTGATTGCACACTCGGTTTAGATCCTGTCAATCAGAGTATCAGGAAGGCAAAATGACAGTGCACTAAGGGAGCCTTACTGACATCCATCTCTAACTGTCATGGTGCCCTGTGTGAGGCAGGCAGGATAGGACCCCAAAATACATTTTTGGATACCTTATTTTACAGCTTGTTATTAACGGTCCACTTTTATACTTTCACAAAACTGTGACCAGAGGTTCCAGATTGAGGCGTATAAATGTGTATATATAATAAGGATGTTACTGGTGACTAATTTACTGGTTATCTAAACAGGATATGAGTGGAATCTAAAAGTAATAAAACACAATTTAAGAGCCATTTGATTCCCTTAATCTCATTATTTGATCATCAAGTCAAACTGTAAATGCTGCTGAAATAATCATGACTTTGCAGTAGCATTGCACACTTACTGTCTGCACACAAGATTATTGTTAACTTGCTTGTTACCACTTGGCTGTGCAGACTCAATACTATGTACATATTGTATTGAAAAACTGGTTCACAGAGCTGTTATCTGTCTTAGTTCCACCTTGATAGTTTTTGAGTTGTGCAGCCGTCTATCAGGGCTACAGTCACAGGCAATGCTGGTCGACGTCCTAACATCTTAATGGATTAATAATAACGGACCAAAGTCGACTGGTGTTGTACCAGCTGGTGTTAATAAAACATGAATGTTTGTGTGGTGTCGACTAGTAAGGCCCCACTGTCTAATCAGCAAATCAGCAAGTCAAGCACAACCCTGCAAAAAGTAGCCCCTGCCAACGGTGCAAACCCCAATGACAAGCCACTGTGATCCTGAATGTACTTTGTTTGCTCTGCCTGTGCTGATAATTTATTGATAATCTAAAGAGATCACTTCCAGTTTTACATTAAAAGCTTTGAATCTTTACTATTAAACAACAGAAAACTCTGTATTCGTCAGCAAAACTAGCATAACCAGGTCATTAATAATCCTTTGATGTAATTACACCAAATCTGTTTTGCCTCACGCGTCTCATACTTCATTGTGAGGACCTCAAAACCTACTGACTTTGTGTAGGAGCTGAAGTGGGCAGTTTCTTTATGTGGAGATGTTTCTCATTTACCATTGTCAGAATAAACAGGGATCAATTCCATGGAGACCGCAGCGTGTCACGGCATCTTCTCTTCATAACCGACACAATAGAGAGGTTTCTGGTTACACTTATCGATTTTAATCATCATGACATCACTCATTAATTCGTGGACTCCACGTGGTGAACCCAGTGAGCACCATGCCCGATTTTAATGGTGCAGCTTAACTCTCATAGCATGGAATATCTCCAGCTAAATATAAACCACTTTTATCCCCAGCAGTTTAATTTTTCATTCCATAATTTATATAATCACATAAACAACACTATGGTGGGAGGGACTGAGATGTAAGGAGAGGATGTAAGAAATGGAAAGGAGGACCATCCTCATGAAGCAGATGATGAAAGACAACAAACTCTTACTGGTCAGTGAGCGGCATGTCTGTCATGTGTCACAGCAACCAATTATCACAACCGTGATCTCAGCATTAGACTCATTTTGAAAGGTGTTTTTTTTTTATACTGAACCTCCACTTACACTTTATATAAAATTCTCAGATAAAATGCTTTCAGTGACATGCACCTAGGTAACTACCTTGCATGCTGTCACATTTCTTCAAAAGACCAGAACATTAAGAAGGTATTGCCTGGAAATACCTTTTGCCTTTTACAACCGTTAAATTCAGCCCAACAGTGACTGATGGTGCTGTGACACTTGGCTGGTTTTTGTTTTCTGGTCCAGGTGTCCCTCAATCACCCAAATTCCTCTCTATGTTTAGAACGGGACTGTTTGCCGGCCTCTCCTACCCAGATTAAAAGTGCCCCCTCAGTGTAACGAGCTGTACTCATAACTAGTGATGGGACTTAATCACTGCTGAAAATTTAATTAAATGTTAGGAAACAGCTAAAAAATGTGACCCAGCATGACTCATTGTGTTGTACGGTTTCTGGGCTGTGACCCAAGAAAAAAACACCACAAGCCCTGCTTTTCACTGCAGATATGCACACACTCCCTCTTCAGTTGATTAGTTATTTATTAAACGACAAGTGTCAAGAAAATAAAAAATCCAAGCTGCAATTAATATTTGTATAACAATGCCTCAAATGACAGTGTGTTAACAACAAGATGACACAAAAGGAGACTCTGAGAGCGGTGGTTGTGATTCTCTCTGCAGAGAATTATCTCCTGAATCTACAGCTTCCCACAGCATTATGGATCTTTATAGTCAGTATTAATGAAATGTTTAGCTTTCATACTTTTATGGTTTGGTTCAGCTCGCTTTGCTAACCTCAGCATCAGCAGTCAGGTCAAGATGCTCAGTGACTCAGTAAGCAAACTCAGGGTTTATCAATCTGAATGCAAATGAGTCCACATGAAAAGGATGGCCCTGGCGATGTCTGACCAATCACATACAGGTTTGCTGACAGCAAAGTGGCTGATTTTGCAAAGAAGAAAAAATTACACTGCTACCCAAAAAACATTAAAGGAATGCCGTGAAAACACACCAGATCTAGGTAAGAACAAAAAAGTAATGCTGGATATCTATACTGATATGGACTGGGTAATGTGATTGGAACAAAAGGACATTGTTTTATTAAAATGAAAATTATCAACCTACGCGGGGCTGAATTTGGGATCTTCTCCCAGATCTACACCAAGGCATCGCTGAGCTCCAGGACAGTCTGAGGTGCAACCCTGCGGCGTTAGATGGACCAAAACAAAATGTCCTAAAGGTGTTCTGTTGGATTTCATTCAGACGAACATGCAGACCAGTCAGTAGAACCCACGACTCAGTGCACCAGTGTAGGGTCTGACAATGAGTCCAAGGATTTCCTCCTGATATCTAATGGCAGTCAGGGTGTCGTTGCCTAGCCGGCAGGGATCTGTCCGCCTCCCCAGACCATCACTGACCCATTGAAATGGCCATGCTAAACAATGTTGCAGGCAGCATAATGTTCTTCACAGCTTCTCCAGATCCTTTCATGTCACAGGGTGAACCTGCTCTCATCTGGGAAAACCACAAGGTGCCAGTGATGGACCTTCCAATTCTGTTATTTTATGGCAAACTAGAGGACATCGGGTCCTCACACTACCCTCATGAAGTCTGTTTCTGATTGTTTGGTCAGAAACATTCCCACCAGTGACCTGCTGGAAATTATGTTGTAGCAGTGCTCATCCTGTTCCTCCTTGCATAAAGGAGCAAATACAAATCCTGCTGATGGGTTGAGGACCTTCTGTCCAGCTTCCCTAGAGTAACTCCTGTCTCCTGGAATCTCCTCCATGATCAAACCTCCTTGCAATGGCACGCTCTTTCATTAAGAAACGGGAACATCTGATGGATTAGAATTGTAATTCCATGAAATTAATATTAAGATATAGCATAACATAAGTTAGTTTTAGTTTTTATTCTTTCAGCTCCAAGCGAGTGGTGTTTTGAGGATTTGAGAGTAGAATGAAGGTTGAATATAAAAACAGAATGGAAACATGCAAATTTTGATGATGCTTTTCTGTGGATTTATTTCATCAAAATTTATAACAATTCACAATAATTACAAGTGGAGAAGGATATATATCTGTATACATCTGGATACAATTCTGCTGGAGGGCACCTACAAAGATGATCTCTAGTAGGCATGAATTGTTGTTGCAAGTTTGCATTTCAGTTAACTATCATTTAACCAGAGCAACGTCTGTGTAGCTAGGTTTTACAGCATTTTATTACATCATTTCTCATTAGCAGACTGGCACACGTCCATGGGATCGGTTATTTGCATGTTTCCATTTGTTGTCAGTGGTTTTCAAACTTTGTCTGCTGAAGACACATCAGAGGGCATGCCAACATTTTAACGCACACCTGCATTTATATCTGTGCAAAATAGTCTCCATATCTTCTGACATGTAGTTGCTTTCTCTTTTGTTTGTCAGTTGAAGTTGCTTTTGATACACTGTTTGTAGCATGTGGACCTAATGTGAAGGATGACATCTGCAGTTTATTTCGAGCAGCATTTACGTTCTCTCCATCACCTTATTGGACACTTTTCCACAATCCAGCAAACGCACATGCTGCCATTGGTGCAGTTTCTGTGCTTTTTTCTTTTCTCTCTATGTGCTCTGGCACAATGGTGGTTAATTTTGGGTTGTTCCGCAAAAGAAAGTGATCGGTTCTTCCCGTTATTATTAACCCCCTCAGTGTCAGTCAAGCCTTTTGATGTGTCACAGTCTCATAATTTCCCATATCTTGCAGCTACATAATCAGACTGGGTTCCCTTCAACTGCAGTTTTTTTAAGGACTTTTATAGTAGTGATGCAGTAAATTCACAAGTCAATGATAACTTTTTCTCTAGTTGTATATATTTCTGATGTTACCATGGTTCCTGTATTGCCTCACAGCACACCATTTGGATACCACTGGTCTATGTAACCTTTTCTGTGATGCACTGTGGTTGTGCTGCATTGTGTTATGTTGTGCTTTGGCAGCTTCTCATTTCCATTAACTTAAAGTCCAGGGTACTTCATGCAAATCCAGTACGACAGCAACCCTGGAAACTTTAGTGGTTCAGACTGTTGGTCTAAACTAAAGTTTGAATAAAAAACCATGTGGCTTATTCTTGCCTCAAACATATAACATTTGAGGAAGTTTGCAAACAAGCAGCCGTGTTGGTTTTGCTTGGAAATATGGGAACAGAAAAACCCACAAGAGACTTAGCATGTGTGCAGGATGTTTGGAGAGCTGAAGGACAGGAACAGCTCTTGTCAGTCATCTACTGTAACATGCTACTGCCAACACTGACTCGAACCAACACTTAAAACTGACTGAGCATAAAAGTGAGTGGTGAGGTCACAGGTATGGCTTCAATCATCACATCTGGATATACAGGGTGGGCCATTTATATGGATACACCGTAATAACATGGGAATGGTTGGTGATATTAAAGTCCTGTTTGTGGCACATTAGTATATGTGAGGGGGCAAACTCCTCAAGATGGGTGGTGACCATGGTGGCCATTTAGAAGTCTTGGATCTTGGATACAACTTTTGTTTTTTCAATAGGAAGTGGGCCATGTGACACATCAAACTTATTGGTAATGTCACAAGAAAAACAATGGTGTGCTTGGTTTCAACGTAACAGATGATACCCAGCTTTACGTATCCATGAAACCAGATATCATACACCAATTAGTTAAACTGCAGGAATATCTTAAAGACATCAAGACCTGGATGACCTCTAATTTCATGCTTATTTTAGTTGGCCCAAAGAATTTTAGAAACTCAGTATCTTACCAGATACCAACTCTGGATAGCATTACCTTGGTCTCCAGTAACACTGTGAGGAATCTTGTCCACAAGTCTACCCCAACTGGTTATGTCAAATTGCTGTCCTTGTATTGTATGGTCTTTACAATACAAAGCAAACTGACGGGATCGTTGTTAAGAACAGCTGCTATATAAATCAGAAATGAATTTAAAAAAAATTTCAAGTTATTTGGTTCCTTGTATAATGTCAGAATCAGTGTGTTTTAACTTAAAATATCTGTATTAGACAATATTTGTGTGTTGTGTATTTACATCATACAAATATTGTAATTAAACAGTAGCAGTCAAAATTTTGGACACACTCAACCATTCACATAGGTAGTGATTATAATGTATAATATATAATGATTATAATGATTATATGGACAGAACTAGAGAACCTAAACAAAGTACATATGTATAGCATATGTTTTTATTTACTGACCCACAGATGAGGACAAACTTAAGGTTTGTTACGAGGCTAAAGTTGACATGCTGTTTTATCCTGCCTGAGACAAATAATAATAGTTCACTCATTTAGGAAAAAAAACCTCTTTGTGTAGTTTCATCTTTAAAAGTCTAACAAAGGTCTTGGTACTTAATATGTATTAACTGTTGGGAAGGTTGTCTTCTGGGCTGATACACAGTTTTTATTGTCATTTTAAAAGTTAGTGTGCTGCATCTCCTCTTATGGGATGATAAATATTTCACCAGGCGTCACAGCGTTTGACTCCGTTGCTTCTGCTGGAACAATTGAATGTGAATTCTGTTTTTCTGAGCATCCATCCAAATACACTCACCTGCTTCCAGGGAAGCACTCATGAATAATTATTTTACACTTTCCAACCACTTAAGCGCTTTGGCTGTGTACCGACCCAGGGAGCTGGCCTGATTATGCTGTTTGCTTGTTTATGAACAACATTTTTGCCTGGAAGTCTCTACAGCCGTTTGCTTTTTTTTTTTTCTTTCCTGTCTCAGGAGTCTGAAGTCGTCCGGATGATGATGCTGCTACTTCATCCCCTCGAGCTGAAACAGCCGTCTCCTATTCTGCAACAGAGTTCAGTGATGCTGCGGGTGAATTTATCAAAGCTCTGCTCCAGAATAAAAATATACATTCACTGTTTTGCCTCTGGGATTTAGCATTGCTGTGTTATACCACATGCATATGAATTAGTTAGTCCTCCAATCTAAACACATGTTTTTGCTTTCTAGCTTGTCCTTAGGAATACTGAATACAGCAGTTCAGCATCACTACATCTGCAGTTACAGGATAAGTGAAAGTCAAACAGTATGACTTGGTTACACCAAAAAAAATCCACAAAACAAAAAGTAAAAAACACGTATCAATAGCAATTTGAAGGGGACTGTTTCTCTTTATTTCTGTAGTTTTGTAGGGTCTTTACCTTATTATATACAGTGCCTTGAGGCAACTGCTGTTGTGATTTAGCATAATTTGAATTGAGTTGTTTGCTCTGTGTGCTGCCTTTACAACGGTACAGGTGGCAATCTGAATGTGTACCAGCCGGTGGAAACGGTGAGAGCAGAGAGTTGAAGTCAATAAAACGTGAAAGTATTCAGGGTTGACAGCTGACTCTGTGACCTTTCACTGACCTTTGGTGAACATGTTGTTCAGTGTGGGTGATGATGCTGCCCAGATCAATAATGCCCAAAGGATCTATCACCAGCCTGGGGAGCTGACAGCAGGGTGAAGCTGAGAGGACAGCTAGCAGCGAAGAAGAAGTTTGTCAAGAGTCTGAGAGCAGTATGTCACTCTCTCTCTGTGTGTGTGTGTGCGTGTGTGTGTGTGCGTGTGTGTGTGTGTGTGTGTGTGTGTGTGTGTGTGTGTGCGTGTGTGTGTGCGTGTGTGTGTGTGTGTGTGTGAGCGTTTTGGGATGAACAGCATTAATTTTTCCAATTTACAGGATCTAATTCACACACACACTCCAGGCTGTGAGTTGGGTGTAGTGACAGCACCATAGTCCTGCTAGCGTCCCCTACAGGCAGCAGTGTTCATTGCAGGTCCATTATTGCAGAAAGTGACACAACAACAATATGTACATTTCAAAGAAAAGCATTCTAATTATAAAGCTTCATGCTGATCATTAAAACTACCCACAGGTGACGCAAGTAACATGAACCATGCCATTACAATGCAATTTTCTGCTGGTAAATTTTGGGCCCTGACATTTATGCGTTAGCACAGAACTTCCAGTATAATTGAGAACTCCCACTCTCTGGACTTCCAGTTTCAGACGGGGCGCTTGCGAGACAGAATGAATGGGGCCCTGAGGAGCTGTAGAACATAAATATAAATTTGGTGAGGAAATTGTTTTTCTTCTTGCAGTTTTCACCATGTTTTTGATAAAGGAGTTTGAGACAATAAATTCATTCATTGGCTTGCCAGAAAATGTGCATGCATATATCTGCCCTGGTGCAAAGGCACTGTTTTTTATATCATCCTGGCATGCTTGGGGGTTTGTCTCCTTTTTTCCCCCTCTTCTCCTTTGAAAACCTCTTTCTAAGTCTCAGGAGGAGTTGTGGGCTGACGCTCCTGCTGGCACACACATGGGTGGGGTTCCTCCTTGCATCAGTATGCTGTTAATCAGGCCCTCTTTGAATCCGACAAGTTCTTGTGTGTTTTAACCTGTAGCTCTCTTTCTCCGTCTGTCTCATGGTTGCCCATCTGAAGCCTGTTTTTCAAGTCATTCTCCAGGATTCTGGTTCTTTTAAGGAAATTAATGGACACTACCAGCCACTCCCAGGCGTTCTCCGTGCCTGCAAAGGAAAGTTACCTATCTGTAACATACCTGCCTCCTCGCTCTCCATTTTTGCCCTTTCTGGCCACTTTGGAAGTTCGACTGTCTGCCAATAGCATCTCCAGACCTTCTATCCAAGAAACAAGTAAAGTCACATACGAAAGGGAAGCAATTCACATCACTTTCGAGCCCCATGTGACCAGCAGTTATTTGACAAAATATCTTTCACTCTCTATGGTCTCTGGTCACTATGTTGCCACAAATCGCTTCCAGTGAGTACGGTCAAAATCCAGAATCAAGTCTCAAATCCTGCAAATCAAATCCTCACCTTGGGCACAACATTTCCTTTCTCCTCTGGCAGAACTCTTTGGCTTGTGTTGAATGCTTCATGATGGTCAACAAGTTTCATGTGCAGAGAAGGTTGTAAACAACCTGCCAGACCACCAAGTGGGCAAGAATGATTTTATCCAGAGTCTTTCTCTCTGGCTGAAAAGCTAGAATAAATAAAGCTTTACTTTTTGTGTGATTTGTTGATTTAAGAACATATATTGAAGGTGGAACTGAAACAAGGGTTTGTATGGATGTGCTTTCACAATGGAAAGCGACAAAAAATATCACAAAACAGGTGCTAAGCTGATGGCCTGCTCCAGGCAGGCAGGTGACAGAAATGGAAAAAATAGTCTCAGTGCATCCTGGGGAAATGCCAGTTCGCCCGCTGTGTGCTGCATCAAAACAAAGCCCTTAGTAACAAAAACTGCCAGCAATCAAAAGTTTTAATTTAATCCTTTGTTAGGTCTTTAAAGCTGTTTTGCTAGTGTGCCAGGGCAGGGTTTTTACTGCACAGAGAAACTTTGTCACCACTCAAAGACATTTTTGTTAGAGGCAAAGGAAAATCACCAGCGCTTTAGTGAAATTACTCTTTTTTTTTTTTTTGAAAATCAGTTAATTGGGGTTTTATTTATTGAAGTGTAACAGACATTGTGATGATCAGAAATGACTAGAAAGTGTTCAGACTTCTGTCAGATTTTCAGCCTGGCAGAATCAAATAAGATTTAATCAAGGTTATATTGCAGAAATTGATGTACTGTATAACACCAGTGTGGGTATTTTGAACAACATATGCCCTATGTTTACACTATTACACCATTTCCAGATATATGCATTTAAAAGTGACTAAATGTGGTTTATTTTTCAATCAATCAATCAAAATTTATTTATATAGCACATATTAAAACAACAGTGTTGACCATAGTGCTTCACAGTCAATAAAAACATGAGACAGTTAAAACAAACAATAAAAGAGGACAACAAACAATAGGTAACAACGCAACAAGCTAAAACAGCCAACTAGACAGAATCAAAAGCCAAAGTAAAAAAATAAGTTTTAAGACGTAATTTAAAAGACTGGATAGACTCGGCAGTGCGAATATGAACGGGGAGGTTATTCCAGAGTCTGGGTGCCACGGATGCAAAGGCCCGGTCGCCTCTCGACTTCATTCGAGTCCTAGGTTGTGCTAGGAGCCTATGGTTGGACGATCTAAGTGCCCTGTTGGGATTGTATGAATGGAGTAAATCAGAAAGATAACTGGGCGCTAAATTATTCAAAATATTAAAAGTGAACAAAAGAATTTTAAAATCTATACGATATTTAACAGGGAGCCAATGTAATTTGGCTAAAATTGGAGTTATGTGTTCATGAATTCTCGTACCTGTTAAAAGACGCGCAGCTGCATTTTGAATTAACTGGAGCCGGCAAAGAGAGGAGTGTTGGAGGCCCGAGTAGAGGGAGTTACAGTAGTCCAATCTGGATGTAATAAATGCGTGAATAAGCTTTTCAAGGTCCTTTAAAGGAAGGAACGGCTTTGCTTTGGAAATCTGACGCAACTGGTAAAAGCTGTTTTTTACCACAGTGGACACCTGTTTCTCAAGTTTAAAAGAGCCATCCAGGAACACTCCGAGGTTTCTTACAGTGGACGAAAGATGGCTAGCGAGAGGGCCTAGGGCATCAGCTAACTGGTCTAGCGGAGTGTGACTACCAAAGACTATGATTTCGGTCTTATTCTCGTTCAATGTAAGAAAATTATGTGATAACCAAATTTTAACTTCATGCAAACAGTTGAACAGAGGTTGCAAAGAAGCAGTCACATCGGATTTCAAAGGTAAATAAATCTGGATATCATCGGCATAACAGTGAAAGGAGATGTTGTATTTACTAAAAATTAATCCCAAGGGGATTTTTGGATAGAGATTACCACAGACATGAATGTGTGGAGGCAAAACAACTAAATTAAGTGATCTAGACTGACGTTCTGGGCTCAGCGTGCCTCTGTCAATACTACAAACATTTCTGGTTTATTTCTTGCTCATTGCACACTCATTAAAGTTTCCAGAGTGTACATATGGGTTTGTTCACTTATTGTTGATATAGCCAATGATCTGTAACCTGTAAGAGTTTTTCCACAGTGGATTTTTACCCGGAGCAACAGGTTGCACTAACCTGTACAGACCTCTGTGAAACCACACTGGATATTACCTAACTCCCTCAGCAGCATGGCAAGCAGAAATATTATACACTCAAGACTTTCTTCAAGGTCTGTGTAACAACCAGAATATCAATTTGTTTTGTTTTCTTGGAGGTAAAAAGTTGCACAAAAGAAGAAATCCTACAGTCATCTTATTGGCTGCTCTTTGTCCTTTTTGACTTTATGCTTTCAGACATTCTGAGGTGCACCGTCAGCTATGTGAAGGAGCTGTGAGCCGGCTCATCACACTTAACAAAATATGACGAAGGTGTTGACATGTCATACATTAGACAGCCTTCGACCTCTATCAGGCCTGAGGAGCACACTAAAACACTAACGGGGGGCTGACTCAGCATCTTCTTACATTCAGCAACTTTAAAACAGCAACACATCATGTAGACAACTTAGACGCAGTGAAGGATGACCTTAAGTCCTGCTCAGGTCTCACAAGGGGCAGCTGATCCACATCCAACCACATCTGCCCGGTAACATGCCTGTTAAGTCCCAGTGCCACGATCAATCACAATCATGTTGTCACTGCCTTTAACACGGCACTGTGTCTTCCCTCTTTATCAGCCTCTACACTGTTTCTATTCAGGTTTGGGTTCATTTTATATTCAACAAAACCTGACAGACCTGACATACAGTTGTTAACAGGAGTATTTACATACAGAAGCACATTTTAATTTCATCTAAATATTCAGCAGAGGCCTGTATGATAAAGCAATATTAGGCAGCTAGTTACATAAGTTCAAGTTTAATCCTGGGTTTTCAATATTTTGATGGTCATCACAGGAACCTGTTGTACGGCGGCCCTGAAAGGTCAAACGCACTTCAAATTAAGATTGAAGTGCGAACACCAACAAATAGAAAAAAGCTGCAAATGCATGCAAGACACAACAGAAGTTGAATAAAACAATATCTCACAAAAACGTAATAAGTGTTTTTGGGGACACAATAACACAATGGAACAGCTGCAAACAGGTGACAGACTGCACTGAGACACGCTTAAAAAAGTTGTGAGTGGATAAAAAACGCAAGGTAATGTTTAATTTTCACTTTGATTTTTCAATTTGATTTATGTAGCGCCAAATCACAACAGTGGTTGCCTCAAGGTGTTTTATATTGTAATGTAAAGACCCTACAATAACACAGAGAAAACCCCAACAATTATATGACCCCCTATGAGAAAGCACTTTGGCAACAGTGGGAAGGACAAACTCCTTCTTAACAGGAAGAAACCTCCAGCAGAGCCAGGCTCAGGGAGCGGCGGCCATCAGAGTGAAGGGAGAAAGGCAGGACAAAGACACGTTGTAGGTGTTGTAATTGCATGATTCAAATAATACTGTTGATACATGTTTGCTATTAGATTGTGTGTCAAGTTATTGTTTATTAGTGGGTTGTTTCTTTTTTGTTTATTTGTTTTTTGTGTGCTTTTGTAGCATTTGTGTATTTTCTGGTATTTTCGTAAGTTGCATTCTGTTGATTTCTCAAGGCTACCATATCATTGAGATTGGAGATTAACATGTGCACAATCACCAACTCCTTACCATTCTTTGATGATCCTTTGAGGCTCAGTGCACAGGTAGTTAGAGGGTCTTAGGTTTTTCAGGTGTGCCTTAAAGTATCTGCATTATGCCAAAAAGTTGGAATAGAAGCAACTTTATTCCTTGCTTATTTCCCTGTTGGATGAAAGCAATTTTGAAGCAGTTTTATATTCATCTATAAGCCTCCATAGTGAGAGGAAAGTAAAACAGAAGGCCTATGCCTTGCACTATCTGAACATTGTGTGAAATTTGCAACTTACCAGTCTGATTCTTGGTGTTATATTTGTTCACCCCTCCTCTTAGTTTAACAGCACCAGGGTTGCAGATGAAAAAATAAGAGCAAAAGTGGCTCATGCACATCTAAACAACACATTGAATTAATGGAATTTGTGATATTATACAGTTGGCATGTAAAGAGCACTTTTCCAGTCTTACTGACCAAAGCACTGAAAGCACACATGCAGTCTAACACTAAACCTCTGCTGCTTTGTCCGCAGCAGCTGTGTTGCTTTCAGCCTTTATTATGTGTTTAAACTGCTCATATTTTTCTAATATCCATATTTGTGACTGGTCAGATGCTGCCAACACTGCCCCTTTCATGTGAATGCTCTCGGAGCTAGACTGACCCTGTGTTGATTTATTGAGTTGATTATCCTGATTCTCAGTGTTAGGGTAAGCTATGCCAGATATAATGGTATCGTTCACTTATTTGGTTTCAGTTACCCTAGCATCAATCGTGTAGCACAGGCCCCAGTCAAATAAAACATTACAGTTCACATGTAATCATAGAGGTATCATAAAAGGAGAAAGAAGGCACAATGCTTATCCTTTACAGATGCACTGAAAACATAAAACTACCAATTAAACCTCATATTTCTGTCACCAAACGTCAGCTTCTCGCTGTTATCTGCAGGCAGAAGCACAGTGAACCTATGACTGAATTAATAAATAAAAGGCCTGCAGGAAATAGCAGCACTTGTCACTCAGCACACTAATCAGTTTTAATTGACTGCAGCTGTCTGGTTAAATGTCCGGCAGGTGTAACTGAAACAAATCATCGCTGTTATTTAAACAACTTCAAACAGAAGAAGCAAATGATTTATATGGAATTTCTGGGCATCGGTAGGAAAAGCTCAGTTTGTTATTACTGTAGCACACATACACACGGTGCTTTATCCTGGCTTACGAGATGTGTCTCCAGCTCAGTCTTGCTCTCTTTTTCAAGTTCCAACCATGGAAATGCTAAAACTAAATAACAGAGAATAATCTTCCACAGGTGAAGATATTTTATACAGATATTGTACTGCTGTGTGTAAATTTGTAGCAATAATTCACGTTTATGTCTCCGTAATAATACATGTTCGAGGGGGCTATGTGTGTTTATGGAAACAGAGACATATATGAACATCGGTCCAGTGAACAACCATGGTGATGAACATGTTAGTTGTTGCAAATAAAGAGTCTTAGCTGAATCTAACGTAAAAACAGACGGAAATCACACACGAACAGTGAAAAAACAAGCTTACACTAACTTCTCCCACCACTACCTTGGTTTTAGAAACACGGTCTTAAACTGTTTTGGCAACACAAGAAACTTCCTTCTGATGTTTTTCTCTTGTACTCCGTGAAGAGTTTCACTGCATGAATTTTTCAATCTGTCAGATGCTCAGTTGTGGAGTCTGAGATGACTGAAGAGGAATTTAGTGCTGATTATGAGGAATGACCTGTTTGCTGAGGCAATATGGATAATTTAGGAAGTGATTGTTTTGGCAGCATTTGGTGTGGTGTTTTCTGTTTGTTGTGCATTTATCAACAAGGATAAAACCGGAACAGATTTCTTCCTTTCTCTTTCTCTTCCCTTTTTTTTTTGCATCTACACTGTTTGACAAAATTGTACTAAATTTGTCTCTTTCTTAAATAGGTGTTGTGCCAACAGCAGGATATTTGTGTGTTTCAGTTATCAATTTCATTTTTTTATATATATATCTATAGCACCAAATCACAATAATAGTCACTTTAAAGTGCTTTTTAATGTAGAGTAAAGACTCAAAAATAATAATAGGAATGAATTTGATTCCAGCTTGAGTGCATGAAACTGGGCTTAAACGTAAACATGCTTAAACTCACGTAGCCACTGTGACATCGCCCTTTGCTATCTTGGTGTTTAGATATGTGCATGAAGCGTCGTCCACTCATTCTTGAACTCCCAGCCTGAGACCCAAACACAGATTAGCATACCAGCCCAAGTACCTATTGCACACTAACTGGCTCTCAGAACCTGTGAAATATTTACCGTCTCAAAACACCAGTTATTTGCTTACCTGCGCTTAGTACCTGCTAAATACTTAACTCTTCAAAGTATCTGTTGCACATTTACAAACTAATAGTCCCTTATCGGTTCTAAGTGCACATTTGCCCTCATCCTTTTCATCCAGCTTGACAAATCGTTAATTAAAACTTCTGAACTTTTCAGCATTTGAGTCTATAAAAGTAGCCTTTGCACACAGACAGGTGCCGAGTGATTAGTGCCCAAGCAACAACAAAATAAATCAATAAAGTACCATCATCTGAAACACAAACTTCTTGGGCAGTCAGATAATCCCATTAAAATTTCCCAAAATGCACCACAAACAGAGGTTTAAAAGCTCCATTTCAGTGGCTTGAAGGGATGAGGCTTAGCAAACGGTGATTAGCTAGAGCTTCCAGTTCCTTCATAAAATCCAAAGAGGTGCCATCAACAAAGTACACCCCCTGTAGAGTTGTAGCTATGGAGACCAAAACTGTTTGTTGGCCATAAACATGTTTATTTCTGTTGTAAAGTTGGACCTTTTAAAAGGGAAGCTTTGGGGAATTACTTGTTTTTGCTGTCGGATTCAAGTGAAATAGAGGAACTGCTATTTTTTTGGCACTTCTTCATTTTTTTAGCCACAACTTGGCTGAAATTTGTCAATCTTCAAGAAGCGATGCATACCGTGCTTCCCTGTCTTTTCTTACTGGGACAATAATTTACAAAAATGAACATGTCTGTATTTGAGGGGGATTCACCACCTGCTGTCCTATTAGAAAGACTCCAGGTTTTCTGAGCTGGAAGCTATATCCATCTTTTATATTTATGTATGGATAAATCGTGTGATGACTTCCGAACTGCTTTTGAAGATTTATTTGTGCACTTTAGTAATAATCTTTGCTTTACAGGCTCACCCTGATTATAAACAATAGGTGTCTAGTTTAAATTACCTTCTACACATCTTTTGCTGAAAGAATAATGACACTGAATCCAACATTAATACTCACATTTATCACATTAAATATCATGCAGGGACTTGACAATTAACAACTCTGTCACACACAAACCTCTGACGTGTGTGGGTGTTTGTGTTGTTAGCAGGTCCTAAAACACTGTGGATGTTGGGATGGGTACACAGACACACACAGCGGTACATTTTGTACTCCGTAGCACGCTCCAGTGGTGTCTCCCCTCCCCACCCTTTACCGGGTCGACAGCCCAATTGGAAATCCATGCAGCTAAAGCTGAAGCCTCTTCCCCAATGGCTGCTGGCTCATTGATTATCTGTCAGAGAGACAGGGGGTGAGAGAGTAGCCTTGGGTGAGCAAAACAGAGAGACAATGACTAAGAGAGAGGGAGAGAGCTAACGGCATGGAGCTGAAGACAGAATGAAAATGAGGAAGAGTTCTGTACATGCTAAAAGGAAGTGAGGAGAGATGAAGCCAGCGGGAGGGGAACCTGAAACCGAACCACTCCTTTCTTGCTTGCTCGCTCTGTCCGGCACAACAGCTGTGCTTCATTTTATATTTTATTATTATTTATTATTTATTTATTTAGTATTTTGTCAGAAACAAATTTCTCCAATTATTATTCTTTTTTTTTTGTTTCACTTTAATTGTATGAAAGGAGAGGTGCTGAAGAAGAGGAGAGTCCATCGATTGGTGGAACCTCAGATTCAGGATTGTGATTGTCCAGGCCATGGACAACAGCAACCTTTCCAGGATAATCAATATCCTTGATAATCAACAGGACATATAAATTATGTCCTGTTGATTGTGTTCTGGAAGTGTGGGGGATTGGGCCTGTCGTTGAAGGCCATTCAGTGAACCCTAACTGAGAACTTGTTTTATATCAGTAATTAGTCTTGTTTCATGCCTGCTTGTTGACACAGTTCTGTTCTTAACTGTGAAAGGGATTTCTAGGCATAGTCTGAGGTGGAGGGTATACACCTCAGAATTATGTTTTAACCTTTTGCAAATGATGAGCTCCTTTTCGGTCACTGATCCATGATTTCCAGCTCACAATGGAGCAGTTTGTAACTGAGTGTGAAGCAGCAGGAATTAGAAGTAGCTCTGGGTAGGGGAAGAGTTACCCCCCAGCTGCAGCAGTTATCTTAGGGTGGTGTCATCAGTGAAAGGAGGATAGAGTGGGAGACTGACAGATGGATAAGTTCTAAACTTCTCAACACATCTCAGCTGGTTCCCTTACTGCCAGATTCCTGAACCGCCACCTCAGTGGGCTGCATGAGGGAAACAACTGAGGTGGTTTGTAAAACCTGCTGGGATGGCTCCTGTGTGCCTCCTAAGTGAAATGTTTCAGGCATGTCCTGCTCAGACTTCAGGGTACAACCAGGGCAAGCTGGAGAAATTATGTCTCCAAACTGCCCAGGGAGCCCCTTGGGTTCCCATGGAAAAGCTGAAGGTGGCTGCAGAAAAGAGAGATTTGCTACCCTTGCAACTCAGATTTTTGCAAGCTGCGGAAAATGGATAAATGAATGAAATTACCGTTAACCCTATTTTATTTATTGTGGGTTTTTTTGTTGCTTCTAAACAAGCTGAATTTATTTTTTCCTGAATTTTTTAATTTTACTTTGTATCTCTTTTTAAGATTTATTGTTTTTATATTGACTTTCCCAAAGTGCTTTATATCTGCTGTCTGTGGAAAAAAACACACTATATAAATTTCAAATATTAAAATGCACATTTCTTATGTACACTGGAGCTAAATGATAAATGCCATTTATCTCAAAAGACTCAATAGCTCCGGTGCACATATGGAGCCTTTTGGGGGAAATACAATGTTGGTATTTATTTGTT
The DNA here is from genome assembly GCF_051167445.1 of Perissodus microlepis. Classification (NCBI taxonomy): domain Eukaryota; kingdom Metazoa; phylum Chordata; class Actinopteri; order Cichliformes; family Cichlidae; genus Perissodus; species Perissodus microlepis. Next base: position 27,271,884 of record NC_140465.1, on the reverse strand, counting down.
GCTGTTTGTCTTCACTTCTCTTTCTGTGCTTTGTTATTTTTCCTTTAAGGGAAAATTGGGGGGGGGGTTGTGCCTTTGGGGGGTTTTGTGACATTTTTGAAAGATCTCTGCAGAAGTTTGGCTGGGTCCAGAAATGAAATTCAGAATAGATTGAATAGAAGTAGTGGCACTGCACTTACTTCAATGCTTTATAACAAAGTTGGGTTTTTTTTAAGTCTTTGCAGATGACTGTAATAATTTCCTCTACAATGTCTGTGATGACTCAATCTCAGGAACATGATACACAGCTGGTAGCAGCTGGGGGGAGAGAGAGAGAGAGAGAGAGAGAGAGAGGTTTCATCAGATTTCCCTGCAAGTGTGGATCTTCTGCATTTGTTCTAAACTGCATTACACTTGACAAATGTTGAACGGCAGCCTCTCTTTATTGCCTCATTGGATGTTGCTTTCACGGTGGTAGCTCTGTGGCCGAATTGGTGAGCTGTAACTTGATACCATCTTTTTTAGTCAGTCAGCCTCTTCAGCTTTTGACCACCCTGATGGAATCAACTCTAGTGCCATTATCAGTCGTGCTTATAGGTGCAATTTGATATTGATTCCCTCATTGATTTCTGATCTGTTTTTCTATGTAAAAAAAAAAAACAGTAAGACAACATAGCTATTTATCATCAACACACAGCTTTATTACCTCAGAGTCTGAACACAGTGGAGCAACACAAGGTGGACAAAAGGCTTGTAAGTGACTCAGGTGTGTAAAAACCCAAAGGCATCATAAAGACTAAAATTAAATGGCCTATGTTGACATTAATCTGTACACCAACTAAAGCATAACTAACCTCTAGGAAAGCAGGTACTTCCCTGGATTAAATGGATTAAATAAGAGAATATTTGTAGAGCTTTTTGTTTTATTCAGTTTTCTTTATTTGTTTTCTTATTAAATATTGGTTTTTTTAAACCAATATTTAATAAGGATTTTGGCCTTTGGAAATACGATGTGCTGATCAGCTGGAAGACTGTGGAAAATGCTGGTGAAAAATTATTTATCATGTTGCTGTTTTTTTATAGTTTTAATAAGTTCAAACATTGCATTTACTGCATCGTGATGAATTTCTATACACCACTTTAAACCTTGTTGCATTATTATATGTCGGAAGTGACCTTATTTATATAAAGGTCTGTGCAAAATCAGGCACTGGAAGACAGTTCATACAGGAACATAATGCAGTGGGAACCCCCCCAAAAAAAGAGCCCTTTTCTCATTTATCTCATTCAGTTATCCCTGCTGAGTCAACACACGTATAGGCTTCTGTCCTCTTTAGTGTTTGCCTGTTTCCACAGACAGTCAGAGTGTGCTGAGTTGATGTTTGTCTTTTATTGAGAGAGTTACCCCGTACGTGGGTATCATGACGATGGTAATAAATTCCCCTGTTGAGGCAGGCATAAAAATGAGTGTTTTGTGGGTCATGTGACTCACAAAAGGATCCCTACCAGTGCCTCCTAATCTAGAAATATGATGATGAGGATGAAATAAACTGTTGATGAAAATCTCTAAAGAACATAAGAAATATAACAGTAAAATCAACACTTTTGCAAATGAGACAAGAGACTAATGCTGCAGAAACCTTCAATCTTCGGATTTATCATACAGAGACGTAATATAAACATTTTAATTTGAGGTTATTGTGTAATTGATGACTGCACTGTCAGTGCTGCAGTTTATTTCTAAGGTTCAGGTGTGCATCAGAGCTCTTAAACCGGATGCATTTAATCATTAAAGGTTACTCTCCCACAGTCTAATAAAGGAGCGATGGAAACTGCTTCACTTTGTCACAGATCCAAGTAAAATTAAATTTACTGATTGAACAGGTATTCTTGCCTTGTTCTAGTTGCTGCAGTTCTAGCAGTGCAAAGCGGACTCAAGCTAAGCATTTATATGTTTTCTGAATCACACACACATTCCTGTGACAATGTGGCACTTCTGTCAATGGTTTTATAATATAATGTAATATAATATAATAATAAATATATTTTTTATTTTTAATAAAGGGCAACTTATAAAATGTATTCCTACTACATAAAATCTATAATGTACTTAAAACGTGCTCTAAATAAAAGAATTAGTGAAAACGTGGTGTTTCTAGTCGATTTTAAACCTGCTCCTTATCGGGTTATGAGTTAAGTTACCATGGTGATTTAACCAGGCAAAAGAAGATCCACTTGCTCAACACAGAAAGCTTGACATGGCTCACTAAAATATGGTGACATAGTACATCCCTCTTTTCTGTGGGCTAATCTTATTTGCATTTGGTCCTTTAGGTCAGACGCTGCTGCAGAGAACATAAATGTTGTAATATGCAAAATAAGTGTTGTGAAGGAAAAACAAATGTTAAAAAAATAATGAAAACTTTCAAGTGCAGCCATCATCTGTAATGATATTTGTGTGTTTCTGTCTGGGGTTTTTTTTTTTTTTAACTTTGGCATTACTCCCTTTCTCTTTCAAGCTAAGATTTCAAACAGTCAACATCTCTGTGTAGGTTGCATACCCAAAGTCCTTTAATCTGTTTAGCCAAACACTCATGCAAATGGACTAAAATGCAGTACCATGAATTCTGTTTTTTTTTATTTATTTAAGGTTTGGTGATAGCAGCTTAATTTGTGCGAAGACTCTGGTTCGTCCCTCTGAGACCTTTGTGTTCTGCACATTGTTTGTGTTTTTCCTCCCTCGTTTTTTATTTTTTATTTCCACTCACTTGTTAGATTGAGTCACTAAAAAATGTAGTTTTAGGAAAAAATGGTAAATGAATTGGTTCTTGTCCAGCACTTTACATAACATGCCACATTTTTTCCATGCTTAAGTGCTTTTTTATCAAACATTCACACTCCAGTGAATACATCAGAAAGCAACTTGGGGTTTGCATCTTCCACGGATATTTGACATACAGAATAGAGAAGCCAGGGATCGAACCCCCAGCCTTCTGACTGCTAAAATCACTTGCTCTACCTCTGGACCTACAGCCACCCTAAGCTCATGGTTTTGGTTGAAACACAATCCTTTACAACAGTACACCTGCTCATTGACAAGTTGGAAGTTACCCATCACTCTCACTAATATCATATCCCAGTGTGACAAGGTGCAGACACTAAAGCACAATTTGAGCTGCACCAACAGTTTGACCAAATGGCACTAACTGATGCCTCAGGGATGAAAACATGCTGACTGTTCAAATACAGGAGATAGTAGGAAAGAGGAAACCCTAACATAAGCTTAAAACTGTTCAAGTTTAAATTTATCAGTAAATAAATAACTTATTTATTTATAACAGTGAGCTTAATATACAGTCAGTACATTTTCAGAAACGGGTATAAAAAGGTGGAGCGGTGTTGGCCCCGAATGCTGCTATCATTTGTATTTGTATACCTCGCAGCATGTATTAAAGTCTCGTCAAGGCCAAAGGGCAGGTCGGTGAACTGCCAGTGCAATTTCTCTGTGCTGCCTCCAAATACTTAACATACATACATACATAAGTCATTAACCTGCATATTTATGATGCTGCTTACTCGTGTAAATCCTACTTATCAGGCAGATTAGGCGACTAGGAGCGTTGGGGGCTAGAAAATATTTTTACATTTTAAAAGGGGTGTTTTGGAGGTAAAGTTTGGGACACAGTGACTTCCAGGACTTGTTAGTTAATCCACATATTTTACCAGCTGCTATCAGAATGTTGAAGTGCATGAATAACTGAATGGAAGGATTACAATTAGAAAGACGGACGGTTAATGTGTAATTTGGGGGGGGAGAATTTATACATTAATGGGAAAAATGTAACGGATAGATAATAAAAACAAATTTTAAAAACCCACAGACACATGAATAAAAAGGTGGTAACAGATGGGAAATTGGATGGCATATGGATCATAGAGTAGACTTATTAATGGATGTCTTGAACAGAAGTGGTACTTTCATCGAGACATAATCTCTCAGTTATGATTCAGCAGACCTGGGAGGGTTTGAGTTGTTTGTTTCTATTTCCTTTTCTTTTCTCTACTTCCTCTGTTTTCTCAGGTGGAGTTGCTGGTCTCATCTGTGGTCTCCGACTGAGGGCAGCGTCTCTTGGTGTGGGTCGAGCCCTCCTCACCTGTGGGCAAACTGATTCATCAAGCATTGAGTATAAGAGGGACAGGTGGTACCACAGTTCCCTGCCTGACCGCTCCTGTTGTTATGGCAGCTCTTAGGCTCTTCACAGTTCGAAGTCTTGTTTGTTCTTACCTTTTTCTCCCTCTGCCCTTTATAGCTGCTCACTTAAGAGCCTTGCTTGGAATCTGCTCGCTAAAGAATCAACTTAACTACAATCTGGTGATAACTCGAGCTGCCTTACTACTATTTATACCAACCATCATTATGCACATTGTGGGCAGTTAATTAACTCCAATTCTCTTTTCTGGCAGAGCTCCTGTGATCCCTCTCACACTGAAGTGATTCTGGTTCTCTGGTCTGGTCATAAACCCCCATTTGATCATTGTCCTTGCAATAAAGCTCACTTAGTTAAGTCTCTGCATGTCAAGTCTGCTTCATGGGTCTGGCCAGTCTATCATTATGACAGTCTCAGATACAAACATGAAAGCATGCCCTTTGGATACCTTCTGGCATGCACTCAGATAGTTGATTAGGTGCACCTTTCAAGTACCCATTGGATTCCCTTTTGCCTTCAGAACTGCCTCAATTCTTTGTGGCATAAATTTAAAAGACATTCCTCAGAAAATCTGACATGGCAGCTGCTGCCCATCTATGATGTCTTGTGGTTTCTCTGCATCCCAGAGGTGCACTAATGGATGGAGATCCATCGATCGGAGCTTTGTGACATGGCTTTTTATCCTGCTGGAAGCAGTAATTAGAAGATGGGTACACTGTGGTCATTTATGACATGGTCAGCAAAAATATTCAGGCAGGCTGTGGCTTTTAAATGATGTTCAGTTAGTAATAATAATAATTACTATTTTTATAGCACTTTTAAAAACAGAATTACAAAGTGCTTCACAGTTTGAATAAAAGACACACATTAAATGCGAGGATCGTATAGGCCAGCTGCAGTGGTCAAGGTCTCAGAAGCTCATGGGGCCGCTAATGTCGTAACAGGCCTAAAGAGTGCCAAGAAAACATCGGAGTGCAAGTGTTAACAAGCAGCTGAACAGGAATGCCTTAAAAAGTAGCCAGTGAGTGTATATTGAACCAAGGTAGTGTAAAATATTTTCCAAACTCCAAACTTGAAAAATTAAATATTTTACGATGCAACCAAAAACAGCAAAACACTGAAAATGAAAGCTTAGTAAAAATGAAAGCAGTCATTCACGCTGGAATTAAAAGTTTATTAGGTTTTTGTTATATTCTTGGACCTGCACGTGCCTATTTCAGAAAGTGAGATGATGAGGTGCTGCACAGAGTAAGAGCTCATTTTTGGGGCAAAAAGACGAAATGTAAATGTCAAATGTTAATAAGATTAGAAAAGACACTGGATCAGTTGAAAAGAGGAGGTGAAGCAGCACAACGTGGGGGTACAGCTTCCCTCTGATGTATCCCAACTATCATATCTGAGCGCTTTAATGATTCTCTCTGGATGAAGGAAAGAGAGACTAAAGAGAGATCAAGGGAGCCGAGGGGGTGAGGAAGGAGGGAGTGGAGGAGGGTGGAAATGAAGAAGAAGAAGCAGTGAAACAGCAGGAGAGAAGTGCCCTTCTAGACATACTTATTCTGCACGCCATAATTTATTTTCCATGGCTGCAAATGTATTAAAGTTAAAATTTATGTTAAACTCTCCTGACTTCGGTTTGCACCACTCCAATCACGAGTTTCCATCAGAGAAGAGAATTTAATGGGTACTAATGAAGATCAAATTAAATCCTGGTGTTATGCTTTCACCTGAAGAGACGAGGTTAAATGAAATGCTAAATCAAAATTTCAAAGCACTGTTCTCTTATGACCAAAATAATGAAGGCAAAAACCAGAACACTTCTTTACTTCAACAAAACAATGTGATCAAATTATAATTTCAACCTTTCCAAAATGATTAAATTGTGTGTTGAACCACATCAACACAATTCATGATTTATAAAAGCAATTTTAACTTCCTGGAGGTCACTGGCATTTGGTAGGTGAAACTGGTCACAAAGAGATATGCTGCATGGGAGATGCTGACTTGACTACAAACACTCGTCTACTATTTCTTAAACTGTTGTGAAACTGAAGAGTGCAATATGCCACCACAGAGTGGGAGTGAAATTTGAGAAAGTGTGACACAAACTGGCCCTTCCCCTTCAGAATAAAAGCTGCACGATTTGAAACATGTTGTTTAAGCTCTTAGGCCCAACCTGTCAAAACTGTTACAAAATCTACAGACAGAAGAAACCAGAATCTAAAACAGACAGGAAAGACACTGCGAGGTAATTAGATAGTCAATAAGAGGTTTATATAAATATAATTATCATATAAAATTTACTCAAAGGAAGCCACGGCTTAAATATTCAATAATGAAGTAGCCTTAATCAAGGGAATTAAACACAGGTGGGCAGCAAGTCTCAGCTGAAAGTAATCAAAACAATGACTGGTATGAAGTAAAATTTAAAGCGTGACACAGGAAATAGGAGACAAAAGAAAACAGGAAATAACGCAACAGGGAAACACTGGACACAGAGGCGATGACTTTACAAGACTAACCCTAACACTAAAATAAAGTTTGTTTGTTCTTCAGGCCATTATATTATTTTATGTCTCTTTATACAGACTTTTTTTTTTTAGACTCGTATATGTTTTCCAAGTTTGAAGAATCCTTTTGGACAAACATCACTTGTGAAATATTCCTCCACCAACCACCAGCTTCTTTCCCCAGGTGGAGGTTTGAGATTGGTAGAACACTGCTAGAAAACAGCTTTTGTTTCCAGGAAATCGATTTAACTCCCAGATGAAGAGTTGTATGTTGTTGTGTGTTGTCCTTATCGAGTTCTATCACTTTAATAAATGCTTTGTTTTATAATTCTACCTCTAATGTCTCAGCTAGTTTAAATATCAACTGACATAGCCAGGCACCATTTACACCACAATCCTTTCCTTTTTATTTTACCAAATAACTTCTGAAATATTAAAGACAAATATTTCAGAAATAATGCATTGGGTTATTTATGTGGCTTTATGTAATGTAAATTCCTTATAAAAGGGGGAAGATAGCTGAAGGAAACCAGCGCTCTGCTTTCTGTTCACGCTTCTATATTGAGTTAGACAGCACAATTTCCACACTACCAAAGCCCTGAGGCGGTAGCCATGATGCACAATCAAACCACAAGGATCCCAATCTACTATCTGTCATCCTGCAATGCTTATGTAACCTAGGTGAAGAAGATTGTGAATTAACACAGGTGTACTACAGGAGGGAAACCCTCCTCAAAAACAGACGGAGCAGTGGAGCAGCCAAGGGAATGCCCCAAATTAAAAAAATGTACAATATTAAAATATTAAAAAGGTAAAAAACAGCAAAGCATGCATAGTAAAAAACCCTAGATAACTTGTCCCTTTCCACCCCGTGACATCCCCCCACACTGAAAGATTAGCAGTCCCTGCTAAGGCCCAGCTTCCAGTCATGCAGCCTTCTTGGAGTCCGGTTGCTTTTTCTACCCCCAAGCGAAAATATAACAAAGTGCGCCATACAGTCAAATGCCACAACGAGCGATCCCTTTCACGTCCCCATAGCATAGCTACCCGGAAGCCATAAGGTCCTAAACTGCACCTAACTGGTACTGTGGGGATACTTCCAGGCCTAACCTGGGCTTCGTGCTTAATTCCAAGCACTGCTGCCTAGCAGCAAACCATTACCCCACATCCCGCAACCCTGCAGCTGACCTCCCATGACAACCTAAGTCGGAAGTTCCTCATTTACTCTTCTTGTGACCAACACTCATACCTGCGCACACTGTCCATACCCATTTGCTCAGGTGGCCCTTGGCTAAAACTCCAAACAGTTAATCCTCCATCTTCTTATTTGGCCTATCCCTTTAAACCACAGCAATACTGAGGCACTGGAATACACATACATCATCATATTTGCTATTCCCCTATGGAAGAAATATAGTATCATCAGAATTCAAGTATTTTTAGACATTGAATTTATAACACTGAATTTTTATCCTCCAAATTTCCCTGCAAAAAATTCACCTGCAAAAATTCACCTGCAAAAGTGATGAACTTGAATGACCCAAGCCAGAGCAATCAGCACTAGATCGAGTCGAGCGGCTCTCAGCCAATTAAATTACGATGTTTGATCACATGACACCGTTAGCCAGCAGTGTGTCTCCTAAAAGAGAGCTGTTTAAAGGTGAGTGATTAAGTTTTTCTCCTAAATAGAGATCATTACAGAACGCCTAGTCCTACTTAAAATCCCATTTATTTTTATTTTATTTTATCATCTACTCGAACTAAGGAAAACGTTTGACTAACTCAAAGACAATTTCCACGCCTCCCCTGCCTGTCTGCAGAGGCAGTTTTGAATTTAGGAGCAGCGGCAAACCCTGGCGATTCTCCGGTAAGTATATTGTTTTTTATCTTCAAGTTTGTCTTTTGAAACGTTAATTTTATTTAAATCCGTTGCTCACGTATAAAGTACACAGACGGGGTCTTTGCTCAACTCGTCTGAGGCGTGTCTCACTAAGCGCTACATGCTAGCATCCTGCTAACCGAGCTACCCTTTACATGCTGTGCTTTAGAAAATAGGATACTCGTTAAAAAAAAATACTCCGCCGATATTGATAGATAGACGAACACTGCAAATATAATGTTGTAAACGAGAACGGCCTTTGGTGAAGGGGTAAAATACACCATGAATAAAGCCATAGAGTGAATGGCTGCAGAACGGCCTGATTTAATGACAAGAAAGGGGAAGAGTGAGGTGAAGTGAACCAAAGCCACAAAACACGGTCAGACAAGGCGGCAAAAGGGCAGTGATCTGTCCGTCAGTATGAAGTTGGTGTGTGCTTTGGTGAACAAAAACTCCAGACCGGTAGCAGGAAGATGGGAGACTCGTGTTTCACTGGAATAGTGGTGAATTAAAACATCCTTTGTTGGGGACATTTAGGTGTAAATGCATCCATACAGGCAAGACGGAGGCAGACCAGACAGTGAAGAAAACAAGGCAAACATTAGAAATATTAAAACGGAAATATAGGATTAATATAACATACAATTAGGGAAAATGTAGGGAAAATGTAAGGAACACAATGTAAGTGATATTGTAAAGTCATTAAAACAGCATACTCTGATTAAAAGAAACATGTAATTGGGTAGGATAATAATAATAATAATAATAATAATAATAATAATAATAATAAAAAACATGCACAAGATGGGTATGTATACTTGTACCCAGAATCTAACAACTATAAAGTTGTAGCATGCCAGTACCTTACCCCAGCCATTATATCCACACTTTCAGAAAAGGATATGGTCAGTATCTTTACAAATACTATCTAAACTTAAACGGGATATTCCCTCTGCTTCTTCTGCTTCTCGTATACACCCTCAGGGTTTGTGATCAGCCAGCGGCTGATATAATTAATCCTGTAAAATAATATTCTTTCGGTTTATGAATCTGTTTGCATGGATTTCTTAATCCGTTTCCACTGTTAGCAGAAGTTGTGCATGCAGTTTTGGCGTGCTGCTCTCCAGGCCTACAAGCTGCGTTAAAGTTGGAAGTAACTGGTCGATGTTCCACTGTTGAAGATCAGCTGTGCCCATTTGTTGCACATTGTGGGAATGGAGAAGTTGAGGCCCTTGCAGGCTACCCACAATTTCCCCAAACTGAGCGATTATACATCTTGCTTCCATATTTGTATCTTGTGTCACTAAAAATATATTTTATTTTAATTTTATACATTGATTAATGACCTGCAGAATCTCCTTATCATATTAAGTGATTCATAATTGTCACTTTATGCTTTCTCCATCTCTAAAGTGATGACATCCTTTCATTACATCCTTTAGGTTCATTTTCTGCAGGCAGGTTTCTGAGAGAGAACAGGCAGATTTACATTTACTTTGTTACATTTATGATAAAGTAGATAAAACACATTTATGTCGGCCTTGGCTCATAGTTCTTGTCTTTAAATTAACTTTGTCTGTGTGTGTTTCAGGTCCTGCACTCTCAAAGACTGAATGAACCAGCATTGCAGCCATGGGTCACTGTGAGCATCACAGGGAAGGTTGAAGCCGCCCACTGCACCTGTAAGGCCGGAGTCGCGGAGACCTGCACCCACGTCACTGCTCTTCTGTTTAATGTAGAAGCAACAGTGTTGATCTGTGGCACAAGGACTGTTACAGACGAACCTGCATACTGGGTTTTACTGGGTAATATGACCAAGATACAGTCAGTGGTTGGCCGTAAGATAGACTTCTCTTCAGCTGCCCAAAAAAAGGCTCTTGATCAAAACATAAACAGACCATCTGTAGTGACAGGTAAAAGGAGCAGTCCTCAAAAAAGAAAAATCCCACCTGCTACTATGGAGGAATTGTCACTGCTATAATGCCATAATGTTTTATCTAGGGGTCTAGATTTATGCCTGTAGTACACTGCTGTGTAAATAATTTGCATTTACTGAGTGAGTATCACTGTTCAAAAATTGAATAAAGAAACAAACTAATTTTTGCCTTTTTTTTTTTATTAAAACCACTTTATAGAACATCACATCAGTTACAATGTAGAATCCATGTCACTGGAGCATTTTGATTCAATAAACAGTAAAAAGGTGAGCTGTGAAGACCAAGGACAAGTGCAGTTCACAGGTTTTCTAAGGAATCCCAGAAGATTGCATGGTGTCATTGCCCAGCAGTTGTTCGCAGGACATATGGACTCAACCTCAACAATCCCTCACACTGAGCAGCATGAAGTGACAGTGCAGAGGAAAAACTCCCCTTTAACAAGAAGAAACCTCCAGCAGAACCAGAACCCGGTTCAGTACCAGCAGCCATCTGGGTTTGGAGGAGAGAGACAGAGACACAGAACTACCAAAAGTATTTTTTTTTTTTTTTTTATGTGATTGACTATTGTTGTAATTCAAGCCCTGAGTGTCGAGCAGGTAAGATATAAAGTTGCATCCTAAATTGCATGCTCATGCAGAGTGTTTAGTTTATGACTTTTTCACCTGGTCATTTCTTGATGAACGGATGGTCTTTCAGGGTTGACCAAGCTGGTACCTTGACTCTGTTCTCTGCAAGATGTTGCAAAAAACAAAATCATATGGAGACAATATTGGACACAAAAAATATATAACAATTTAGTTAAATGTAGCATTAAGTCACAAGTCTTGCTAAAGTAAACCTTGATGATGTCAGCAACTGCAGCAAGTGTCTTGCTGACTGAATAATTTCATCTTGCATAATCTGAGACAAACACATAAAGACAGAAACAATTTATAAATTAACGTTCGATAAAATTTAAGAATTAATCATTTATTAGATACCAATATGAATATGTCTACCATAAAACTTGTGTGGAGCGAAGTTACATTCAATCAAGATGGTCTGGCATGCTACAACTTTATAGTTGTTAAATTCTGGGTACAAGTATACATACCCATCTTGTGCATGTTTTTTAATATTATTATTATTATTATTATCCTACCCAATTACATGTTTCTTTTAATCAGAGTATGCCGTTTTAATGACTTTACAATATCACTTACATTGTGTTCCTTACATTTTCCCTAATTGTATGTTATATTAATCCTATATTTCCGTTTTAATATTTCTAATGTTTGCCTTGTTTTCTTCACTGTCTGGTCTGCCTCCGTCTTGCCTGTATGGATGCATTTACACCTAAATGTCCCCAACAAAGGATGTTTTAATTCACCACTATTCCAGTGAAACACGAGTCTCCCATCTTCCTGCTACCGGTCTGGAGTTTTTGTTCACCAAAGCACACACCAACTTCATACTGACGGACAGATCACTGCCCTTTTGCCGCCTTGTCTGACCGTGTTTTGTGGCTTTGGTTCACTTCACCTCACTCTTCCCCTTTCTTGTCATTAAATCAGGCCGTTCTGCAACCATGGCAGCCATTCACTCTATGGCTTTATTCATGGTGTATTTTACCCCTTCACCAAAGGCCGTTCTCGTTTACAACATTATATTTGCAGTGTTCGTCTATCTATCAATATCTGCGGAGTATTTTTTTTTTAACGAGTATCCTATTTTCTAAAGCACAGCATGTAAAGGGTAGCTCGGTTAGCAGGATGCTAGCATGTAGCGCTTAGTGAGACACGCCTCAGACGAGTTGAGTAAAGACCCCGTCTGTGTACTTTATACGTGAGCAACGGATTTAAATAAAATTAACGTTTCAAAGGACAAACTTGAAGATAAAAAACAATATACTTACCGGAGAATCGCCAGGGTTTGCCGCTGCCATCTTGCTGCTCCTAAATTCAAAACTGCCTCTGCAGACAGGCAGGGGAGGCGTGGAAATTGTCTCTGAGTTAGTCAAACGTTTTCCTTAGTTCGAGTAGATGATAAAATAAAAAAAAAATAAATGGGATTTTAAGTAGGACTAGGCGTTCTGTAATGATCTCTATTTAGGAGAAAAACTTAATCACTCACCTTTAAACAGCTCTCTTTTAGGAGACACACTGCTGGCTAACGGTGTCATGTGATCAAACATCGTAATTTAATTGGCTGAGAGCCGCTCGACTCGATCTAGTGCTGATTGCTCTGGCTTGGGTCATTCAAGTTCATCACTTTTGCAGTTGAATTTTTGCAGGTGAATTTTTTGCAGGTGAATTTTTGCAGGGAAATTTGGAGGATAAAAATTCAGTGTTATAAATTCAATGTCTAAAAATACTTGAATTCTGATGATACTATATTTCTTCCATATTCCCCCAGCTATCACCAACTGCACCTCCGCATTCTGTCGACAACACCACTTATGTAACCGAGGTGAAGAAGATTGTGAATTAACACAGGTGTACTACAGGAGGGAAACCCTCCTCAAAAACGGACGGCGCAGTGGAGCAGCCAAGGGAATGCCCCGAATTAAAAACTGTACAATATTGAAATATTAAAAAGGTAAAACACAGCAAAACATGTATAGTAAAAAACCCTAGATAACTTGTCCCTTTCCACCCTGTGACACTTATGAAATACAACCTAAATAACTACTTTTACATGTCAGAACTGCAGTAAGAGCTGACCTTCAGCCGGAAACTCACTTCTTTCAAAAATCTGGCCCACAAGCAAACTTTAACTTAGACAACAACTAGGCCTTTACTGCTGATTTTCATGTTTTTTCCCCTTTCTTGTGGAGAATAACCAAACATTTTTACTTTTTTTTTCTCTGTAAAGTTAGAATCACCAGAATCATGTTCTGCTCATGCTTTAGCTATTTGATGTTAATTCCATATAATAAACCTCTGTGACATGATTATTTATTGTTTTTTCAATTTGATTTTGACAAAGATCAAGTAAAAATAAGTATTTAATCCAGTGTGTGTGTGTGTGTGTGTGTGTGTGTGTGTGTTATCAAATAGTTATAGTAATGCCCTCGAAATTCTTTTTTTTCTTCTTGCTGTTGTTTTCAAGCCAATTAGTACTAATTGGAGTAAAAATTCAGTGCAAAAACACATTAAGATTTGTCTTAACGATTTGTCAAATATTAAATTGCAGTTTTGCAAACAATAGGGTGATTCTAAAAACGTATTAACTGTAAACACCACATATCCAAGCACTGTGTGCAGTAATTCTTGGAACAAAGTTCAAGAAATTGATCAAGTGGAGGACATAAATACATGGAAGGCATACAACAACGATGCACAGCAGGTGAACTGCATCTAAAAGTTCCTTCCTTAATAAATAGCAAAACAAACAAACAAGAAAAGATCTACCAGCTTTTCCGTCACTGCTACAAACAAGAAGGGACCTAAAGTTGATCCCTGATGTAGTCCCACTCACACCTTCAACTAACTGATCTTCTGCACTTCCTGATTCATTAACTTTCACTTCATCAGTCCTCATCTGTCACTCTCATGAGCTTCGAGAAGTAAAAGTACTCCTTCAATCTCCTCAACACTCTCTTCACTCAATAGTACATTTTGATTTCTGTCCAACATTAATCACCCTGCTGCACATCGTTTCAAGGTCGATTTTTCTGCCATCCAATCAAGACAAGTCCTTTTCTCTTTCATTGGTGTGGAGCCTCACATAACTCACATGCATTTTCACCTCTTATTTTGATGTATGTCAAACCTCCCAGGACTCCTGGCTGCTTTCTTCAGACTATCCCACTTTTTCTTTGCCAGCTTCTTCCTTTAAAGAGTGGCTTGCATTACATCACCTTGTCTCCTTGTCTTCTTTCCTCTGTCCAGAGGATACATCGTAACAAGTGTGGCCTCTCTAAACTTTAGTAACTAACAAAACATGGCAACAGGTATCCTGGTAATTAATTAATTGAAGTATCATTGTTTTCCTGTGGGACTTCAAGCTTTACAGAATACACATAGGTCTCTTTCTTTGGGCTGTTTATAGGGCCAGTTTATCCAAATGACCAACTCTGCATGTATACCAGATACTGTCAGGCTACAAATTTATGCATCATTGTCTTCCACAGCCCACGGCTTCGTGTTTTAAAGAACTCTTGTAGGCCATTGTTTTACTGCTTAAGTTTACATCTACAATGAGAAAATTGGGATAAACAGGAAGATCATATGAAACAACATGACCCTACAGCTTGGCTTTTCATCCTCCTTTTCTGAATCAACACTCGTCATTTGTATGCATCTTTTCACAGTATTGACCCAAGGACGGCTATAGCCTACACTTTATTCAGTTCATAAATAAATAAATTGTAGTCTACTTTAGTGCAAAATAAACTGTTTTTTTAGCAACATGAAAGTTGCATGAAGTGTTTCCATGGTGACCTGCCTGGATGTGAGGCATAAACAGAGAGCTCACAAGACAGATCTAGAAATTTGCATTCTTATATTTCAGCCGTAATTCTCCTCCAGACATCATAAACTGTTCATTTCCACAGGACAAACTATTAAGTTTGGAGTACTTTTTTACTTTTAGGAAATGTGAATTTAAAAATCTATGAGTTTCAGATAAATTAAGAGTGTTCATAATTAAATGCTTATTTTTATTTTTAGGTTGCAGTGATGATGAATAAATTATGGTTATGTAGCAGCAAATCACACAACGGTCACCTCAAGGTGCTTTATATTGTCAGGTCAAGACCCTAGAATATTTGAAACTCCAACAATCATAAAATCTATGAGCAAACAATTGGTGACAATGGGAAGGAAAACTCCCTTTTAACAAGAAGAAAGTTGGTGATGGGGAAAAAAGTAGAGAGCAAAGAGAGACAGGACAAAGGGTAAACTATAGGAGAGAAAGCCATAGTTTAATAAATGCTAGTGGTTAAATACAGTATTGTATAAACACACGGAGGGTTAAAAGAGACAGGTGTGAGACTTCTGTGTCATTACATCAAAAAACCCCACCACCAACAAAAAAAAAAACAAATTATAAGAAACATTGTAAAAACCAAAAATGGGGTTTCTTGCCTGAGAACAACACTATAAAGGCATACCAGCAGCTCAATCCGGTCGTTAAGTCTGACGTCGCTAGCCGTGTCTGGGCCTAAACTGCGCTGCAGGTCCATATATCAAACGATCACTATGGCATTACTGAGAGTTGAAAAACTGTCTAAAGTCTTTCATCTTTAATAAAATGATCAGCGTTCTGCTCTACCAGGTGTAACAATTGAGTTTAACATCCAGGCATCCATGAAAACGGAATTTATGACATTTAACGGAGTTAGAAGTTAGCAGGAAGTTAGCTTGCTAGCTTCTATCTAAATACAATATAGCATGTCCTGACTGCGGGGTTTTGGAAACAAATTAAAACGTACAGCTCTGTTATCACTTCCAACATAAATGAAGACAGAAAACTAAACAGCAGTGACATTTGTAGGGTTACTGAAGTTTGGCTAGCTGGTATATAATGATGTGCTACGTGACCGCTAGCGACACAGATATGTTAGCATAATATAAACAAGCTAACTTTTTTTCCACTCGATAAAAGTTAACGTGAGTGTTCTCGGTGGTCAGGAACAAATGTAATCGCATGGCAGGATGCTGTAAAAGGACCAAACTTCAGCCAGGAGAACAACTGAGATAATCCATCCACAATACGAGGTTAGTCATTCATATACTGCTGCATGGGCTGGGCTGTAGTTACATCCTAAGGTTTTCAAAACTGAGCTTAAATAAATGATTAGCGGTAATAAAAGCCGAAGGAGGTCAACAGTGATCACTGACTGTTTTAGGAGCGTTTTGAGATTAAATAGAAGAAAATACAAAACATTAAACATGTTAACAACACAAAAGCCATATTAAACGCAGACTACTTTAGGCCCGGAAGTAGGATTCGTCACGTCATCACTTAACGACCGGATAGCTGCAATCCCCCCTGTAGACTTTAAAAGTACCACTGGCATAGTCACAGTGGCATCACCCGTTCATTAGTGATGCCTTTGTGATGCCTTGAGTTGAGCATTTTCACCTTACCGTTTTTGAAACTAGATGTGACAAGAAAGGAGTGGTTAAACTCTCATATGGTAGCTGACCAGCTCTAAAGTATACCAAACTGTATCTACCTTTTGAATTCTGATTGGTCTCCCTAATTCACTAACTGAACATTATTTTGTATTCAATACAGCTTTTTTAACAACCAGGAATCGCCTCCTGCTGGCTGTTTAAAAAAAGCAATGCAGGTTTAAAGCACTTCCCCACTGGCTTCAATTTTGAGCTATCTTTTATATACAGTCTATGGACAGTTTCTGTTCAACCTCTTATTTTGGTTGGTATATCTTTGCAGGAAAGTTTTTTTTAAAAAATTTCTTTATATAAATAAAAACATGGTTTCACAAATATTAGAATAGGGTCTGCGTTTTTCCAAAAGTAGCCCTAGTAAGCTATACAAGCAGAGACCACCCTCACTAACCTCTGGTGGACGCTCAGTCATTTTGTTCTTGAAGCAGACCTGATATATGACAGAAACCACTCAGTTTAGAAGAAAGAAACAAAGGTTACCCCAATAGACTTCAAAAGAGCAAAGAGTTAAAGCAAAATAGCCTTTGAAAACCAGCTTTTATTTGAAGACTGGCTATTGTGAAAACTTCCCAAGACAAAACATCCCAACGTCCCAATTTCCAGTGATTCTGATACACTGAAAATATTTACAGTCAATGTAGGAAGTGTCGCATCCATATACAGTGTGGGTAATGAGAAACAATGGAAATTGGTGACTCAAATTCAAAACACTTAACTTTTCTGTAAGAAAATAATCAACCTTTGTTTCCTTCCAAGTTTAGTGTGCAAAGGTGGAGGAGAAGGTTGAAGAGGAGATGAGAGGCAGACACTGGAGTCGTTGGTGGAGCGTGGCAGGCGGGGTTTTTAGCTGACAGCGGAGAATGGCAGGTAGAAAAGAAGCTGAGGAAACAGGTTGCCAACAATCAGAGGATGCTAGCTGACACTTTCTAGAGGTCTGCAGCACAAAGGAAGTGAGTAATGAGTTCGGTGAATACTTTAACAAGAAAAAAAATAGAAGAGAATAGCCTCAGTGCTGTCCACCACAGCAGGCTGACTGATAATTTGCTAAGCAGGGGATGACAGGCCATATATATACAGCAGGTGGTTGATTACATGATGAGCAACAAAGACATAGACAACTCCAGAGAAGGTGGGGGGTTGGGTCAAGAAAAATGTGATGGCTGTATTTGAACAGATGCCGAAAACTGTTTTTTAATTACTTTTCCTTGACCTTGATGGCAAACATTATGAAGTCAGAGGGGAAAATATGTGAAGAAGAATTTATAAGGACTTAGAAAAAGCAGACCATGGTTCTTAAAAAACCCAGCTGCTCTTTCAATCAACTCTGTCAGGATGTAACTGCAATGTGATGGGCGACAAAAAGCTTGTTCAAATGAGGGAAGGTTCCATGTTTATTACAGTGACGCATTGAGTGTTCTCTATGAGCCGATTTGGTGGAAATTCAGTGCAAAGGATGAAAAGTATAACTCAACATGTCCTCAGTCTGGGTGTTGTTTTCAGTTCTGAAACTCTTAATGTTGCTCATCTATGAGTGAACAGCATCAACATTCATTTAGCTTATTTTAGCAGTAAGCTTTCTTTTTTCTCAAAATTGCAACCTTGGTAATAAATTGGCATTTCTTCCTCTGCGATGCGTGCATTGTAAAAAAGTAAAAATAGCCTTCCTTTTTTTATAAACTCACTGTCTATCTCTGGTTGGGAAGGTTGAAAAATATGTAGCCAGTGGGAATACGCCATGTGAAGCAGGATTCATTAGTGCTCTCAAAGGGACACAGTCATTTATAATTAACCGCTGAAGCTGATCAATAATAGATGACCAGGAATGAAGGTTTTTCTAGTGACAAAACACAGAGGGAAGCAAAGGAGAGAGCAGAAACACACACAACCGTCAAGGTGACTGAAATTAATCATGTGTGAAAAATAAGAATGTACCTCAGAAGAGTCTTAACAGGCGGGTTAGCAGCTGTCGCTTCAGCTTCTAAACCTGGGATCAAAACTTAATCTCGTTATTCTGGGATAACAAGTTGTGCTCTTTGTTCATTTTTAAGCCTTTTTAGTTACAAACAGTGCTGACCAATGCTACAACCCTACTAAACAAAAATCGTTCACCTGTGATGAGCAAATCCATTCAGAAATTCATAAAACAAAAAAATGAATAGCTCCAAATCAGTCTGCATGTCTGAGAAAGTACAATTAAAATGAACAACCCTCTGTGTCTCAATGCTGTCGTAACAAAGCTTCTTTAACTGTGATTTCTTCTTGTTTTGTTATTGTTAATCAGTGGCTCTTCTTCAGCAAATATCTTTCCACCACCACCTAAAAATGAAACATTGTCTTCATTTACTAGTCCTCCATATTACAAGACAAAATCTATTGTCAGTCTTTGTGCCTTTAACAATCATTACAAATCACCGTTTCAGTAATGACACAAAGTGGTTAATGTTTGATCTGACTTTGGCACAACACGACACTGATGGTGTTGAAGGAAGATAATGGGTTAAATATTCCCTTGAGACACACACACACCTCTTGTGTTTTTTATGTCAGTCTTTTATTATTGTGATATCAGCCTAAGCCTATGGCTCAAGAACATATTCTCATCTTTTATTACACATCTTAATAATGTCTTAATAATGTCCATATAGAAATTCCTAAACATTTCATCAGCTCTGTTTTCCCCCCTTTCACAGCAGGTTCTTCCTACACCCTGTCAGTGTAAAGATGGAAAGTGCACGTATTATGCTTTCCCCTATTTTCTGTCATAACCCTCTTACTGTGAGAAGATGACAGTAGATGAACTGAGGGGCTTTACCAAGGCCTAGTATAGCATAAATAAGGATTATTCTGATCTGTGAATCAGCAAAGGTACCTCAGTACAATCCAAGAATAAAATTATGAAGTTGGAAATGTAAGTATAGTTGATCGTTTATAGTATCTCATACTTCTGTAGCCAAAAAAGAAATACATCTCACATCTCATGTATGAGGTTCATTATTCAGGAAGCCCATCATCATCAGGTAGCCCAGCTAGTCAAAGCATCTCCAGATAGTAGTGATCCCCTTTTTTCTGTACTGTTTATGAAATGAAACATACAGTCGTTGATAGTTGATGGTTGTTTATAGAAGCATTTATTTAACAAACACTAATTCAGGATGTACAAGGCAGCAAGAACAAACTACAAATACTTTATCTAAGGAGAGAAAGGAGCAGGAAAAGAACAAAACCCAAAACTGGTTGAAAGCTTGACTTTCATGGGACAGGACAGTCTGACCAGTGAGAAGTATAAGGCTATGTCTACACTAGCTACTACTCGTCTGAAAACACTCCGCGTCCACACTATTGGTTTCAGTCGCTTTCACAGAGTTGTGCGTCCACATTGAAATGGAGGAAAATACTTATGTTCCAGTACTGCGCATGCGTGAAACGCAAGGCAGTTCGACCTGCCTAATTTCTGTCTGCCATTTATTTACTTTCCGGCTCTTTGAAACATCGCGGCAAAATGTCGAGGAAAAGCACCAAGTTTTTTAAATGGACTAACAATGAGGTGGAGTTCTTGCTGCGAGTAACAGTGAAAATTGAGCGCAAACAAAACAACTGCTGTATAATTCTCTCCTCTCTCTTAGTTTAATTGGTTGCATGACTGCATCACATGACTAAAATGTGTCATCGTTTTCGAAAAGGCTCCGGGTTCGCTGTCCACACTGCGACACGAAAACGCCGTTTTCAAATGTATCTGCTTTGGAGAGCGTTTTCCTTGCTGCACTTTCCTTGACCGAAAACACCGTCTCAGTGTGGATGGAAGGCCAAAACGGAGAGAAAAAGATGCATTTTCAAACGAAAACATATTAGTGTGGACATGGCCTAAGACAGGTAGTACATATACACAGCTGGGACCACTGGTGCCACCAATTCAACACAGTTGTCAGTGAGATGGGGTTGTTAAGACAAAGGCAGGAAGTAAATCAACAGGAGACACACGAGGAAAAAGCAGTTACTAAAATAAAACAGGAAATGAAGCTAAAACAAAAACTCAATAATACGACAATACGATGCATCTCTCACTCTCCACCCAGAGAGTTTGCCTGTGATTCCTGTCCCTATTGTGTCATTTTTGTTTCTCTTCTTATTTCACCAGGATAATAACACTGTGAAATTCAAGAAAATCTCCTTTGCAACAGTGTTGTGGTCATGACAGACAGCAGTACAATCAATGGTAGCTGCACAGATGAGCAGAGGAGAGCACAGATACAGCTGCATTGCAAGCCTCAATTTGAGCTGGAATGACCCTGCTGGGAGTGAGCGAGACCTTCATCTGCTGGTGTGACTTTCCAACGCTCAACCAGAAGATTACTCAATAAAGGTGTCACCTTTGCTTCTGAAACACAAAGAGGAAGGCAGCGACTGTTTGCTCCTCCTGTCACATCCCAGCATGCCCTGAGCAAACCATGAGATGTGCTCTAACTGCCTGCAGGTGTTGCAGTTGTATCTGTTCCCTGTGCAGTCATAGCAAGAGCTTAGCTCATGTTGCCAGCAGTAAGTCAAGCTTGTTCAGGTGGGTGTAGTTCTCCACAAGATCTGCTGTTTGTCACCAATTCTACTCATAATGTGTATGGACAGAATTTCTAGGCAAGAGTCTGAAGGTGGAGCATTTCATGGTCTCCGGATCTCGTCTCTGTTTATCCCAGATGATGCAGCTCTGTTGGCTTCATCAATCCATAGCTGAGGAAGTTTGTAGCCAAGTGTGAAGTGATTGGGATGAGAATTAGCACCTCAAAGTCTGAAGCCGTGGTTCTCAGCTGGGGAAGGGTGGAGTTGCTGCCCCAAATGGAAGTTGAAGTATCATAGGGTTTGTTCATGAATGAGGGAAGAGTAGAGCAGGAGACAGACAGAATGTGGTTTTGATAGTGATGTGGATGCTGTACTGTGATGTTTGTCAACTGTCAGTTTATTGGCTCCTTGGTCAGGAACTGTGTGTAGTGACTGAAAGAACAATATCATATTTATTATAGATAAATGGATACAAAATACATGGTTCAGACTCACAAGCTAGACTTGGTACACCGACACCAGTTTAGAAGGTTTATTGAACTGGGTGAAAACGTGCTTGGGCAACCACCGGGCAGCAGAAGAGAAGAATCTGCGAGAGGAGAGGTGGCACTAATCTGGGCCAAGGGCCGAATGGAAGTGTTGCTTTTGAAAGAGAGGTTGGAACGATCCAGGTTTGAGTAGTGTGAGGATTCCCAGATTGGCAGGCAGGATTCCAGTGAAGTGCTGTGTGAACAGGTAAGCAGAGTTACTCCGAGACAGAGTGCACGTAACTGAAATGATCAGGCAGAGATCCGACATCCTTGCAGCCACTAATTACTCAGGTAAATGAGTGGATTCAGCACAGGTGTGAACAGCCACCAGCAGAGGCTACACCTGAGGCCAAACTAAGGAAAACTTAAGCCCACTTCTCCACCTGTCCAGAAAAAGAAACGAGTATGGGGAAAAAAGGGAAAATGAAAACCTTGAACCCACCCCGAAACATAACAACAAGTGGCAGAAATGTGTTTCCTGTCAAGGTAGCGCATTTGCTGTCCGCTGCACTTTTTTAAAGCTTTGAATATTCTTTGTGGTTCCCCTGTTCCCGGTGAACTCTGCCATCGCTCTTCTCTATTGCAACTCATTTGTCAACCAGTCGACATTCAGCAGCTGCTTATGTCATCCACTTCTAGCAACACACAGTCAGGATATTGGAGGACTGCATGGGAACACGTCTTGTGTGGGTGAAAATCCCCCCCTCCCCTGCTGGAGTCTGCTGGAGCTAGAGACACAGTGGCCTGTTAGAGCTACTTCTTTGACATCTGCTTAAAGTGCACCTCCTGGGGAGCATGCATCGTTGGTGCAATGTAATGTAAATTCTCCATGAAGGTGTCCACTTGGTCACAAAAAACAGGCAGGACCATGGACATTCACATTAATTTTCCTGCTAATGGTCCAATAATGAAATTTATTTCACCCAAAGCATCCTGGCAGACTTGTCAATATGGAACATATAATATATGCTTTACTAATAGAGTCAGGAGTTTAATAATTTAGGAGGAGCTCGGGGTAGAGCCACCTCAGGTGGCTCGTGCATCTAATCAGGACGCCTCCTGGACATCTCCTAGGTGTTTCAGCCATGACCTACCAGGAGAAGGCCGCGGGGCAGACCCATAACATGCTGAAGAGATCTCTAGCAGGGTTCATTTAAATGATTTTCTACTGGCGTCAGAATGATCCAGATAGGTTTCATCATAAATAAAACACACATCATGTTCATTTAAAACTACCGAAAACAAACTGATATCAGAAAGTTCATTAAAGTTTACATTTCATTTTACAAAATATGCAAATTAATTACAACATAGCAAAAGTAATATTTTGTTCTTTGGATGTCATTAATAAACTAATAACACTTAGAAATAAGGTTTGCTGTCATTATAATTTTTTGCTATTATATTTGCTTCTTGCAGTAAATCCCCAGTAGTTTGTGTATGTTAAATACGTTAGTAAGACGAGGCAGAGCAGTTCCTTAATTTCTAGTTGACTTTGCAGCTGAATCTAGGAGGCAGCTGCAAATTTATAACACTGTTTTCCAAATGTCACATTTCAGGACAGACAGACTGAGTCTTGGGATAGAGAGTAATTTGCCACACATCACAACAAGTAAGATCATTTTGTGTCTAGAAATTGACAAAGCAGACCATCCACCCTGAGTTTTAAGGTTCTTTCTGAAAACATTTAAAGCATCACTCCTTATAATCCGTTCTTTTTTTTGCTAATATAACAGAGAAAAAAACAACAACAAAGGAAAGATTTTTTTTTAGAAACAGTTGTTTTTGTTCACTTATATGAGAAATTGAAGTCATTCTGATGATTTGAAGTTTCAGTGGTTTAATTTATTTACTTAAAATAAATAAATGAGTAAAGATATATCAGCCGAAGCAGATGAGACTTTTTAAGGAGCACACACAGAATAAAAACAGGGAAGCCCTACGCCTGAGGACAGCAACCGAAGAAGAAGTTATTACCTTCATGTCTAATTTAACAACACTGAGACGAATGAGCTGTGGACCTTCTTTACAACCACCAGGGGAAGAGTATTATGGAACAGATGCAAGGTCACCGCCTAAATTGGTAACGCTTCGGCAGTCGCGATGATATTGGTACCGTCAGAAAGCACGGGGGAGTAATAATGCAAACAGAGCATAATTTTGCAGAAACATTTCCACAGACTGACGCATTTCTTGGAAATGAATCTGCATGTTTCACCCCCGTGCTCAGCAACTGCAGCCTGCAGTGCTGACTGGCAGCCATAACTCTTCCAGCACATTTCATTCATCTCTTCCCTCTGTCACCTCCCTCTGGTCCCATTTCTTTCTCCATCCTTCTTTCCTCCCCCCCCCCCCCATTCTTTCTCTTTATAGGCAAATTTGTATCTCCACCGGTGAAAACCTGAGGGCTTTAATGTGGGTGTGAAGAATCAGATATTGGTGTTCACTTTTTTTGCTTTTTCCCTTCGTATACTGGTGTTTGTAGATCTTGAGGACAGGGTCACACACAGTGAGGGCCACCTCTGCCCAATCACTATGGCTGAAATTAAATGTAATTACATTTCTCCATTCAGGGTTTGTGACCAAATTAAAAATCAACTTGTGTGGGCTTTTCAGACAAATTGCTCTTGAAAAATGGCCGTTCAACCTGGAGTTTCCGATACCAGAACCTGGGTGCAAAAATAAAAGGTTGCAAAGCACAGCACACTCGGTGAGGAGGCTGACGATAGCACGTATGTACCATGCTTCAGATTGTTTTAAACACTTGCTTTATAACATCATAAAGATATTTTTGATGTCATACAAAGTAGAGGAGAGCTGCTATAAAAGACAAAAAGGACTTAAAATCGATCGATTGTGCTGTTCTTTGTTTATATACTGCTACTCCTCTTTGCTGTTGTCTTTTCTGATGTCTCCCCCTCGTTTTGTTTAAGAGCTCACCCAGTTTCAGCCTTCCATGATCCACGGTCCAAGGCAGTTTCCTCCCAGTGGTCAGTGGGTATTTGGTGCTCTTCATGTCTCGTTAACGCACATCCATAAACCTCAGCTGGGGACATTCCCTTTTTTCATTTCTCCATAGAAATGGTCTTTTGGGATGCATCCATCGTCCATTCTTCCGACATGTCCAAGCCAGCGAAGTCTTTGTTTGAGGATGGTGTACATGGTTGGTAATCCTGTTCTGACAACTCTCTCCATCTTTCCATGTTATGCCCAGATTGTGTCATAAATTCCTCATGTTGAAAGTGTTCAGCTTGTGTTGTTGTTCTATGCCATTCACTGCCATCGAGAAGCGGACATGTATAAAGAGACCTTCGACTTCAGGTTGAGCAGTTTGTCGTTGCAGCTCTGATACAGATGCTGTCAGAGGTCAGGCCACAAAATCTGCAACAGAGTGGCAGAACTGGACTCACTAGCCACTTCAGAAACTGTTCCATGACTTCACAGCACTAAGCGACAAGGATTTTATAGATTTCCTTAGCGTGAAAGAGGCTGTACGGGGACTGTGTGCAAACGTTTAAAAAAAAGCGGTATTTCTTCTCGAAGCAGATTTTAGCAGTAGCATTGACGAGCTAACATGGCAATGCATGTGGGTCGTGTTGGCGAATATAGTGAATCAATGGAAGACTTTGAGTGATATTTGCAGCATTTGGAGCAATGGATGTTGGCAAATGATGTTTCAGATGAGAAGAAAGTATTCGCATTTCTCTCAGAGCAGATACGTACAAGCTGCAAAAAAATCTTGTTTCCCCGAAAGTATTGAGCACTATGGGATATGACAGAAGCATTAAGTGCACATTATAAGCCAACTCCAGTGGTGATAGCTGAGCGGTTTTGTTTTCAGAGACGTAATCAGAAAGAAGGGGAGTCAGTTTCTGACTACATTTTAGCCCTGAGGCAGTTGTCAGCAACATGCAATTTGAGGCAATATTTAGATGAGGCCCTGAGAGATCGCTTTGTTAGTGGGCTGTGTTCTGATGCTGTGCAGCGCAAGCTACTATCGGAAAAAGATCTTACATTTCCACGTGCATGTGAGATGGCCACATCCATGGAACTTGCTTTGAAGAATACGATGGAGTTCTCAGGACACCATGAACCTCACCAAGTAAATGCCTTGACAAATGTTCCAAATTTTTCCAATGAAGGATGGAAAGGACAGAACACACAAGAGGGTAATAACAAAATGAAGAGCTGGAAGGGACCTAAAAAAGGCACAGGAGCAAAGCAACCATGCTATCGTTGTGGTGGAAAACATTCAGCACATGAGTGCAAAATTAAATGTGAAAAGTGTCATGTTTGTGCAAAAATCAGACACATTGCACGTGCTTGTAGGAATAAAACAATCAGTCAGCAAACTCAGTATATAGAACCTGAGGATGAATGCTCACGTAGGAATGATGAAGCTGAACGTTTTGGAGTGTATTCAGTGTACTCCATCAACAGTGAAACAGTGAATTTTGCACTGGGGAACAAGAACACCACCATGTTGCTGGATACAGGATCAGCAGTGTCGGTGGTATCAGACAAGTATTACCAGACGCATCTTACTCATTTCCCTATAAAACCAGCCAGAGTCCTACTCAGGCCAAAACATCACTGTTCTTGGAAATACTATGTACCTCGCGACTCACCGGACAATACTGCAGAGGAGGGGAGTATCTTCTATTTCTCACATGGGGAAGAGCCACCAATAGTAGCGAAAGACACTGAGAAAGCAACCATGAAAGATCCAGTTCTCAGCAAAGTCTGGAGCTACACCATGAATGGGTGGCTGAGTTATATGCAAGATAAGCCTTATTTTATACGCAGACAAGACTTGTCATCAGAACAAGGATGTATTCCTTGGGGACAACGAGTTATCATTCCACCAGTTTACCAACAGAAAGTAATGGAAGACCTGCATCATGAACATCCAACCATCCTATGAAAGCTCTTGCCCACAGTTACCTGTGGTGGCCAGGCTGTGATGGTGACATACAGGAACTAGTTCAAAGCTGCTCAATCTGTCAGGCTGTACAGAAGTCGCCAGCAGTTGCACCACTCCATCTGTAGAAGTGGCCTGGGAGAGTTTGGCAACGGATTCCCACTGATTTTCCTGAAAAAGACAAGCAGTATTTTTTAGTTGTCATAGACAGGCATTCAAAATGGTTGGAAGTTTTTCTTATGTCACACATTACTTCATAAATACATACATACATAATACATAAATTCATAAAGTTATTTGCTGTATATGGACTCCCAGAAGAGCTTGTTTCAGACATTGGACCTCAAATTGTGTCAAAATAATTCAGTCAGTTCTTGGAGTTAAATGGGATCAGACACACAGCTTCATCCTGAATCAAATGGAGCAGCAGAGAGGTGAAATCCTGAAACGATCCCTGATGAAGAATGTGCTGGAAGCAGATGGTAAGGCCACGTTGCCACTCAGTCATCGATTGGCAAACTTCTTTATCATGTATCACAGTACACCGCACACTGGTCGTACACCAGCAGAGTTGTCACTGAAATGTCGGATCCGGACTCGTTTCAGCCTGCTCAAGCCTGAACTCACCAGACACATTGAACAGAAACAGTCTGAGCAGAAGCGACACCAACATCACAGAACTCCACCTGTACGTGTTTTTTCGGAAGGAGAGGCTGTCCGTATCCAAAACCTCGGGGGAGACAAAAAAAATGGACTCATGGAACAGTTCTGAAGAAAATGGGAAGTGTTACTTATATGATACAAGAGGGACAGAAAACATGAACAATACATGTTGACCACCTGTTACCATGGAGACAAACTGTTGAGAAATCCCCCGTTATATCTTCACCAGTTCCAGAGGGAAGACCAGAAGTGATCATGGACTGTGTTGTTCCAGAGATAAGAGGGATTTTAACATCACACTCCTTACCTGCTGAATCACCTCAACAGACAACCGATGAACCTCCAGTATCAACCCCAGAAACCACCCAAAGCCCATCTGTGGAGCGTGAGTCTGCACACAGTACATGACAAGTTCATCGTTCAGTAGTGTGACCATGAACTAGGTCACACTACCGAAGGCTCATATTAAACATGGCCAAAGTTTTTGAGGTCAGTGTATGTGCAAATAATCTTAATAAACCATAATGTCAAGCCTTAGACTGCTCTAAGCACTCTGCTTACAGTTTTTTTATTCATTTTAATGATGTCACACAAATAGGATATTATTAATACAGTCAACTCAGGCACACTAACCCCACTCGCCTGTGGCTCAGACCGCCTGGTTTAAAGGGAGAGGAGCTGAAACAGCGGATCGACCGAGGGGCTTCACCAAAGCAAATTATAAGATAAATGAGGATTATTGTGAACTGTGAATCATGCGAAGCTACTCTAGCAAAATACAAGAACAAAATCAGGGAGATGAAAATGAGCATGTTTTAAAGTGGAAATGTATGAAGAGGAACTGAGATCCTCTTTTTGATGACTTTTCACAAATTTCCACAAATTGTTCATGCAGCTCAAATGTGACTTTTGCTGGTTCTTCTTTTCATCCAGACCTCTCTGGTTTGTGAAAACAAAGACTTCAGCTGTTTTCAGGTCAGAGCAAAAAGAAGAACTGAAAACTGCTGACTTTGCTCTCAGATGGATCAGCTGGCAGTTTCGAAGGGCTTTCCCAAGGCTTCCTGTGCGTGTGAGAAAGAGAGACCGGTTTTCCTTCTTCTTGCTGAGCATCCCACAGGGTGGCTATAGGTCATCTACAGGATGGTGGTTCAATCCTTGCCTGCTCGGTCTCCCGTCCGCGTGCCTAAATGCCTTTGGGTAAGATACTGAACCTAGAGTTTCTCTTTGAAGTGTGAGTGTTACACAGAAAGTACCTAGGTGTCGAAGAAAGTTCTTTAGTGCTTATGTGGAGTAGAAAAATGCTGTAAAAGAACCAGTCCGCATGCCATTTACGTGCAGGATCTTAACCTGTTAATCATGAAATTCTTTCATAGTTTCCATTTTATGAAAACCATTTTGTAATTTACATTGAAAAAGTAAAAAGTGTAAAACTTGTCATTTTCATTCCAGTCTGGTGAATCTGTCTGACCTCGTCTGCCTCCTCCTCGCGCCATCTTCATCATCTTAAATACTGTCTATCAGTGGCGAGCACATGTAATGTTTAAATACTTTATTACACTGGGGGAACATGCTGCCATGTGCATTTTACACCCACCATCTTTCAACATCCATCAACAGAAAGATAAAAGCACGAGTACGAATGCATTAATGGATGGGCATGTAGTGCAAAAATCTGACAAATCATCCTAAATTGAGCTCTAAATACTCCTCAACTACTTCCGACTTGTCGCATACATAAATCTACTTGGTTGAAGCTGCGTCTCATTTTCTACCTTAAAAGGTAGTCCAATAGACTTCGGTAAAATTCTTTCTTAAATAAATGCTATGAGATTGTAGGCAAATGTATTAAACAAAAGAATCTGTGTTGAAGTTTTTGGGAGATATAGGTTTGGGTTTGTTACATGCTCAATCTTGTGAAAAGATGTTTTAATCAAAAGCATTTATGTCTGACTAAAGCCTTGTTGTTAGTTAAATCTTTTTTTTAAATCAACTGCTAAAGCTCCAGTCACATAGGCCAAAGTTAGTGATGCCTTGGTAAAACATGTATTCCCCAACTGATTGGTGTGTGGTTACGAGAGGATCCTTTCAAATTAGTTCAATTTTTATTTATATAGTGCAAAATTACAACAGCAGTCACCTCAAGGTGCTTTGAATTGTCAGGTAAACCCACTACAATAATACAGAAAAAATACCAACAATCAGACGACCCCCTTTGAGCAAGCACAAACAAACAAACTTTATTTTTCACATACACAATTATACAGAGTACAACATGTAATGAAATGCTTTATGTCCGAGTTGTGGACAGGCTGCAGACATAGCCGCGCCGTTCCAGGGCTTGTTTTTTTTTAACATGGGGGGTCTAGCCAGGACCCTTTCTGGATACCGGGTGGGAATCAAACTTGTGACTCCCGCTCCAATTGTGTGTAGGTGTATGCGACAGTGGGAAGGAAGAACTCCCTTTTAACAGGATGAAACCTCCAACAGAACCAGGTTCCAGAAGGAACGGCCATCTACATGAAACATGCTGACTTGTCTGCAAACAGTAACACCTGCAGTAGTGAAACTGTGAAGCGTGCAACGCAAACAAGAAACAGCCTTCAAAGTAAGACTTGTGCATTCCAAATATGATGGTTGCAGTGGTGAGAGAAAACTTTTACTTTGAAAACCGTTTTCGGTTAGTTAGTGAGTGTTTGCAGACCAGTCAGCATCTTCCACGTCAATTATGGGCAAAAGCAGCAACCTGCTCACAACCAAAGTAATTCCATGGAGGTTTTAGTGGGATACACATTTTTCCTCAGAGACCAGAGGTTTTAGTGGGTTGCTGACTGGCTTCTAGGCCTGTGTGACTGAAGCCTTAATTCTCCCCCACATTCAAACATTGTCACTTATAGCTCCAAATAACAGACACAGTGGCTTCCCATCTTTTATATACAGACTATGGTGACCAGTTAATCTGAGCAGTAACATTATGAAACATTTGGATTTGGCACCAGTGACGGAAATCCTGCAATTTTAAACTGACAATAAATCTCAAGTCATCCAGTGGAGCCAAGGCAGCTCTAAAGAACAGAGCAGGAGGTTTATATCATATTTTAATAACTTGTTTCAGGTTTGCCATTCTTATTTTTTACAGCTGCTTTGGTACTAAGAGCAAATTTAATCCTAACAGACTACAGAACATTATTGCACTAACACTGAAAAAAGCCTGCATCCTGTCACAGCTTCAGCTGGGGATTCCTGCCTCTCTGTGTGCTACAAAGAGTGGTGCAGTACTTATTTATGTGTCCATTGCGGCATCTAGCTTCAGATGCTTCAAAAAAGTCCTGCAGTCACTTCATAGCCCACCCTTCCCCAAATACACATACACATACACACACACACACACAGACACACACACCCCGTCCTTTGTTAGTGCACATGCTTATGCTTATGCACTGCGTGCTGTTGCATGTGTCAGCTCAGCTCCTCTAATCCACATTGATTCGTGATGCTGAGAGGAAACTGCTCCCAGCAGAGAGTCATTCTGGGCTGTTGTGTCCATCAGCTGCTGTTTGTGTGTCTGAGTTCAGAGCGAGTGTATTCCTGGCTGCTTTTTCCTTTCTAAATGGATGCATTCAGTCTAAATACATCAGAGAGATGAACTGAGGTTTGAAAGCTTTAGCTAAATCAGGATGCACGTTTAAAAGAGCATCAGGGTCGGAGAGAGTTTAGTTCAACAAGCACAGAGAAGCGTTCATAATTAATTCATATTTAACTAACCAGTCCCAATGAAGTGTTGTCATCTGATTGTGTCATCAGTGGTAAACTGGTCAGAAAGTAGATAAAATATCTATAGAGTATCTCGACCTTAGAACAGTGAGTGGTGCTCATTGAAATGAATAGAGGTCCAAAAAGTTGAAAAAATGGTGATTGTGAAATGTTGCTTGTTGGTTAGACTGGTTAAAAGACTGGACAAATGATTGATTAGGAGAGATGTGCATGACATGTGAGTCTGTCAAAGTGTGGACTAATTTCTGGAAGAGGAAATTTACTATCAGGGAAAACCTGTGTCAGATTTAACACGGCCTTCAATTCATTGCAGGTTTGTTTGGGTTCTGATATTTAATCCAACTCTGGTCTTTGTTCCTTTGGTATATATTCATAGAAACTGAAGGGTATTTTTTTTATTAACTTAACTTCCGTTTGCAAATTACTGCATCAGGTAATGTTACAAATCAACAACCACAAATACCCTAGCTGTAATTCGCCTGATAAATTCATCTATTTTTTTGTAATCAGATACACACAGTTCCTATATCCAGCATAGTCATATCAATAATACTTCAAAATAACTGCATAAAAGAAGTGTCTGCAGACATCTGAAGATGGCTGAGTGCAGAAGAACATTGGACACATCCAAGTCAGTTTTGTTGCCATTATGCTGATGGACAGGCATAAGCTGGCCTCTAAGTTTTGTAAAAGACTCATGACTGAGTACCTCCAGGAGTATGTGCTATAATATACATTTTAGTGCAGGACTGTCTTGCAGATGTCTCATCACTATTTTCGGCTTGCTCATGGAAAGTCAGATAAGGCTGGCTGCATTTCAACAGCTTTTCATGTGTCAGGCGCTGTGTGCGCAGGAATGGAGGACCCAAAATGCAGACTCAAGGAGGCGAAAGTAAACTCAGAAGACAGCTTTATTGCTGAATACCAGATATACCAAAACTAACTAAACTGGGAATACACAATAAAATGAACGGGTAGGTATGCAGGCAGAACACACAGCGAGGGCTGAGGGAGAACACAACACCGAGCAGAGGAAGACACAGACAATAAATACAAGAGGTTAACAAGGGGATGAGGACCGGGAGGGAAACGAGACCGGGAGGAAGCAAAACAGAAAACACTAACACAAAACGAGGAACTATCAACGTAAAAGGAAACATAAGACACACGCTTAGACACGTACTGGACGTGGGGACCGGGAAAGAACAGACATGAAAACATAACTCAGTCAACAAGACACAAGAAAGACAGGGAAGTCACCGTAACAAAGCCTAAGAACTAAAAACCAAGAGTTCCTAAAGATAATTTTAGGAGCTAGAAATACAAAAGACTAAACCATTAGAAAAGTCAAAGAATATTGATAATCAAAACAAAAACACTGGGTCACAAGACCCAGATACCGTAACAGCATGTTGTTAGCAAGAATTTTTATCTAGAACTTGCTAAGTGCTCCTTTAAAGGTATTATTTGTAATAACCATTGGCAGAATGTAAGTACAATTTTCACCACCAGAGGGCAGCATTTTACTAGCAGGTATGTTGAAATGTTTTTAAATGTGTGCGCTTGTCTTTTAAGTTTCAGTACTCCTTTTTAGTCCCACCACCATTTGTTCAAATTTTTTACCTTTAGCTTCAGACCTTTTGTAGACCTCGACTGTGAACCGGAGTGTGAGTCGATTAGTTGACTCACTTTAATTTAGCATAAAAGTACGGCCCAGTCATAGTCATACTTCACTTAATATCTCCTCAGACATGAAGCCAAAGCAGTTGTTTAAAATTCTGTCGATATTTTTACTAAATCTTCAAAGGTTTAGTTTGAATTTGTTGCAAAGTAAACAGTCAGAAACAGTCTTTATTTTCTTTCTTTTTATTGGCAATTTGATGATTAGCATGGTTTTAGATGACGCATGTGTATACGAGGAAATCAAGATGAATGTAAACAAAAATGAAACAAACTGCACTTTTGACGGCCTTAAAATGGGCTGGATGTGTGAATTTGGCAGCCACTCAATAAACAACACAACAAAAGATAAAAATGGGTCTTTCTTGTTTTTCACACACACACTCTGTTGTTCAGGATGGAGCCTTGTTTGTTTTGTTTTGCTGTGAGACTCAAGGCAGCTATAAATATTCAACCTGCTCCTGTTGCCCATTCATACTGACACAAACAACAAGAGGAAAGAAGGCTGTAAAATCCATAGTTTATGTTCTTTGCCTGGACCTACTAAAACAGACTGAGCTGTGATTTCAGGGAGCAGGTCAGCGAGAGAGAGGAAGAGAGGGTGAGAAAAGAGAAATGGGTCATTAAGAAGGCGAGTAAGATGATCAAGAAAGATATAAAAGACGTCAAGGAGGTCAAACTGGTGGATTAGAGATGAAGCTTTTTGGTGATACCTCTGTCTTATTACTACTTATATATGTAATTTCCATCTGTTCAGACTTCTTGATGTCTACCGAGGATGGTTTGAACACTGCAAACATTCTGACCCATTGTCCAATCAAGAACATGTTCCCTAAACGGGTCAAAGTTTCTCTTTCCTGCTTGTCTTTGGACTTTCAGCCTCAGAACGTGAAGAAAATCCACAGACATGCAAGAACATCCAAAGTCAGCAGAGGAAGACCCCAAGCAGGTTTGAATCCAGAGGAAACGTTGTACCGCCCGACCCTGGATTATTGTCATTACCAGTGTTGGACAGCAATAAATGATTTAGGAATATGCTACAGTAATGTGATTACTTTTTTCAGCAAGGACACGTTTAAAGTTCATGATTATTTCATGTTTCTTCTGTAAGTTGTGATGATCTGTCTGGAACAGTGTTAGCCTTTATAGCTTTATCCTGAATCACTGCACTGGGGTGAAATTTAAATTCATAGTATATATTTATAAATCACCCATTTGGGTTTTATTATAGTTTCTGAAGTTTATGTGTGGCCTCTATGATTGATTCATGTGCTGATAGCTGCTTGCTAGGAGTAATTCCAGTAAGTGAACTGGACTGCATTGTGCCTTTGCCTCCTGCCTTTGGACCAGGAGTGACATGTTTGGCTGCATGTTCTCCTAAAATTGCTGGCCGTCTGGGTGGTGTTCAAAAAAAGGTGTGGGCTTTATATATATTTGGGACACTTTCTGAGGAGAAAAACTGGTCTTATTAGGAGACCCACTTTGGAAATCTGGCCAAATTTATTAAACCCTCCCAAAACATGATTATCCAGAGTTGGGACCAGGAAGCAGAGCTGCAGTCTTACCTGCCTCTCTGCAGCTTCTCTCCTGTTGTTATCCCCCAAATCTGCCCCCTTAGCAACTGTGTCAGTGCCCAGAAAAAAAGAAAAATCAGGAAATCAGCAGGTCTCTCTCTTCTAAGTCTCTGTTAGTACATGAATTAATAATTGATCAACAAATTGACTTACTCTGCCTGACAAAAACCTGGTTACAGCAGGATGTAAAAATGACAGCCTCAGCACGGCATTTAATATATTATTAGACTCAACTGGCTTCTGGCTTCTGTTGTGACATATGCAGTTTGGTCAAGTTACTTGAAAATAGTAATTAGTTACTAATTATTGATTACTTCTCAAAGAAAGTAATCCATTACTTTACTGTTGCTTTATGATTATTTTAAAAGTAACTAGTTACTTTATTACTTTTACTTTTTAAAAACATGATAACCTGAATTCATAATAAAGCAATAGACCTTTCAGTCCAGTCCTATTTTTTATGCATAATCCATCATAAAAATTGAATCCAATGAAAAAGTCTCTTTTTAAAACTTGTTTTATTAGTTTTAATCTTTTAACTTTTGCAAATCGTATCAAGCAAAAATTAAATTACATGCAACATTTTCTGACTGGAAGAAATTTGTTTAACATTTAAACCTATTTTCTGCATATTCCAGCATATAAAATAAAATAATGTTTCGTGTTTACACTCACTCATAATAGATGCAAGTAAAACACAGCAAAAAATAAATAAAATTAAAGATTCAGTGGTACTAAGTCCTGTCACTCTTAAATCTATTTTCACCTGTTTAGCAGGAATGAGGCCTGTGGAGCGTGGTGGCCGCAGCGGTCATGTCAGTGGGGAGATCCCAGGGTTTGTCTGTGAATTTCACATTCCCGTGGCAGCGTGCCAGGTGCTTCCTGAGATTTGAAGTTTAATTTTTTGCTGTAGAAAACAGTTTTTTTTCCCACTCAGAGTGTACAGCGGATATGTTTTTGCACTTTTTAAGGAATCAAACTCAAAGTAATGTCCACTCCAACAGAGGTCGATTACGTTTTTAAAAATGTTATTTTTTCAGTATGTACGACTCAGAAGTACTTGTCTCCCTGGTATAACTCTCAAAGTGATTGAAGGAAAATTAGAACAACTCTTCTGTAGACCCGGTCTTGGAGTGGACCACAGCAGCACGTTGATTCTTTTCTTTTTTAGCCGTTCTGTTGTAGATTTGCTGCTGTGCTTGGGATCTTTGTCCTGATGAATGTCCCAGCACGGGCCAAGCTTTAGCTGTCAGACATTTGGCCTCAAATTTGACTATTCAACACTTTGGTATAGAGAGGAGTTCATGGTTTACTCAGTGACTGCAAGGTGATCAGGCCCTATGTTTGCAAAACAAGCCAGAATCATTGAGTCTCTACCACAGTGCTTGATAGTTTGCATGAGGGGTTTGTGCTGATATACTGTGTTTGAATTTTTATCAAACATGACACTGTGCATTATGACCAGTCATCTCCACGTTGATCTAATCTGTCCAAAGTTCAATGTTTAAGTCTTGAGGTTTGTTAAGGTGTAATTTTGCAAACCATGACATGATGTTCTTTTTTACGGAGCCCCGCAAGGGACATGGGAGAAAAAAAAATTAAGATGAACTTTCGCGAGATCTCGCAAAACAAACTCGGGATCTCGCATAAGTTTTAGCCGCATTCGGAGGCCGCCCGCTCAAAGCTGACCGGGAGGTCGAGGCACGATGTACCGGGAGAGCGGTGTTCCCCCTGGCTATAGTAGGTCTCGACCTCCCGTTAGCCTCGAGATGGTGGGTGTCAGACGTCTCCGAAAACGTCGGAGCACTTTTGTAAATATGTGATGTCTTGTAAATCAAGCAGATATTTGACGTATACACAGCTACATTCACGCCTCAAAACATCTTAAAAGTTTATTTTGTGACCCAGAAAGAGTAATATTACAACTAGGTAGCTGCTGCCATTGTTGGAATTCAACTTTTGCGAGATCCCGAGTTACCTTTGCGAGATCTCGCAAAAGTTTTGCGGGATCTCGAGTTTGTTTTGCGAGATCTCACAAAAGTTCATCTTAGTTTTTTTTTTCTCCCATGTCCCTTGCGGGGCTCCGTACTTTTTAGGGAGAAAAGGCTTTTCCTGGAAAAAGCCATATTTGTCTTGTTCTAATTGTGCTGTAGTAGTAGTTTCTCTGACCTTGGGGTGAATCCAGTCCTGGGAAGATTGTGGCTTTGTGTTAACACACCTGAATGCACCACACCTAAAAACTGCCAAAACTTTTGCTTTTATAGAGGTGATATATGGTTACATTTGATCACCAGCACCTGCCTCCCATAATTTCTATTGAAGCATTAAGGGTATATCTGACTATGTTTCCAGCTTTGATATACAGCCTATAGTGATTTTCAGCACTGGAAAGTAACTTTCAGTGCCCTGTTCTAAAATAGCAGAAATATGACTCCAGGAAATTCCAAACTTGTCATCTCTAAAGGTTGTGTTTCTTAGATGGTTCGGTCACGACAGTCACTGACACTCCGACATTTAGAAGTCACTGACCCAACTCTTGCTCGTGGTCAGTAAATCCCTTCATACTCTGGGCTGTTTGCTGTTGAAACCAGAGTCTTGTTTTTGGTTTCTACATGCCTTCATGGCAAAAGGTGCAACATATGTGTGCAGAGGAATTGTTATAGACACTGA
This sequence comes from Perissodus microlepis, assembly GCF_051167445.1. Classification (NCBI taxonomy): domain Eukaryota; kingdom Metazoa; phylum Chordata; class Actinopteri; order Cichliformes; family Cichlidae; genus Perissodus; species Perissodus microlepis. The sequence continues at coordinate 27,234,898 of NC_140465.1, read as the reverse complement.
GGTAATGTGATATGTTAAATTTTACTCTCCATTTTTCCCTAATTTTCATGGATAAAAATAAACTCCCAATCTCACCATTTAAGCAGTCAAGTAAACTCAGCAGAGTAAAAAGACCACAGGGCCACAGGGGGAGCCACAAGGCAGTGTACTCCTAGTGTCCACAAGCACGGATAAAATGGGAAGGTTACGTCACGAAAGGCATTTTGAATGTTTTCCAAATCAAATCCGTGGGTCATCAGGCATTCGAAGAAAGAGGCTGCAGATTAACATGCAGATAAACATGATTAACAGATTGTTTGTATAATATGAGTATGATATAAGGCAATATTTCCCTAATAAAAAACTGTTTTTAGAAGTTCTTCTGCATTTTGCTCCCAGCCAGGAGTTTGTGTTAGCGTCAGAAAAAAAAAAGCTGTGAAGGTAAAGACAAGCTGCAGTATGTGAAGAAAGCAGGACGGACATCTATAAAGTCCTCGGGGCTTCTATGGGAAACTGATGTCACTCCGTGAATAATGTAGGACTCATATAAGGTTTAGCTCTTATGGCCATGCACATTAGACCAAACCTGCTGATTCTGAGAGGCAGCGGGAATGTGCAACATGGAGTATGTATACTTATAAGCTTGTAACTGTCCTAACTAAAACCAGTCTCTGCGCTCTAATTCAAATTGAATTCAAAAGAGGGTGTACTCCATGTTTCTCTTGCTGACGACAATAACCATGCAGACTGTTCGTGCAACGTGTATTAATTCACGTCTGAAAGTAGTTCCCAAAGAAGGGACAATTTCTTCTTATTTTAGTAACATTTGCTGAAGCTACAGTGACCAAAAAGAGAAGGAAATTGCTATCTTTTAAAGGAAATGAACTATATTTATGAGTCAAGATAAAAAATGCACTTTCTCACCCGAAACCAGTGGGTTTGAAGTTGAGTACCACAGACAGGGGCATCATAAAGTATTGAGAGAACTCACAAGTTGTTGTCTGAGGTCAGTATGTGTTTGCATGAGAACAAACAGCAGAAGGAGTTGAGGTACAGCAGGTTCAACGAAAGACTTCAAGAGAATGGGAAAATGAAGCCTTGGTACTTGAGTCCAACCAGCTGACATTTTACTTTCTGCACAGATCTCACAGTCAGCAGTTATTTTAACTCAGCTTCTGCTGGGGAAAAAACACGCAGTGTTTTCTGTGGGTCATCCAAAGTTAACGGGGACAGTCTTCCTAGAGAGATGTGTTGCTCTTCAGTCTCTTAAAAGTAATTTTTCAATGTTGTGCCCTCAGTTTCCGTACAAACATGCGGTGCATTATCGATTTGCTAAGCCTGGCTGCAGCGGCAGCAGAGGGATCCCCTATTAAGATGCTGCTTGTAATTATTGGATTATTGAAGAGTAGAGGAGCTGCTGGCCAATCTGAGGCCTTCACACTCATGACCACAATCATAAATATCAATGCCCTCCTCCCTTAGCTGCCATCCATTCTGCAGCCCCCCACCTCTCCTCTCAGACTGCTGAGTGGAGGAGGCAGAGCTGCTGGGAATCCCACAGTCATACATTATATAACCAGCTCTGTGCTGCAGTCATGGTGCTCAAGCTGTGACACTGATTAACTGGTGGCTGTTCTTCTAAATCTAGCAGCCCAGCCTCCACATGGAAAAAATTTATCATTTTTCCATCTTCTTGAGGATACACTGCCTGATTTGGTTTTGCGAAAATGTCCTTATATATATATATATATATATATATATATATGTGTGTGTGTGTGTGTGTGTGTGTGTGTGTATGTATATATATATATATATATATATATATATATATATATATATATATATATATATATCTCTTGGCATTCTCTCAATGAGCTTCATGAGGTCGTCACGAGAAATGGTTTTCTTACAGTCATGAAGGAGTTCCCAGAGATTCTGAGCACTTGGTGGCCACTTTTGCCTTGACTCTGTGGCCCATCTCATCCCAAACCATCTCGATTTGGTTAACATCAAGTGACTGTGGAGGCCAGGCCATCTGGTGCAGCACTCCATCGCTCTCCTTGGTCAAATAGCCTTTACACAGCCTGGAGGTGTGTTTGGGGTCATTGTCCTGTTAAAAAATAAATGATGATGGGATGGCATGTCGCTGCAGGATGCTGTGGTAGCCGTGCTGGTTCAGTGTGCTTTCAATTGTGAATAAATTACCAACAGTGTCATGAGGAAAGCACCCCGACACCATCACATGCAGAAACCATCCATTCACCTTTTTTGTGTTGCACAAACACGCAGCGAGTGGAACCAAAGATCTCAAATTTGGACTCGTCAGACCAAAACACAGATTCGCACTGGTCTAACGTCCATTCCTTGTGTTTCATGGCCCAAACAAATCTCTTCTGCTTGTTGCTTTTCCTTAGTGGTGGTTTCTTAGCAGTTATTTGGCCTGATTCACGCAGTCTCCTCCCAGTTGATGTAGAGATGAGTCTGCTACTGTAACTGTGTGGCATTTATCTGGGCTTTAATCTGAGGTGCTGTTAACTTGCGATTTCTCAGGTTGGTGAGTAATTAATTTATCCTCAGACTTTTGGTCTTCCTTTCCTGGGGCGGTCCTCATGTGAGCCAGTTTCGTTGTAGCGCTTGATGGTTTTTGTGACTGCACTTGGGGACACATTCAAACTTTTAGACATTTTCCTGACTGACTGACCATCAGTTCTTAACGTAATGATGAACTGATGTTTCTCTTTACTTAGCTGATTGGTTCTTGTCATAATATGAATTCTAACAGTTGTCAAATAGGGCTGTGAGTTGTGTACCAACTTGACTTCTGCACAACATAACTGCTTGTCTGAAGCGCATTAAGAAGGCAAGAAATTCCACAAATGAACCATGACAAGAGAGACATGTGAAGTGAAAACCATTCCAGGTGACTACATAATGAAACTCATCGAGAGCAGGCCAATGGTTTGCAGTGCTGTCACCAAAGCAAAGTGTGGCTACTTCCAGAAATCTAAAATAAAATACATATTTAGAGTTATTCATAATTTTGTTCTTTGCTACATAATTCCATGAATCTTATGATATCTGATATCTTCAGGGTTACGGTCAGTTTTTTTTTCTACTCTTGGCTCTGGATGATGTGATTGTGAGGGGATATCCCAAATGTGGTCATCCTGATCAGACAGCTCTGCCTGTGATCACAGCAGCCCGGCTTACCTGTTATTCAAACTTTTGTGCTTATCTGTGGCAGTCAGTCAGAAAAGAGTTGCCGTACTCCATTGTTGGGGTAACCCAGTTTGTGGAAGTATTCAGATTACCACTTGCTGTAGCAAGTAACATAATAGGTTAGTATTGCAGTTGCTGTTTTTTCAAATAAGCTATCTGTTAAATGCCTGTTTGGTAATGTGGGAGAGAACAACAAGAATTCCTCTGGAGCTTAAAATAAAAGTCAGCATTCTTTTTTTTCCAAAGATACAGATTTTCATGAGTTTGACATAGTGGCTGAGAGAGGTAAAAGAAAAAAAAAAGCAGAGCATGATTTAGACTTATAAGATTCATCAAACGTGGCTTTTCTGATAAATTTTAGAAAGCCTGGACAGCCTTTGTAAACCACTTTCAATCATCAAACCTTTTTTTGGAACCCAACACTAGACTGCAGATGTAACATCTGTTTTTGTTTGGTATATTTTCATATTTATGCTTTGAAAGTTAATAAAAATAGGAAAAATGTTCTGACAAAATAGGGGAAAAGAAAACAAAGCAAAGTTCAGCTACTGCAATGATAGAGAAGAACTCCTTTATAGTATATAAGTATTAATAATATTTTATGGCAGGGTGATAAGTGTTAGCTGCTAAGAAGCTGTACTTTGCATCTGCCAAACTCAACTCCACAAAGCTGGTGGTGAGGCTCACTGAGAATGAGAATGATGCCGGTGCTGCAGCTCTGAATCTGCAAGCTTTTAGCTGTCAGATGGAAATTAACAACAAGCTTCTTGGCCAAGGAGCTTGCAAAGAAAAGCGTCTGGACTTCTTTAAGTTTACTTGAAGACGTTTCACCTCTCATCCGAGAAGCTTCTTCGGTTCTAAGGTCAAATGGACTCCCCTGATGATCCTCTAATTGCCTGAGCCAAGGTGTGAAACTGGGTGTGGGTCCCAATCAGCCAGAGTTTCGGGTGTGTTCATTGTGAAACCTGGCCCCACCTTATCATGCGAATTCCTGAGGTCAGATGGCCCAGGATGTGAGTGGGCGTTAAGGCGTCTGGGAAGGGATCTCAAAACTGGATTATAGATGGCAGAGAGTTGGTGTCGTAAACCCCCGCCTCTGTTCAAAGATGGTCGCTAAACATAACATTGCTAAACACCTTGCTACCATCCTTGCTACCATCCTTGCTCCTCTTGTGGGGAACACCCCACACCACATCAAGAACTCCACCGACTTCACCGACAAGGTCCAGAAACTTACCCTGGATCCAGATGAAACCATGGTGTCCTTTGATGTAGTCTCTCTCTTCACTTGCATACCCACCACGGAGGCAGTGGAGACTGTCAGAAAACGACTACAAGAAGACAGCTCCTTGGAGGACAGGACCAACTTCACACCCGATCAGATTTGCACACTGTTAGACCTCTGCCTCACCACTACATATTTCAAATACAACGAAGGCTTTTACAGACAAAAACATGGCTGTGCCATGGGCTCCCCCGTGTCACCTATTGTAGCCAACCTTTACATGGAGGAAGTGGAAAGGAAGGCTCTTGGCTCTTTCAAAGGAAGAGTACCCAGCCACTGGTACAGATATGTGGACGACACCTGGGTCAAAATCAAGACACAAGAAGTGGAATCCTTCACTGCGCACATTAACGCTGTGGATAAAAACATCAAGTTCACCAGGGAAGACACAAAGGACAACTGTTTGCCTTTCCTGGACTGCGCTGTGCACATTGAAGAGAACGGCAAACTCAACATCGAAGTTTACCGGAAGCCCACACACACGGACCAGTACCTCCTCTTTGACTCCCATCACCCTTTGGAACACAAACTTGGAGTAATTAGGACCCTACACCACCGGGCAGAACATGTTCCCTCTAAGCCTGAAGGAAAAAAGAAGGAACACACACATGTAAAGGAAGCACTCAAAATGTGCGGCTATCCTAAATGGGCGTTCTTAAAGTCAGCAAAGCGGCACAGAAAAGAAGACCAGACACCAACGAGGGAGGATAAGAAGGACAGACGCAACAACATTGTCATCCCCTATGTAGCCGGTGTATCAGAAAAACTTAGGAGAGTTTTCTCCAAGCATGACATCCCGGTGCATTTCAGACCCAGCAACACGCTCAGACAAAAACTGGTTCACCCGAAAGACAAAACGCCAAAACACAGACTTAACAATGTGGTGTATGCTGTACAGTGCAGCGAGGAATGCCCAGACCTCTACATTGGAGAGACCAAACAGCCACTTCACAAGCGCATGGCACAACACAGAAGAGCCACCTCCACAGGACAAGACTCAGCAGTCCATCTGCATCTTAAGGATAAAGGACACTCTTTCGAGGATGCCAATGTTCACATTTTGGACAGAGAGGACAGATGGTTTGAAAGAGGAGTGAAAGAAGCCATCTATGTCCACTGTGAGCGACCATCTTTGAACAGAGGCGGGGGTTTACGACACCAACTCTCTGCCATCTATAATCCAGTTTTGAGATCCCTTCCCAGACGCCTTAACGCCCACTCACATCCTGGGCCATCTGACCTCAGGAATTCGCATGATAAGGTGGGGCCAGGTTTCACAATGAACACACCCGAAACTCTGGCTGATTGGGACCCACACCCAGTTTCACACCTTGGCTCAGGCGATTAGAGGATCATCAGGGGGTCCTTTTGTCCCTCTGTGGGGGGATACTCCCACTAGGTTTATATCTGGGACTCTCCACCATTTGACCTTAGAACCGAAGAAGCTTCTCGGATGAGAGGTGAAACGTCTTCAAGTAAACTTAAAGAAGTCCAGACGCTTTTCTTTGCAAGCTCCTTTGACTACGATGACCTGGATGACTGAGAACCTTCACAGACAACTAGCTTGTTGCTGATTATGTGTTGAAGAAGATCCAGCCAATATGATCTTGTTGTGCAGTGTGGTAAAGTCAATACGAGCTAGTTAATTGACAGTAAGTCACTCAAAAAATACAACCAGTATGTGCAAGCTGAAAGCAAAGACGAGTTTATTTTTGGTAACCGAGATGTCCTCCAGCAAGTTACTTTTCTAAGTAAGTATTTGTGTAATGGATTACTTTTTCATAGCACCAGGGGAACACTAGCCAATATAAATAATGTAGAACGTTTTAAAGCTCAAAATTATGCAAAGCAATTCTCTGAAGCTCCAGAGAAAAAATATGAAGCTGGAAACGAGCATAATAGGTCCCTGCTAAGCACAGTATTAGTGCATCATTCAGTGTGAGAGCAATGAAAAACTAATCTTTGGGAAATAAAAGGCATTTTTCTAGAGAGGCTGAAAGTGTGAAGTGTGCACTGTTCTCATTTGCATGAGTCATTCTTTACCACAGCAGACTCTTTGCCCTCGTCTTTTAATGTGGACAGTCACTACAGGTAGAAACACTTCAACTTTAGGCAGGTGATTGAACCTTGCCTCAAAAACTACTTTCAATAGCTGGGACCACATTATCATTTTAAGTTTGACTGGATTTCTAGTAGGTAATAGCAGATTGGTTGGACATTAATTGAGGCTGCAGTTTGGGGGAGGCCTCAGAGGGGACTGGCGGCGGCTCCTGGGCCGGGCAGATCCCCAGGTCCCGCTCTTGAAATTAAGATAAATTATCTCCAATTATGTGAATCATGTTGTTGCATCTCTGAGCTGGGCTCAGGCTAAAATGTGCTTGACATTTTAGCTTCTGCTATGGAAGACATTCAAAGCGGCCAAATCAAATCTGCTTCAGTTAGTTGTTAGAGACTAATTTACATGTATTGAACACCTTTGTGAGTTAGTGTTTCTGGAGTTTTGCTCAAACACCCAGTCCCAGTCTGCAGATCTGTTTGAGGCATTAGATGGCCACTGCCACTTGATAATCAACTTAACTCCTTGCAAAATAGAAGAACAAAACTAGGGAGACTTGCCGGTGGGATTGATCTCAGCTCTAGTAAAGCCTGAGAAGACTCCATCTCTGAAGTATGAAGTCCAGTCAGAACATATATATATATATATGAGTAAATATATGAGTAAATGCTTTGAGCGGCTGTTTTTGAAGCATATTATGGACAGTCTCCCAATAGACCTGGATCCCCTTCAGTTTGCATATAGAACCAACCGATCTACAGAAGATGCTATCTCTACCACACACCACGTTATGCCGTCTCACCTGGAGAGGAAGAACACCTACGCCAGAGTCCTTTTCATCGACTTTAGCTCAGCTTTTAACACAATCATTTCACAGCAGTTGGTGGAAAAACTGATGCTATTAGCATTAAACCTGCAATCTGCAATTGGGTTTTCAGCTTTCTGACAAAGCGGCAACAGATAGTCAAGGTGGGCAGCCACACATCAAAGACCATCTTAGTGAGTACAGGCTCTCCTCGGGGATGTGTCCTCAGCCCGCTGTTGTTCAGTCTGCTCACACATGACTGTACGGCCAGATTCACCACTAACCACATTGTGAAGTTTGCAGACAACTCAACAGTGGTTGGTCTCATCACTGACAATGATGAGTCTGCTTATAGACGTGGAGCAGCTTGAAGTGTGGTGTAGATCCCATAATCTCACCATCAATGTGGACAAAACAAAAAGAGATGGTGAACAGTTTCAGGAAGTCTGGCAGAGATCACCACACAGACCTCACCATAGATGGTGCTGCTGTGGAGAGGGTCAGCAGTGTTAAGTTTCTGGGTGTGCACCTAGCTGATGATCTGTCCTTCTCCATTAATACCACAGCAGTTATTAAAAACACTTCACCTCATAACTTTTACAGAGGCACCGTTGAAAACATCCTGACACAAAGTTTTACATCTTGGTTTGGCAGCTGGAAGTCCTATGAGAACCGACAACTCAATAGGATTTTTAAGACTGCCAGGTGGATTGTTGGTGTCCCTCTCTCGTCTCTGGAAGAGATCTATAAACAGTGCTGCATACGCAGAGCTATCTCCATCATCAGAGACTCCCACCACCCCTCTCATGGCCTGTTCTCCCTCCTGCCGTCTGGTAAGAGGTACAGGAGCATCAGCTGCAGAACCACCAGGATGTTGGAAGGGTTCTTTGCACAAGCCGTGAGACTGATAAATGGACTGTGCCCCTCCCCATCCATTCAGCTATTCACACAGCTATACTGTAAGATCCACACGCAGATTGTGACGCCCCCTATCTACTCACGCACCCACACGTATACAATATACTCCTCAGATACATATACTATTTGAGCTAATTATTCCCTTCTGTGGCTGTTTAGACTTCAACTTGCTTTAGAATTTAGATTAAGACTCGATGTTATTTATCCTTACTATTACTGTGATTTATTATTGCCTTTTTTACTGCTCTTTTTAGCTTTTTTAAAATTTGTATTGATTACTGCACTGTAGAGGCTGGTGAGAAACAGTATTTCGTTTCAGTCTGAGTATTTTTCAAAATACCAAACGAAATGCCAATAAACCTTTTGATTTATTTGACTGATGTTCTGACTATATGTTCTGTTCGTTCATGGCTATTTATAGTCGGAATGAGCACAAAGATGGACACACACACTGGAACAATCTTAACAGGCTCATTTACAAGTAGAGGATAAAACAGGTTAGCACTGTTGGTGGTATTTCCAGAGTGAAGTAGTGGGCACAGACACACTCTTGCACAGTCTCTTAGGCTCTTACTGGTTCCAGATACATGAACAGGTCTGCATAGAAACCTTGAGTGAGATGAACAGACTGAGGTTGAGCATTTTACTTGGCCAACGCAACGATTTGGTGATGGCCGAATGTCGACTCCAACCTTAATCCTCCGATGAGCTGCAGGTGAATTCATCAGTGAACAGGTGAGTGACCAGCAGAGAGGTGGAGAAACCTGGAAGGAACCACCTTGGAGAAAAGCTAAACAATCACACCCACACACACATAAGCAGGAGACACAGATAAGTCACAAATTATCTTCTTATTTTCCTTCAGTGAGTGAGAGACATACAAGAAAAAGGGGAACACAGTGAGAGATATTTGTCCATTCAGTCCCCTCCTGCTCTGTCACCTTGTGCTCTGTTTTAATGTAGTCAATATCAGAGTAAAGGTGTTCTCATTTGCATGTATAATTTGTTTCTATTGTCAAACAACAGAACTGAAGTGACTCAGATAATTTACTGAGTAATATGGGGAGGAGGTTGGTGGAATAACGATGTGACTGCATTAAACAGGCACATATCATCAGTCAAACACTCAGTTCTGAGATCAAATTCAGTATGAAACAACTGAAAGGTTTCTCTGATGTATAAAAAGCCATTGTCGTTCAGCAAGAGGAAACAGGAACTACCTTTAACCTTTAACCTGTATTACAGTCTGTCATTTAGACCAGCGGTCTCCAACCTTTTTTGCGCCACGGACCGGTTTATGCCTGACAATATTTTCACGGACCAGCCTTTAAGGTGTCGCGGATAAATACAACAAAATAAAACTAGTACCGGTACCGAAAAAAAAGAAGATTTATTCATAACACACGTGAAAAGACCCAGGAAAACCGAGTTAACGATAAAAACGATAACAAAATAACGCTGAAAACCGATAAAAACCCTGAAAACTATACATTTCACACCTGAGCCTCAACTCTCGCGGCCCGGTACCAAACAACTCACGGACCGGTACTGGTCGGAGGCCCGGGGGTTGGGGACCGCTGATTTAGACTAAAGGGTTTCTGAGTGTATTAACACACAGCACATCTGACAAAGATCCTAAAGAGTTAGCCAGGCCTCTGACCAACACACATCACAATTCAGTCAAGCATCCACATAATGTGCTGGATCCCTGAAGCCTCTGACTCCACAGCCCACATGGGGCATTAGACATCAGGGTCCTGCTAACGGGCAAGCAATTCAAAAGCATGGCCAAAAAAGATGCTACAGCTGGATGGGTGGTGTCTTCTTTGGCCATGTCTCACTAAGTACAGGACAACACTGGGCATCCAGTGTCCTGTCACGATTGGTCAGAGCCAGTTTGGTAGCACAGTATGAACTAAACTTGTCATGGTGGTGAGGTAGTTAGCACACACAGCCAGAAAGTGCTGGATTTTGATCCAGTTGTTTTCTATTTGCCTGCATGGTCTCCTCCCACAGCACAAAGCCATGTTTGTTAGGGGATTCTGGCTGGCAGTATTTATGTGAGTATGAATGGTTCTATAAGTCTTTGTGTTAGCCCAGATTTCTGCCCGATCCAGCTTGTACCCCACCTTTTGTCTCATGACAGCTGCAATATTCTCAAAGTTCTGGTAAAACTACTTTTTTTTTAAACAAATGAATACATTCAGAGGATGACTCACTAGACTGGCAGGTAGACTGAAAATAGTTACGTGTTTCAATGAGCACGCATGTAAAAAATATCCAGTGTGTTAATTATGAGCTTCAGGGTGCTTAATCACCTAACCTCTTTGGTTCAGTTTTTTTATGTAAGGTGTCAAAGATGTCATACACGCTGGCAAAGGTCTCACTCCGCTTCCAGTCAGTCTCTGGTTCTGTTGCCTGGGGTGTGAATAGAAAGCAGCCCAGAAACAAGACTGCGTGTCATTGTAGTGACGGTGACTAGTTAAGAAGCCTGTCTTCTAATCTGTACATGAGCTGTACAACCTATATCTATAAAAGGTGATTTTGTAACCATGGTAACACGCATGTGTGTCACTACATGAATGGATCAGAAAATGAAGCAGAGTTGAACCACAGAAGTGTTGAGCTCATGCCTGAAACCGACCACACAGTAATATTATCATCATTAATAATTTACCCTTTCATATTACAGACAATGCCCGCTGTCTTTTAGTCAGTCACAGTCTGAACTTGTAAAAATTGTAACATTATATATATTTGTGAGCCATGAAGTGTATTGAGGCTGAGCATTTGTTTAGTGGACTGATATTTAGGAACACCTAGAACATGCCCAGCTGCTCAGGACACCACAGTCCTCCTTCCATGTATGATGCAGGTTCCTGTGACTCCAATCTTAGCATCTCTTTGTTTCATGAACCCAGATCAGAACAAACAAGCAACATCTCTGTAAGCATCTCCAGAGATGTCTCCAGGTGTATTTTTTAACAGACGGGAAGCAGTCTTTATACTAAGCTGGCCTCACCATCCTGCAACTTATATACTGCTTCACACACACAGATTTAGATCCATCTGCTCATTGTCAGAAAAGAAAAAAAATATTTCTTTATCTCTGGGTTTCTTTGACCTCTTTTGAAACAGTTTTTACTCACAGCGAGGAAAGCAGAGGTGTTTTAATATTGGCTGTATTCCAGTCTGGGGTGATCCTGCATTTTCTGCATGTGGTTCACTGTTGCATACGATATTTTCCATACATGCAAAAGATTTGTTGCCACTGTGGCAATGAGCATCGTCACCATTGTCTCGTGTGACCTTGCTTTTTAAGCCTTGGTTTCACAGAGACATGTGCGTGTGCATGTGTGTGTTTGCAGCAAATAGCTGCTTCCACATATCACACAGAAATCTGTTCACTGCATTGGCAAAATTGACCAATCATCCATGCCATCCAGCCATTATCCAAGTGTAGAACTCTAGGCAGAGATGCCCACATCTTCTTCTACCCAGCCACCACCTCCAGCACTTCTGGGGGGACACCAATGGGCTCTCAAAGCCAAGAAATCTAATCTCTGCAGCATGTGCTGGGTCGGCTCTGAGGACCTTCTCCTGGTGGGATGTGTGAAAACGTCGGGCTTCTTTTCAAAATTGCTTGTGAATTTCTTAATCTTATTCAAAATCAATGTACTTTCTTTTGTAATTCTATTTTTCTTTTTCGGAGATTAAACAGATTCCATGCTTGGCCACCAAAAATCTGACAATGGTGTGATTTGTTGTAGCCACTAATGGTCAAGGATCACTGGGGAACTGGACTCACAATGCAGGACACAGAAAGAAAGTTCACAGTTTATTTGCTTTGCACAGAATGGGAGAAAACAAGCAACAAATAAAAGGCATGAAGAGTGTCAGGACAGGCAGGGATAGGTTTAGAGATTCCACAAGTAAGTCCACTTTCTCAGCCTCAAGAAGCATACAGGAAATGAGTCATTGTTCACAGGTGAGTTCCTCAGTGCCCTGCAGCCAGATGTGCCTGTAACTTGGGCAGATAATGGGTACCAAGCATGACGACCCCTGAAAACAGTAAACACAACACCAACATCTATGCTCACACAGGGGAAAAGCCAAAGACAGAGAACAAGAAGAAGAGACAGATAGAAGCTGGCAAGGCTGGACTGCAGGACTGAGGAGCCATGACACCAACATCAGCAGCAATAGGAGTTGCTACTGTGATACCCACTAATGTGTGATCACATTTATGTGAATTAATTTAAATAATTTCACTTTCAATGTAAGTGATATTTCCATTTGGGAATTCCCTAAATAACTACAGTAATTGTAACAGGAAACTTGGTAACTACCCTGGGATATTTGTAGCGGACGCTCCATTTTTGTACCAGTAGGTGGCAGTGTGAGACCATGGTTTGGCCTGTTGTTAGCAGCCTGAAGCGCATGCTCCGCGCTGTTTTCTCATAATGGCGGAGTATTCAGGAAACGGCAAGCCACGTCTCCCTGTCTGATCATTTCTTTCCTGTTTACAGGTTCGTATCGTGCCCGAAATAGAATATAATAGCAATCACATCCATTATATAGCATAGATTAACCATTACGGTTGGAAAGTGAAAGCGTACAACATTGTGTAGTACAGTAAATTACACTTTTGTAAGTATTTGTTTACGGCTTTAGCAGCATGCTATGGTTAGCATGTTAGTTTGGGTCGCACACCTCCTATGCTCTGTGATGTTAGTGATCGGCTCCACCGTTATTCTGTATTGTTTTAGTATCTTGTTTTCTGCCATAAAGTGTTTCCGTGAATTCAGTGCACATGTCAAGATGGTGCTGATTACACCATTCTTTCAAGCTATTTGAGATTTATAGATTTGTCTTGTTGGAATTCATTTTGAACCAAGTCTTACAAGAAAATTGGTCATGTTTATAACATTGGAATGTGTTAATTCCCTGTAGTCTAGTTGGTAACAGTTAGTAACACATATGGAGAATGTGTGAGCTATGTTAAGAATAAGTAAATACACAGTTGTAATACTGTAAAAGTAATAAAAGGAGTGCATAATTGTGAATTTGAATAAATAATGGCGGAGTATTCAGGAAACGGCAAGCCACGTCTCCCTGTCTGATCATTTCTTTCCTGTTTACAGGACACATATATAGCTGTCTACAGGTGCTGCCACCCGGTACCTGTAACAGTTTTCTGGGGGCTCGTCCGGGATCAGTCCTGCCTTTGAGGCTGGGAGCTGATCCAGTAATACCGGTACTTTGGGCCAAGAGTGGCAAGAAAACACCAACAACTCCAGTCTGCTGGTTGTTACCTACACCTCCTGCTGCTGCCTGATGGAGAATAGATGCTACTGATTGTGCAGGAAATGCATTGGCCATGTGTCACAACTAGCGCAATGGACAAGAAGTAAGGAAAAAGACAAATAAGGACTGCTTGGTGCTGCTTGGTGCTGCTTGGTGCTGCTTGGTGCTGCTTGGTGCTCGGACCATCGCCCATCAAGGCAAAAACTGTACGAAAGCTGACATTGTGTGACCCACTGCAAGGGATAGGGAAGCAACCATGGCGGAAGGTGAGAGGAGGAGCTTGGTGTGGGCCATCAAGAAAGACCTTCTCACCCTCTCTGCTGATGAACTGTTCCAGATTGCCAAGTCTCTGGGTCCAGTGCCAGGAGTGGATCAGTCTTGCCTTAAGTCAGGGGATGAAGACAGCTGCTTCGAGTACATCAGTGGTTTCATGTGTAGTAAGGCTTTATTAGAGTCAGAAGATCAGGGCATGTCACACTTATTGTCACTGAAAGATGTTGTTGATGCTGTTACCCAGGGTCATGTTCCTGATTTGCAGATACAGGCTGCCACTGGTAATGATTCATGTGATCTATGTCCAAATGCTCAGCCTCATGATGTCAGTGTTGAAGTGAGTCCAACTAATGCAATGTTTTTAGAAGATGGTCATAATAGTGGTACAGAAGTAACTGACAGTGTGACCCAGAATACCAGCTCTACTGCTGTTTCCCAACGTGATATAGAACTACAAAAAATACTCTTCAGTTACGAAGAGCTCTCTAAGAATATTAAGCAGTACATGCCCACATCAGGTTCTCAACTCACCTCTCAGACACCATCACAGGCTCATTGTAGAAGCACACCACACAATGACAGCTTAGTTGAAACTCAAGCACCCATGAGACATGACAAGGTGGTGTCCCTAAGAGACTTGTCTTACCTCCATCGCAGGGAGTTTAAGATTCACGGGGGCCAGATTGGAGACCAGGGATCAGACATCAGTTATAACAGCATCTGCCGCCAGATTGAAGAGGGTCTCAAAGAACAGTTTAATGATGCCGAAATTGTGAGGGCTGTCATGAGAGTTATCAAACCTGGTAATTTCAAAGACATGCTAATGAACAAGGATGAACTGACAGTAGAGGAGCTTAAAGACTTCCTCCATTCTCACCTTGGTGAGCAAAACAACACAGAACTCTTCCAGGAACTCATGTGCACCAAACAAAGTGACAGTGAGACACCACAACAGTTTCTGTATCGAGTCATAGGTCTCAAACAAAAGATCTTGCTCACCTCGAAGCATACCAACTCAGATGTAAAGTACTCAGCCAGTACAGTTCAGGATGTATTTCTTCATACTGTGTATCAAGGACTGGGCCACAAACATAGTGACATTCGTAGAGAGTTAAAGCCACTCCTTGCAGATGCCAATGTCACAGATGAGACTATCCTTAAACAAATGAAGAAAGTAATGAGTGATGAAAGTGAAAGACAGCGTCGTCTAGGATCAGTCACCCGTCAGAGAAACACCAATGTGCACAGCACACAAGTTGAGATTTAACGGTACGCAGTGTCCTGTATTGAAAGAGGAAAATGCAGGAAAAAGACCTAAGGTGGATATGATCCAGCAGCTGTCAGAGAAAGTCGAAAAACTTGCAAGCATTGTTGAACAAATGACACAGTCACTACAAATAACAGCCGAACAGAGCAGCCAGTACAAGAAAATCAAAACCGATCACCACAGAGAAAGAAAGTATGGCTGTGAAAAGTGCATAGAACAAGACCGCCCCGACTGTCCCCACTGTTTTCACTGTGGTGAGGAAGGCCACCGCGCAGTTGGCTGCATGAAGAAAACAATACGTCAGGGAAACGGGAGCCGGTCCCTGTCACGGGACAAACAGTGACCGTGTCCCACTCTCCGTCCCAATCTGACCTATGTAGTACTAGTGAGACTGTTGCTGTAAGTTTGGCAAAATGTGACGCTGACACCAAACATAATGTAGTGCCAACCCAGAGACAGAATAACCAAGAAAATAAATCTGCTATACTTCTTGGCAGCTCACCCAACAGTAAAAGTGAAAAATTAGCCAAACTAATTGGAAGAAAAGCTCTCACCCAGTGCCATCTAAATGGTTTAGCAGTTAATGCTTTGTTGGACACGGGAGCTCAAGTGAGCATGATTGACAGAGAGTGGAAAAATAAATATCTACCAGATACACCTGTAAGGTCACTTGATGAAGTCATTGATAATGAAGAAGAGTTAAAAGTACGTGCTGTGAATGGTGACACTCTCCCATTTGATGGCTGGGTGCCAATCACAGTTAATTTGAGAGGGAATGAAGACCCTAATTTGTCAATAACTGTGCCTTTTCTTGTAAGCAGTTTTGTTTTGGAGAGACCGCTGCTGGGTTTCAATGTGATGGAGGAGCTTGTGCAGGAACAACCAGGACGGTTCATGCCAACTCTCGTCACCCTGCTTTGCAATGCCATGTCAATACCAACAGAAAAGGCAGAGCTCCTGGTAAACCTCATCAAGGCTGATGAAGCCCCTGCACAATGTGGACGTCTGCGGACTGGCAGGTATGACACCCTCATTCCAGCGGGTCAGGTGATTTGGGTTAAGTGTCCAGTCTCACCTGCCATGAACCTGTCCAAATCTGTTTTCCTCTTTGAGCCTGATGATAACAACACACAGCTTGCTGAGCTAGATGTCTGTGAAGGACTGCTTGAAGTGCAAAGCACCAAGAGGCCCTTTGTAGAGGTACCTGTGGGCAACAACACAAAACATAACATCACACTACCAAGGAAAACAGCCCTTGGCAGTATTCATTCTGTTGAGAAGGTGATTACAATGGACTCACTAGGAGAATCTAAGCCCACAGTGACAGCCAATAGTGCCACCTCTACATCTACTCATACCAACTTACCCCTATGGCAGCCTCCTGTCGACATCAGCCATCTTAATGAGGAACAACAGGCAAAAGTTAACAAAATGCTTTGCGAGGAAGCTGGGGCTTTTGCTCGTGACAGTAGTGATATAGGATGCATACCCAGTTTGCAAATGGCAATCAACTTGAAAGATGATATCCCTGTTCAGAAAACCTACTCATCCATCCCTAAGCCACTTTTTAAAGAGGTTAAAGAGTACATACAAGAACTTTTGGTAAAAGGCTGGATAGTAAAGTCTCAGTCCCCATACGCCGCCCCAGTCGTCTGTGTCAGAAAGAAAGATGGCAGTTTACGCTTATGCATAGACTATCGCCTTCTGAACAAAAAGACTGTTCCCGATCGACACTCACTGCCCAGGATACAGGATCTGATTGATACTCTGGGTGGGTACTCGTGGTTTAGCATCTTAGACCAAGGAAAAGCTTACCACCAGGGTTTTATAGCTGAGGGCTCTCGCCACCTCACTGCCTTCGTAACACCATGGGGTCTTTATGAATGGGTTCGCATCCCATTTGGTCTCACAAATTCCCCAGCTGCTTTTCAGCGGAGCATGGAAGAGATGCTTGGCTCGCTTAGAGATGAATGTTGCATCCCATACCTCGACGATGTACTTTGCTATGCAAAAACATTTGACGACCATGTTGAGACCCTCCGCAAGGTTCTCCAGGCACTCCAAGAACATGGAGTAAAATTGAGGCCGGAGAAATGTGACCTCTTCAAACAAGAAGTCAGATATGTGGGTCGGCTTGTGTCCGCTGAAGGAGTCAAAATAGACCCGGCAGACCTGGAGGCTGTCAAAACCCTGACATCTAAGACACCTCAAACAGTTGGTGATGTGAGGAAGCTGGCAGGCTTTCTAAGCTACTACCGCTCGTATATCCAGGATTTTTCCCGGATAGCTAAACCAATCTATGAAGTCCTTCAGACCAAGCCAGGCAAAACTCAGTGTCCAAAATCTGTGAGAAACAGCAAACACCCACAGCTGTCCTCTCGAGAGCACGTTGAGTGGACCCTGAAACACCAGAGAGCGTTAGAACAGTTGGTGACCCTCCTCACCAACCCCCCTGTTCTGACATATCCCGATTTTAGCCTGCCTTTCACATTGCATACAGATGCATCTGACCAGGGCTTAGGAGCTGTCCTGTATCAGCGTCAACATGGGAAATTGAGAGTAATTGGCTATGGATCTAGGACTCTGACACAAGCAGAACGCAACTACCACCTGCATAGTGGAAAATTAGAGTTCCTTGCGTTGAAATGGGCTGTATGTGAAAAATTCCGTGACTACCTGTACTATGCCTCACACTTCACAGTTTATACAGATAACAACCCCCTAACCTATGTAATGAGTACCGCAAAGCTAAACGCAGTGGGACATAGGTGGGTTGGAGAGCTCTCAGATTTCCGGTTCGACATCAGATACAGGCCAGGAAAGTCAAATGTAGACGCAGACACTCTTTCTCGTCTCCCCTTGGATATAGAGAAATATGAAACTGCTTGTACAGAGGGATTTCCAGATGAGGCAGTGCAGGCAGTCTGGGATGGAAGCCAGGTGGCCAGACAGAAAGATGTTGCTTGGGTAGCCATGCTCAATATCTCTTCTCTGGACCCCCATCAGCAGCCTCATATCAACTCGCTGAGCATCAGCCATGATGATCTGGTTAAAGCTCAAAGAGAGGATCCAGCCATTGGCCAAATCCTCAAGCTGAAACTAGATGGAGCAAAACTGACAGATGAAATACGCAAGATGGTAAGAGGAACTGCCCATAAACTCCTCCATGAGTGGGGTAAGTTACATCTTGAAAATGACCTCTTGTATAGATGTACCAGTGACAGAAGACAATTAGTGCTTCCTGCCAAGTACAGGACTTTAGCATTAAGACATTTACATGACACGATGGGTCATGTTGGGACAGACCGAGTGCTACATCTCGCAAGGGATAGATTCTATTGGCCCTTTATGGCTAAGGACGTTGAAGCCTATGTGACCCAGAAGTGTCCCTGTATCATGTCCAAGAAACCAGTAACACACGTCAGGGCTCCCATGGGTAGTATAAGATCGGACTACCCTTTAGAACTGGTGTGTATTGACTTTTTGCATTTGGAAGCCAGCCGTGGAGGGTATGAGTATATTCTAGTGGTAATTGACTATTTCACTAGATTTGCTCAAGCATACCCCACAAGGAACAAGAGTGGGAAAACAGCTGCTGAACGGATTTTCCAGGATTTCATACCCAGATTTGGATACCCATCCAAACTACATCACGACCAGGGTCGTGAATTTGAGAATGAATTGTTCAGGACACTACAGAAATTATCTGGTGTCGGACATTCCAGAACATCACCTTACCATCCTCAAAGTAACCCTTCAGAACGTCTCAACAGGACAATACTCCAGATGTTGAGAACATTAACAGAAAAGGAAAAAGTTCAGTGGAAAGACCACCTCCCACATCTTGTACATGCATACAACTGTACTCGACATGAGTCCACCGGCCACTCACCATTCTATCTCCTCTATGGACGACACCCGCGTCTACCAGTTGATCTGCTGTTTGGATTGAAGGGGGAGAATGAAACATACTCACCTACAGGATACGCCAAGAAATGGGCCGAAAGAATGTCGGAAGCTTATCGGATTGCTAGTGAAAATAGCAAGAAGTCTAGTGCAAGAGGCAAAATAACATATGATAAAAAGGCAAAAGGAGTCATGCTTCAGCCAGGAGACAGAGTTCTGGTCAGAAACCTCAGTGAGCGGGGAGGACCTGGCAAGTTGAGATCATATTGGGAGAGGACTATTTATATAGTAAAAGAGCAGCTAGCAGATAGCCCAGTTTACGTAGTCCATCCTGAAGCTGGAGACCCAAAAAGAACCCGAACATTGCATCGCAATCTGCTGTTACTTGTAAATGACTTACCTGTTCAAGTCACTTCCCCCTTGGCAAAGCCTGCGATTGGAAAGACAACACGCAACAGACGAAGGATGGAAAGATCTGCAGATGCACAAAGACAAACAGACATGTGGGATAACTCTGACAGCGGTTCTGAGAGTGATTGCTCGGGGTACTGGCTAAGAGCACCTGTTGAAGGGACTGTGAGAAGGAACCTGGACCATGAGCAACACCCTGCATCTCAGTCATACCAGACCAAAGAACCTATTAGAGTGACAACAAACACAAAAAATGGACATTCACCTGTGCAGACGATGGAAGACATACTGACTATGCCTGAGCATTCACCATCCATCAGCATTGAACAATTCGAAGAGGAAACTGGGAGAGAATGCTCACATCTGCCATGTTCTCTGAGAGAGGAGATGGAAGAAATGCAAGTGGGTAGTGACAACCTATCTGAACCCAGAGGGTCTGGTGAGGAGTGTGAAACTCATTCGCAGTCTAACTTACAGGTTCAACCACCGGGACATACTTGTACGGACATTAGAAGGTCTACCCATCACAGGAAGCCACGACAGTTTCTGACGTATGAATCACTGGGTAAACCCTCAGTGCAGTCACACGCAGCAGTTAATCTAGTTGGGGAACGCACAGCACCACAGTTACCTGCCACAACCATACCATCATACACTGTATTTCCATACCCACCATTGGCAATTGTGCCGCCTGTGTGTATGTCACAGTCACCAATGTACTGCACCCCAATACCATACTCACCATACCAGTATCACGCATCACTGACCCCATCTGCATACACACCACCCCCACTGCTTGTTTCATAACTAGTTCTTGGACTGATAAGAGTTAATAAGAGTTTGAGAAGCAAAAGTTAAAAATGTCATGATTTTGTGAATGTTGGGAGCCATTTTATTTTTTGTCAGGGAGTGTGTGATACCCACTAATGTGTGATCACATTTATGTGAATTAATTTAAATAATTTCACTTTCAATGTAAGTGATATTTCCATTTGGGAATTCCCTAAATAACTACAGTAATTGTAACAGGAAACTTGGTAACTACCCTGGGATATTTGTAGCGGACGCTCCATTTTTGTACCAGTAGGTGGCAGTGTGAGACCATGGTTTGGCCTGTTGTTAGCAGCCTGAAGCGCATGCTCCGCGCTGTTTTCTCATAATGGCGGAGTATTCAGGAAACGGCAAGCCACGTCTCCCTGTCTGATCATTTCTTTCCTGTTTACAGGTTCGTATCGTGCCCGAAATAGAATATAATAGCAATCACATCCATTATATAGCATAGATTAACCATTACGGTTGGAAAGTGAAAGCGTACAACATTGTGTAGTACAGTAAATTACACTTTTGTAAGTATTTGTTTACGGCTTTAGCAGCATGCTATGGTTAGCATGTTAGTTTGGGTCGCACACCTCCTATGCTCTGTGATGTTAGTGATCGGCTCCACCGTTATTCTGTATTGTTTTAGTATCTTGTTTTCTGCCATAAAGTGTTTCCGTGAATTCAGTGCACATGTCAAGATGGTGCTGATTACACCATTCTTTCAAGCTATTTGAGATTTATAGATTTGTCTTGTTGGAATTCATTTTGAACCAAGTCTTACAAGAAAATTGGTCATGTTTATAACATTGGAATGTGTTAATTCCCTGTAGTCTAGTTGGTAACAGTTAGTAACACATATGGAGAATGTGTGAGCTATGTTAAGAATAAGTAAATACACAGTTGTAATACTGTAAAAGTAATAAAAGGAGTGCATAATTGTGAATTTGAATAAATAATGGCGGAGTATTCAGGAAACGGCAAGCCACGTCTCCCTGTCTGATCATTTCTTTCCTGTTTACAGGACACATATATAGCTGTCTACAGGTGCTGCCACCCGGTACCTGTAACACTACCACAAGGAATTCACAGATGAATCTCAGCCCACAGATTCTGTCTGCACTGATTTTCTTTCCAGGGACGTCACTAAAGCTTCTGCTAGAAATGCATCATAATAAACCTGCTCTCAAACCTGTTGAAATGTGGGCTCATTCTCAAAAGTGGCTCTGCACTAGCACTGGCAAGGCATTAATGGAAACTGAGGTACACTGATGGTTTAGATCAGGCAGGTCAAACTCATTTTACATCATGAACCACACATAGCCAACTCTTAAAATGGGCTGAACCAGCGAAACCTCCCTTGATGTCAGTGCAAAGATGTTTAACTGCACATTTATTCCCATTTTAAAAATTTAAAAAGTGCATTTTCAACAGTATATTTCAGTTTTTCTACACAATACAGAAATGCTGCTCTAGTGAATGCAAGAAATCTGTCAGCACAAATAAATAATTGTATAAAATTACAGAAAACGTTCTGGTAACTCAGTGCCCAGAAAATCTCCCCTTTCCTCCTGTGGACCCACTGTAAAAATAATAATAATAATAACTAGAAATTTCTATAGTAGAAAAACCAGAACTTTTCTGTGGTAGTTTATATATTTCTGAATTACTTTGGTGTATTATGAATGTCAGTGGTGAAGGTCTTCATTTAGTAGAAATGCTGCAAAACCTGTTAAAAATACAGTTAAAGGTCCAAAGCTGGATGGCTGATTCTGGCCCCCGAGCCTTGTGTTTGACACCCCAGGTTTAGCTTAAAAGAGTCATGTTCTTTAGCAAACTGAGAAACTCACACATTTCTAATCGTGTGTCAGCCTATTTGCTAAATCAGCTGCAAGCATTCAGACATGAAACCAATGCAAACAGATGCAGTCAGATTAATGGACTGGAGTGCACGTCTGCAACGCGGCTTTAATGGAATTGAGCCATCGTTAATTCCACCTGTGCTCTCCTACAAAATGTCTTCTGTAAAAGAAGCTCTGTCTTCAGAAAGAATCTGACAGTGAGAATTGCTTTGCAACACTTCTGTTCCAGGCTTAATCCCACGTTCAGTCACGGTGGCGGTTCATGAACGCTGCGTGGCTGCGGAGGCTCTGTGAGAAGCAGGCAGGAGACAGGACAGAAAGGAAAAGAAGGGGTTAATGTATAGGAGGCTGAGCAGTGTGGGTGTGAGGTCACAGCTATAATAAATACAAAACAGTTGGAGAAAGTTAGGAAGTAGAGACAGAGAGACACGGAGGGGGCAGGTAGAGAGGGGGTGGGAGACAATAAAGCTCAACTGATTTGAATTCTATTCATAATTCTCTGCTGGGAGGCTGGTTAGCTGAAGGCGGTGGATGATGAGAGATGGAATGAAAGAGGGGGAGAAGGTGTGGGAGGAAGAGAGAGAAACAAAGGGAAGGACAAGATGGGATGTAGTGTTGAGTCTCTGAGGGGGAGGGAAACTGGGAATTAAATAGAGCTCGGCTTCAAACAGAAAGGTAGAGCGACAGACAGAATGAATGAAAGACAGACGGAGAGAGAGGGAGATGCTGTCTCTGCTGTGTTGAGGTTTGGCCGCTGATTTACAGCAGCTGCTCAGTTTGATTCCTGCAAATCAAAATCAAAAACAAGAACATCAACCATTATCCTCCACACTGGGCTCACAAGACATACATGTACTTGTGTCCATAGCAGCGGGCAGCAGGTTGCTGTCATGAGGAGGTGCAAATCTGGGGACAAAATGCGGTGCAGTTTTATTAGATTCAGCACTAACATCATTAAAGGTCATACTGACAACCACATCCTTTATTCCACGGTTTTCACCAGTGTACTACAAGCACGCTAGTGGTAAGCACATTTTTTAAGACAAAAGCTACAACTGTTAAGTTAGACGATGTATCTTGTTGGCAAGTTTATACACTAAGTGGGAAGAAGTGGAAAATAATGTCCAGGTATGTATGTGTTTCTCTCTCTGCCTACACATTAAACTCAAATCATATCCCCTACCGCCACACAACAGCTGGGTTGAACTTTCCTAGTGGAAACCTTTGGAGTTTGTATTGTTTTAAGAGTGTTATGTTCTTTTCTCTAATAAATAATTTTTCCTACAACCTTGTGTCCCCACATAATGACAGCATGAGGGCTTATTTCTTTTCCTGCTCATTTAAAATCAGTGCTTTCCTGAGGTTTCCTCCCACAGCTGGGATATGCGTGTATGTGTCACTAAACCTCAAACTATGTTAAAGTTTGAGGTTCAGTCATTTTGACAGCTTTGAATGGCAGTATTTGGATCAGAGTAGGTATTTTGGTTGGAGGAGGAGTTGTTTGTTGAGTAAATGAGCCAGAATAGGAACAGAACATTTTGTCTCTGAAGATGAAACTAACGGTCATGATCACTTGCTGGAAATATTTTAAAAAATTGCAAACACAAAATTTCCAAAACTTTTAAAAGTACACTAACTTTAGTAAAATAGAAGTGCACTTATTGTTTTTTGAAAACGATTTTCTTGTGCTATTCTAGGGGCAGGTTGTAGTGTCAGCAAGTGACACCATTGATCAAATTCTCAGGTATTCCTCTCCCAGGTGGGCTCAAATCACCATGCTCATAAACCTCCAACAGAAAGCATCCATTAGGGATCCTTAATAAGTGTCCAAACAGCCTCAACTGGGTTCTTTTGATCCAAACGATGAGCAGCTCTGATCCCGTTGGTGTCTTAGCGCTCGCCTGTGAGGATGAACCCAGACACCTTTCAACGAAAACTAATTTTAATTAAATTTTTTTTCTTTTGTTGTTGTGTATTCTCACCCCAGGGTGTCAAATGCTACTCAGATGCTGCTCTTGCACACAAATGGCTGCAGAGAAACACAAGTCCACATTTGCAGAGGTAGTGACAGCATAGGCTTTTCACTCAGGAGACCAAATTTCACTTTATTTTCACTCACTGATAATTTACAATTGCTCCACTTTTTACTTTCAACACTAGAAAAAGGGCTTCATTTGGGTTCAAATGTTCCCATTCTCAACAATTACACTCAGGGTGTCCAAAGTGCCCTTTTTCTGCTAGACTTGAGCTGAGCATTTTCACCATCTGAGCTTCTTGAAACCAGAAACGTACACCTGCAGTGGCTTTCAATGTGAAAGTGAAGAACACATAATTGGTTCTGAGTTTTCAATCAGAATCAAGGCCCACTCTAAAGTGTATCCTGGTTTATGCCCTTCTGGAATCTAAAGGGAACCAAAGTTCACTAAATAAACATCACACACAAACATCTGCATGGGCTTCATTTTTCAGGCCTATGTCCTTCATTTTTTTTATACGTAATCTATGGGCAGGATAGTCTGAAACCAGAGCCTCAGGCTGATTATTTTCCCCCTGTGGTGATCAGATGAACCCAGCTTAATCACA
Source organism: Perissodus microlepis (assembly GCF_051167445.1). NCBI lineage: Eukaryota > Metazoa > Chordata > Actinopteri > Cichliformes > Cichlidae > Perissodus > Perissodus microlepis. The sequence goes on along the minus strand of NC_140465.1, from coordinate 27,210,211 downwards.
TCTTCTGCAAAGAACAGAGAAGGAATTTTGAGCTTCCCAGTTTTCCTCCTCCACATCTGGCCAGTGAGGACTTTGACATCCCAACCATGGAAACTGCAAACCGAACTGGAAAATAACTATTTGTGGAGGGATCACAAATATAGATCGGATGGACAAACTTTCATGTCCTCTACGGTAAAGTGTCCTGACTTTTAAAAAATGTCTTGGTTCTTGGTTTATTTTTATTTTCATGTTTTTGATTTGCATTTATTTCTTTGTGTGTTTCAGTTTAGCTTTCTCAGTGTTTCACTGTATTTTGTTGTCAAGTCTTATTTTTCTTTGTGTTAGGTGTTTCCCTGTTTAGTTGCTTCGTATTTTATTTTGATAGTCATGCATCTCTGGTGCTTTGTACTTAGCTTTGTTGCACATTAGATCCTGTCGTGGTCCCCATCTGTTTCCTTTCCCCTCGTTATCTTGTGTATATATGGTCTAATTCTCCTCTTCTACTTTGAATTTCTTGAGCATGTTTCTGATATTCGGATTCCTTCTTATCTTTTGAATTTTGGGCTTGAGCTTTTCTCGGTCCGTGAAATGGAGGCAAAAGAAAAACCGCAACCTGTTTTTACCTTTGTGAAGACATCATATTAGCTTACATTTCTTCCATATATTGCTCAACCAAACCCAAACTGAATTCTAATCAAAACCCCAAGAGACACAGTTAACCATGGGAGGACTGCTTAGTCCTAACAATGTGATTGTATCAGTACACACACACACAAACACCATATGCGGGTATAAAATGCTGTGTTGTGTCTTGCGTTTCGCTGTCATAAACAAGCCGAGCTGTTGGACCTGCTGAGAGTCTAAATATGGACGTTGTGAGCTGGTCTCTGTTAGGGAGCTGCAGGCCTCCTGTATAAACATCCAGCCTCCATATCCAACACACTGAGGAACAGTGCTGATGGAAAATCCTCAGCAGTAATGTTCTGCACTGAAAATGTATTCCAACAGCCATTAGACAGCGTTTGTGTCCATGACAGGTTTACTTATTATCTTTGGAAAGAATGACTTAAAGTGTTAATACATATGCAACAGTGACAGAGGATGGAGAGGTACTGCATGGCTGTAGCACAGTCATAGCTCACAAACTTCTTGAAATGCACCAGTTATAAGTTCAGAAACACGGAGTCAGTTTTCATGGGAATCTGTGCAACCCTTTGAAAAACTGAGTAACTTAACTACTTCCAATTAAGAGAGTAGGTAGCAGCCAGGTGCTACTAATCAAATGCACTTGACTAATTAATCATTGATTGATCGTCAGTAAGTGTGACCTCCTCTAAAAACCAAAGGTTTTGGCAGATCTTGAGAAATAATTGTTGCTGCCCATCAATCTGAAGAGGGTTATAAGGCCATTTCCAAAATATATAAACTCCATCATTTTGCAGAGGGAAACATTATTCATGAGTTGAAAACACTGAGGACAGCTGCCAATCTTTCCAGGAGTGGCCACTCCAGCAAATTTTAATTAAGTTTTAATTCATGGATTTGAAAGTGTGAGTCAGCATTAACATCTGGGCTTGAATGTAAACATTTGCTAAGTTCATAGTATGCGTGGTTCCTACAAGTGAACTAACCGTTGTTTTTGCTGAGAACTAACACATTTGTTTAAAGACACCCCTTTTAAAAACAATGTCACGTTTAAATGTTGCATATTCAAATGTAAAAAAGAAGGACCCAGGATGTATGAACCATGACCCCACCCATTTGTTACTGAAGCCAGCATTTTAAATTCTTCTCTTTGACTTTATGGCCTTTCCTGTCTTAGCTCTCTAGTGGCAAAAGTGAAAATATTTGCAAGAGTAGGCTAAACACTATTATCAGCTAAAGCTAGGTTAGCAAACTACAGACAGATAACTCCAAATTAGCGCTAAGAAACAGAGCTATAAAATAATCTTATGAAGCATGAACCTTCTGAAACATCTGAAGGACACAAGTCAAGTCAAAAGTTTTATATGATAATTCCATTAAAATACCCCAAAAGAAACCAAAACAGTACATTGTAGGGATTTAATTCGGTGAGTCATAGCTTCATTTCTCAATACAGACAGAAGCACTTAGATTGGGCCATCTGGAGCTTAGATCTTGCAGCCCTGATAAAACCTTTTATGCTGTCTAGAAACAGCTTTTTTTTAGTTTATTTTTTTATTGTAAGTTGTTCGTGGTCACGTCAAAATCAGTGTCAGCCCTCCAGCTTGATTCTAATTGGAGAAATTGAGGGTGTTAGAATTGCCCCCTGCTGCTCAGAGGTGTTTCTGTTTGTCTACACTCGGTAATATGTGTGATACAAAATGCTTCAAAAGCCAGTCAGGATTTCACATTTATATTTCCACAGCATCACAAACTACATCCTCCAATATTCTCTGGCAGTCGCTACAGGTTTTTACATCTTTATAATGCTGACTGAGCACTAAAAGTTTCAAGAAGAATGAAAACCTCCTTTGAGATTATTTTCAGATGTTTCAGAACAAATCAGCTTGTTTCAGCTTTTAAATCCTTAAGAAAGAATAAAATGCACTGAAATTGTCAAAGTTTCATGAACTGAGATACGTTTATGATTCACAGATATTTCCCGTCTTTGCCACAATGTATTATAGTAATAGATGCGTCTGTTGTCAGACTGAAATCAAGTTATTGATTTTAAACTTTCTCAACACTGCAGCTGTATCTGACCATCATTAATCTGTACCTGGTGTCGCCCTTAATGTGTGTCTGAGAGACGCTGAATCCTCAGTCATGGAGCGACACTGCCCTCGTGTGGCAAAAAAGAGATCTGCCAATCTTGAATTAATATGATTTATCATGAACTTGATATGTCACAATATATAGTCTGACATTCAACCTTTATTTTTTTTATTTTGTTGCATGTTTTCTTTTTTCTCTTTTTAACGTGTTTTCTCTCAAATCCTCATTTGGATTTGTGTGTGTGTGTGTGTGTGTGTGTGTGTGTGTGTGTGTGTGTGTGTGTCTGCGTAACTAATGCTAACATACATGCTAACTGGTTTCACACTGATTTGTTTTAAGCTGCCTTTAAAATAACTTTTCCCTCCTCTAATAACTGAGAGAGCTGTTCCTCACTGAGAAAAGTTCGCATCACATTACAACTTCAGGGTTGAGATACCTTACATTAAATGGAAAATGAATCAGCTGAGGCAGATTAATCTAAAAAACTATTGATATGAAAAGTGCTGATTGTGGCCCTGGTATAGGTTTTATCTATTCCAAACCACAATCTGTGGTATCGCCCTTCTCATCATGAAAATAAACAATAAAGTCACTTTATTGGTTTGAATTTAATTAGTTTGAATTGCCAAAATTCAAAGGCAGTCTTCAGGAAATAGTTCAAACACAAGATATCTTGTGTTTGATATTTTTCTTGAAGTCTGCCTTTGAATTTTGGCTTTTTTTCTATCTTAGTGTTGCCAAATTAATGAAAGCTCTGTTTACTCAGGACTCAAAGGGACCCCCAGAGTTTATTTGTGAGCTTTACTGATGTTTCCCATGTCATTTAAAAGGGATCAACGAGGAAGTGGCCCTGGCAGTCCTCCCCCAGGCTGCTGGTGGGCCTCCAGTCAGCTTCCACCGCCTGCCGTCTCTCACTGAACAGAACAAACTGGACTGGTGACCGTGGACAAGAAAGCATTCGGACCTTCTGGTTCTGATGGGAACTTTGCAGCTCAGAGGACTCTGTGGGAGTCCAGCATCAAGCAGAGACAGAGAAAAACTTTTTTGGTGCAGTGGTGCAAGACATAGTCAAGAAAAACTAGAATTCACCACCATCCCTCCTGCTGCCTCAAGAGCACTTTCTCTTTCTCGTATAGGACAATTTCCTCTTAGCATCTGAAACTGGGAATTAAAATACTTCACCTGAGATAACTGAAATCAGTCTTGTGTTTAAGGAAGTCTGGATATGATCAGCTCAAAGACTGCAAACAAGAAGAAATCACTAGCCTGAAAAAGTTTAAGAATACACATGCCATCACCCCTGAGGATTTCCAGCGATTGTGTGTACATGTTACAGAAAAAATTTAATATTTAAAAAAATATTGATAGACTTTAAAAAAAAAAATAATAATTAAATGATGTTTTTTTATTGGTAATATCTTCAACAATGACTAGCAAATGAATGAAAGGCCTTTATAGTGTCTTTGCGATCCTAAGCAACCACTCTGGGTTGTGCTGGCTTTGCATTTAGCCAACAGAGGGTTTCATTTGTGGACAGGCCTCTGATAGCATTGCTGATTAGCAGTGAGCTGTTGTCCTGGAAATGGACACTGCTAACAGATACTGTGCTGCATATTTCCTGAGCCCACTGTGGCTGGAGACAGAACAAGACAGAGTCAAACCACAACTGTCAGAGCACACAGAGGAAAGACTGGACATCAATATAATGGGGATAAAGACAGGCAACAGTGTGCTTTTATTTTGGAATTCTGTGCAATTTGTGAGGGAAGTCAGTGAAGGTATCTCTTTGATCTTTTTCATCTATTTTACTTATTAATCCATTTAATATATTAATTTATTCATATAGAAAATGGCCAATTTTGTGCTAATGTAAATGAGACAGAGTTTAGATTCGCTCTCCCCAGCAGAAATCCCAGGGGCTGAAAAATGAAGCTTGAAACTGCACTGCCTCTAATAGCCACTGGAGTTTGGACTACAGACTTCCAAAATGACCCAAAAAAGGCATAAAAATATTTGTTTACAGCCTGTTGTATGATTTCCCCCATCATGAAAACTGTGGTTTACTGTTGGACCTTGAGTCGTGATAAATAAAAATGTAACACACCATTCTGAAGTTTTCCCAGGTTTACATTTTACTGATAGGTGTGCTGACTTGACACATGCAGCTTTACCTGATAGTTTATCTGCTAGTCCTGATCTTCATCAGTTCAAGCCACCTAATTGAACTTGTAAGACCATATTTGCAGTGTGGGTGCTTTTTGAACATTTTGAACATTTGAGTGGCTATCTGACTAAAATATGGCCTGGAAATTAGAATTAGTCAGTTGTCTGTTATTTAGTTCTGAGTAGCAAGGATCTGTGACAACCTGAAGAATTAGCTCATAACTTCTATTCCACTCTAAAACTCTAAAGTGAAAACTCACTTGAAATTCATGTGCGGCATGAAGTTTTGGGACTTTTTAAAGGTGTGTATGATATAAGACTACAGTGCAGTTATATAACTGGTTAGCATCATAGACTGTATATAAAGGATGGACATAGTCATTGTGGCATTATTTAGTGAAGTCTGTTGTGTACCTTCAAAGCTTTCAAAGCAAGACTTTCAGCAACACCACGTCTGTGTTTTCAAAACAAACAGAAAGGACAGTTCTGATTGAAAAATAATGATAACTGCTTTCTTACGGGGTTCCAACTCATGCTTAATCTAGGCTACCACAACAGACACGATTGGACTTGAAACTAGAAATTGAGACCAAAAAATAATCAGGACAATGTTTACTGAGTCCTGAGCATGACAGTCAAAGGCTGTCGTCCCCCCCCCCCCCCCCCCCCCCCCCCGCTGTCCATTATAAAGAATACAAGAGTGTGTCATGTGCAAGTACTTGTGCATGGACATTACCTTTCAGACCCAGAAGCTACAAACATCATTAACATATTATCCATCAGTGGATTATGAATTATCGATTTGTTTTACGTTCACTCGCTTGCAATAAAACATTTTAGACACAAGTAATGTTAACATCGTTCAAGACCACGTAAACACAGCAGGGCCATGCAGAGTTTAGAAAGAGCCTTTAGTGGTGGTTTTGGGCCATATTGCTAACTTGAGGCCACCATGCTGCTGTGTCTCAGCTGGTTGCCAAGGCAACCAAGAAGAGAGGAGTTTTGGCTTATCTTAGCAGACCACAGCAGTTTTCCTCCCCTGCATTTCAGCCCTCTTTCTTCTCTCTTCTCAGCGACTGGGGCAGCTGGTGGGAGGCGGTGGGTGTCGTGTAGCTTAGCAACTCCCTCAGTGGATGGCGATTGATATGCAGCTTTGTTCAAGTGTCTCTCTCTCTGAGCCAGAGAGGGGGATGCCTGAACAAAGCAGGCCTTATTGAAGCGTCCCCTCCTCCTTCTTTTTGCCCAGGCAAGGCGACGTGGGAGGACAAATATGTCAGCTAAAAGGAACCGAGACTCAACATACAGCAGAGGTTCTTAAAGTGAAACTCAAAGGCTGTAAAAACATCTGTGAAGGGACTCTGGTGTCCTCAGTGAAATTAAAGCTTTAAACCTTCAAAGTGAAGTTGTATATGTACATCACACTTCCTAATTCACTTCAAATAATCACACCTCTAAAGTCAACAGCAATGTTTTTTCACTCCTTGGTACGTCATCTGATTAAATGTGTCCATTTGGGACTAAAATAGACACTTGGACTCTGTGATATTAAAAACCTGAGTTATTTGGATCTCCACGTTTCTATTCAGCTTCATGTCTGTTGTGGTTTTTAAGTGCCTCCATGTGGTTTTATTTTGTTTTGTTTACAACTTTCACAGGGATTGTTCCCTGCAAGAATGAAAATTAACAACCTCAAAATTATATGCAGAGTCAATGCCAGCTTGAAATCATTAACTTGTGTTAATCGGTTTCACAGAAGGGAAAAACGGATAAAAACTGGGTAAAATAAGACCAATAATAAGTTCAGAAAGCAGTTATCATTTAGTTTTATCTAATCCAAAAATGTCAGTAAAATAAGAGAAAAGTAACTCTACGCCTAAACATTTAGCCAACCTCTTAGTCCCAGATTTCCAGCCAAGTAGAGCCACATGACACTCGGACAATCACCTTTTCTGGGCCAAACTATACACAAGCCTCAGCCCAAATACAAACCTGGCTCAACTTTAGGTATTTGGACTGATTTGTTCAGTGTGTTTGCAAAGAGCAGCCAATCAGGAGAAAGCTGGATTAAAAAGAGGGTGGATTTAAAGAGATGGGAGCTTTAGCACAGCAGATAAATCCAGGGGCCGCTTGTTTATCCAGAAGATGAAGGTACTTTGAACTGATCCTTTGCTATAAGCAGGTAGCTCCATGTGTTTCATTTGATGGAATTTTACACCCTTCCTGAATCAAACCCAACCTCTGGTGCTCTGTTACTCTTCATTAAGTGTCAAATGGAATTTTGTCCATTTGCTGGAGCATTTGTATTACTGAAACCTAATAGAGTACTCCAAACCTTTTTTCTGAAATGTATAATTGACACAGAAGTTGTGTGAGTTATCTGCAAGCAGTTAAAGAAAGCCTAATACTCTTTTATTCTTGGACTTTTGATGAGTTTTGCATGATTTCCAATTTAATGGAATCCTTATATATCTTATATTGGACATAGAGGGGCGGGGGCGTAGCTCTGCAGGCCAGCTTTGTCCTAATTGGCTGAGCCTTGCAAATAAAAAGTTTAGCAGGTGGGCGGACCGTCTTTACTCACAGCCACAGCTGTGTGCCTAAGACAACATTAATATTAACCAAGATTAATATCAAACAAGGTGAAGAAAAACTGCCTCAAAAGGAGTTTTTACCCAGAGATCATCACTGAAAAGCTCAACATGTACTGTATAATTCATTGTCTGTAACATACTGTTAAAAGTATGTAATGTTTTTTATGTAATAAGCAGGTACTGCATGTGGAAACTGCTGGCTTTGCACATTAATGAAAAGGCACAGAAAATCATTACTATTAATTCCTGATGCGTATAGGTTAAGGACACAAGATGCCCATATTGATTCATGTAATATGTGGAAAAAGTATTATTTGTGATTTATGTTCAAACAGACTGAATAAGAAGTACTATTTTCCATTATTTTGTGTAAGACTATTTTAAAGCTTGAGAATTGCTGAGATCCAGAATATTGAATCAGTCCAGCGACGTGAATTCAGTGAAGGAAACGAGGTGCAAAATATCGACTACTCTGTCCAATGTCAAGCTGAATAAAATCTATAATTTAAATTTATTAGGCCACAAAGATATCGTCATCCATATATTATGTTTTCTGCAGAGGGATACAAGATATGATCTTATATGTCACGATATAAATGAACAATTTCAAAAATAATGGACTGAAATTTAAAAATTGTGCATCAGATTCAGTGTTGTGAACGCCTGCTTCTACCTTCTGCATAATATGAAAGGAATTATTACAAGTTTTTCTTATAATTATAAATTTTTAATGGTTTTTTTTGTGTGTTTACATACCTGTGCTGAAGAAATTTTCTGGCTGCTCTACATTGTATGCACAATGCTGACATTTGGAGGAAGCATGACAAACTTTTTCACGTCAGTATATGAAAAAGGAGAAAACAGGCTGGGTCTCTTTAAAATACATGGGTGGATAAAAATTGGGAAAGCAAGGAATTCCTGTCTGTTCTCCTAAGCAACTGGTCATAGAGTGACTGTGTTCATTATGGCTGCTCGAACTCAAAGGCCAGCACTTATTGTGAAGCTGTGACCTTCAATAATTGAATAATGACAAAAAGGAGTGTCACAGTCAGGCATGAAGAGCCTTCTAAGTCTGTGGGTGTTGGAATCACAGCGCAGAGGCATTCTTTCCAGTAGACATCAGAGTGTTCATGAGCCATCTGCAGCTAAAGAAAATGAATCCAGACAACAATTACCCAGAGTTCAGATGTTCATTACATGTAATGCACCTTTCAGGAAATGTTTTCTCTCACTGTCCTCCAGCCTGTTTTTTCTGTCTCTACGTGTAGGTTTAACATTAATCACATTCAGAATTGTCTATAAACTAAAAATAAAACAAATCTGATGTTCCTGGAAGTATCGAGAGAACTTTTTCTTTCTTTCTGACTTTTTTGTGGCAAACATGTTAAAGGTTTTAGTTCAGCAGACTCTTTAGCTCAAAGTGTAGTGTGTACATGTGAACTGATGCAATGTAACCCACTGTGTGTTCATTGTTTCTAGGCAGAAGTGAAGTTCACTGATGCAGAATATAAAAAATATATACAATGAAAAAAGATTCTTCACCCTCAATAAACACAAATTTTGAGCAAAATACATATTAAATATATAAAATCAAAGGTAAATTCAAATAATCAATCATTAAGGAAAACGTGCTTGGTATAAACCAAATGTATATCAGTCAAGTAAATTTCAGTTGATTCCATTAAACCTGACATTTTACTTGTGTAACAAAATTGCAGGGATAATTTATATGTATTCAAATCATGTATTCAAAATGTTACATTTTTGGGCTTTTTTTTTTCTTTTTTAGTGTATGAGATGAAAATTTTTATTAATTAATTTTTTTGGTATTGTCATTTTTTAACTTAGCTGGAGGTGTGTCCTTACTGAGTATAAGCTACAACACACTCTAATGCAAGGCCTTCATATAATGCAGTAAACCTACACTGTAAACTCAAATGACAAGGATGTAAACAGCAAACAGATACAACTTCAATATATTTAGAAAAAAAAATAAAACATCCTCATAAATGTCTTGCTTTCAAATTGCTATTTTTGCTTATTAAAAAAAAAATAAAATCAAAACCATTTTATCTCAATAACTAATTTCTCTTCATAAATGAAGTCATTAATGGATAGTTTTGTCTACTGTCTGCTGTTGTTTATGCCAGATATTAAAGAAACAAAGAACACATTTTTTCAAAATGTATTTTATTCAATCAAAATAATAAAACAAGTAAAAAAAGTCAAACTTTTGTTTCACATTTCTTCATGTTGATTGATCCCATTGTGAACCTGTACCACCTGCACTTTATGTATCCACATATTTGATGTCTCCTGTGCAGATCAGCTATGTATGAGGGATAACAGTAAAATAACATATTTTAAAAAAGGAACAGACAAAAAAAAAAAAAAACTGTTGAAAAACATCAGTCTGCTGGCAGTTGTCCTGGTGCTGTATTTCTTCATATTCAGTTTAAATGCCTTACAAAAAAAAAAAAAAAAAATCCCCCAAACTCAAATGACTTTCTTTTTGATACAGTACTTAGAAAATGTGATGCAAGTATCCTGAATGGGAATTAGACAATTATCAATAACTATGAAATGTAAATTGTACCATAAAACAATGACATATCATTTAATAACTGGCATATCAATTAAATCCATCTAGAACATGCTCCATAATCTGAATAATTACCTAACGCTAGTCTGACAAACTTCTGCTCTACAGTGGCTCTACCCAAGTTTATACAGACTAAACGTAAAGAACGATTTACAACGACTTGGATTTTATTTTGGTATTTTTGTCCCTAAGTTTGACCACCTGCAATAACAGTGTAATCACGAATCTAAAAGCTGAGCGCTGATGAAATGGCAGTTTATATATAACCTGTATTCACATCAAAAAGCTCAGGTGATCAGACACGTTGAGAACAAACCTCCAAGTTAATCAAACATATCTGGAATAGAAAAAAGTAAACATTTGTCAGCACACACTATAATTCACAGATCCGCTTCAAGCTACAACTTTGACTGGTGGTTGTACCACTGGTACCTAGTTTTTAGATGCACTGTATTGCCAAAAGTATTTAGACACCTGGGCACTTGTTCCGATTCGGTATGTAGAATTTAGCTGAGATTTTATTCATAACATTGCCTTACTTTTGCTTAGATCTGATTCTTCATCAGTCAAACAAGAAACCACATTAGAAAAAAAGGTTTACCTGAACAGATTTTCAGTGACTGTTTTGAAATCTTAACAGCGCAGAAAAAGGTTTGCATGGGACTCAGTTGTGCAGAAGGAAAAAAGAAGAATGGCAGCATTTATAAAGTAAAATGATACACCTGGGTGCAAATAATTCCTCCTAGTTGGAATATCACTACAGCGCCTTTGTTAGACCTAAGAGATGAAGGTTAAAATCACAAAAACAGACTGGAACACAGCTTTCCCGATACCGGTATCTTTTCAAACTTTCTCGTCCTCTCTTCTGTACTGATAACTCTTCCTTCCTTAGTGATGTAACTGTGCTCCCAGATCTTTGAATCGTAGTAAAATCAAGCATAACATTGTTACACACAGGTAATGATCCATTCAGATCAGCTGATCATACATCAGCTGATGATTGGCTAATATGCTTCTACATGTCCAACTATCTCATGTGAAGCATGCAATTTAATTTATGCCTTAGCAATTTCAGATGTACTGCGCCCCTGTGCAAGCTGCTTTGCAACCCACCTACATTCTGGTTCCTGTTTTCATATCATATCTGTCATGTCTGTTTTTGTTGATGGAGGTCACCAAGTGTAAATTAATGCAGGTGTAAATCCTTCTTTTGACTATAGTTATCCCGACTGAAATGTTGGACAAAACTACCAATTAAGAACCAAGTTGTATTAAACCCCAAATAACCCTTTAAAGTGATGTTCTGAGCCTCAGCAGGGTGTCCCAATAGCTGCTGATGAGTCTTTCACTCTCTCATGGACTGCTGGTTCTGCCGGCAACAGGCTCTTCATCGGCTCCTCTTTGCTGGAAGGAAACAGGGAGACTGGCGAAGGCGATGTGGGTGAGGAGAGGGTGGAGGTTGCAGCAGTTGAGGCAGAGGAAGATGAAGAGGAGTTGCCATCAGGGAGGCACTCTTCACAGCAGCAGCAGCAGCAGTCCATGAAGGCCTGGCCCAGCGAGCGACACAGGCACAGCAGCATCACTGGCGTCGCAGAGCAGCGCACAAACAGCAGGAACTGTCCAATCAGACCCAACGCCGGCAGAACCAGAGCCGGAAGCGCAGCAGTCACTGGGACAGAGATATACGCCAGGGTGATGTTGCAAATACTCTCTGGCAGGTTGCACGTGATGTACAAGACAGTGAGTGCCATCACAGTGGAGCGTAGCCTCTGCTCCCTCACATGCTGCTTTTTCTTTGTCGAAGATGAAGATGAAGAGGAGGAGGAGCACCTGATAGACACCTTTTCGCTGCTGGGTTTCTGTGGTAGTCGCTGTGCTAACACCTGCTTTGTCACCAAATCGCAGGCCAGAGTGAAGAGCAGTGGCAAACAAAGGTAGCATCCAAAGAACCACCACATTCGAGCTTCGTGATAGGTCAGCACCAGAGAGTAGATGCTCTCTGGGAGCTCCACAGATGGCTCACGGACACACATATCCACCTTGAACCTTTCAGTCCGGCCTCTAAAGGCCGCCATCAGTGAGCCTGCGTGCTGGCTTTGCTGTAGGTCGTTGGGAAGCGTCGGCAGGCTGACAGTTTCCTGAAGGAGCTGCCACAGCAGGAGCTCCGGGGCAGCTAAGACCATGGAGCCCACCCAGATGACGGACAGCTTGGACAGGATGGACTGGCAGGACTCCACCTTTGGAGTCTGATGAGGCCCAGGGCCTGTGGCTGCATGGAAACGATCAATACTGAGCGCACAGAGGCTGAATGTGGCCACGCCCAAAGAGGTCACCTGACAGAGTGAGGAAATTGATCAGAAAAAAACAATATTAATAAGCCATCACTAAGAATCAATGCAGCTGCTGACAGACATCCATTCACAGTTGCATTGCAGTCATATACTAATTCAAACCACAACATCAACATGAGGATCTTGGTTTTAAAAAGCAAATATAATGTAGACGTGTTTCCAGGTGTGATTTTTTATCCTCAAAAAGAGTCATGGTAGCTGATTCCCCTACTGGGCCCAACTTGAAAAATCAATCACTGCCTCCCACCTGACCCTTTCAGAATCTGATGATTATTTTTCTACAAATGCTTCAATATTTTAATGAAGTCATGAAATTTTTTTTTACATTCATACTATAAATACTCTGGATTGAAATATTTGAGCTTGCATAATTTAAAATATAGGAGTAAGCCACATGAAACACATTTGAGCTCTGTTAAAAAAAAGGTCATCTCACAATGTGGGATAGGTGGTTGGTCAAAAGAAGTTACAGCACATGAAAGGTTATCTACATTACAAGGACTCAGAAATGGAATTGAAGACTTAAAAAGACTGAGAGATCTGAATATAAGCAGAACTAAACACCAACAGAGACCAGATAACGTAAAAAATAACCGAAGATTAAAGACGCCTTCAATACCATAAATATTAGCTCCAAAACCCCCAAAACAAACTGATTCAGTCCAAAAATACAAAACCTTGGGTCTACGCTCAGAGCCATGACAGAACAAATGTTTCTTAATTATTTTTAGTTATTTATGTTTTGGTCTTTTACACTCATGACTCAAACTTCTGAAGCTGCAGAACAGGTCCCAGTCAGTCACCACACAGTTAATGAGAGAAAAAAATCTGTCCTGTCCTGATGGAACGGTCCATTACGTTACCCAAATATTGTTTTTATGTTTAATAAATGTTCAATACAATATTAATACCTAATTTATTAATAGTTAACAAAATATTGTTACTATTAACGATTTTAAAGGTTGTTTTGTTTAACCATTTTACTTCAAACTGGCATAAACAGTAAGATGATGCTAATAAGAATTAATATAATTCAACCAGTGCTTTGAAGAAAGCATGTTTGAGGATTTCCTCTGCTCTTTATGCCGTCTACAGACTAAATTACAAATCTTACAAGCATTAAGAAAAAAGTTACAAAGACAACTTTCCATTAACATTCAGAACACAGAAACAGAAATGAAAGGACACACAGAGGGGGAAAAAGGTCATTGTGTTGTAAAAGCTCTTAGCCTTCGTACTGCGGACAGTAATTGGTGCCTCGTGCCCATTAAAGTTGGTGGTTTTGGCCAGAAACACTTACTATCATTACAGAGACTTGTCCTCCCTCTGTCAGTGTTAACGACCTCAGACTGTTAAGACACAACTCAAGATAATTAGCACAGAGCTTTAATTAGCATGAAAATAGTTTAACTAACGGAGCACAGGGCAGCTGGCAGCCTGACCTGCTTCAGTACTGTTCAGTAAAAGAGCATTTAGAAAAACAAAACAACAGTAATTCATTAACCAGAAATTAATTCACTCATTAGCATAAAAATAGGTAAAGCTGCAAAGAATAGAGGAGGCCGGCAGCCTGACCTTGTTAAAGACTGCTTCACACAAGCTGTTATTACAAATTAGTGAAACTCCACTTCAGTGATCTGAAGCTGTGTAGGCGGACAGAGCTGGTTTAGAGCCAAAAACAAAGACTCCACAGGCTGCATGACTTTATCTCTGTGCTGAAGCATTCATCGCTCAGTGAGAGTAAATCTAAATTAAGCTCTTGCTTCAGCTTTTAACTGACCTCTAAATGAGGCCTCTTCCAATACCTTTAAATCATTTGGTCTTTAAGGAATTGTAACCGTCTTGCTTTTCATTCATTTCTGATATTTTACATAATGACAAGACTGTTTAATCATGAAAACTATTTTTCAGTAGGTCCTTAAAACCCGGTGGTCTTCTATGATACGTTCTTTAAATTTCTGTTGTCCAAGGCAGCGAATCAAAGAAACATCACTGTTGTGTGATGCAGAGAAGATCCACTGAGTTAAATGTCAGCATCTCAAATTGTATTTAGGCTAAACACTTAAAGAGGACGTATTCAAGAGCATTCTTTAAATACCATTTTATATCCCAAGTGTCTAATCTGTTTTTGCTCCGTCTGATTAATCACTACATTTTTAAAGCAATATCTTTATTTGTACTTTTATCCTCCATATAAGCCGGAAGCCTTTTTTTCCTGTATGCCAGTTAAACTCAGGTGTACACTGGGCCTCAAAATAGAGATTTAAAAACATGTACAAAAGCTTTTTTTAATTCCAAACTGAGCTGCTGCTGGCCCATCCTGAGCTGGTATTCTGCATTTAAAGAAATGGAGCTCTCTTTCAGAGACGGCCTGATATCTCTATTTCTTTTCTTTCTTTGTTCATTCAGTGATTCATCAGGATTAGCAACAGTTTCTCTTTCATTACTGAGACTTAGTTTTGGAGCTGCACCTGCACATAAACACCACCATTCTTGAAAACTACGTCTCTGTATTTCACTGTTTCGTTCTTGAGGAAGAAGAGCCTCTTCATGCTGGGGCCCCACACTAGCCTCCCCTGATGGTTCATAACAGACGGGTGAAGAGGCCAAACAGACCATAACGGACGTTTGTTCAAAGTAAAGGCTGCTGAAACTGAGGAGGAACAAAGACACAAACGGGCCATTCATCAGACCTGGAGGTCTCTTTATTAAACTGGAAATCACTTAAAATGAGTCAAACACGAGCTGTAAAAACTTCCATGCTTGTGTGAAAGTTTGCCTCGCTGCCTCGCTATCTGTGCAGAAATGTTCAATTCTGAATGGCTGCAGTGAGGATGATGCTAAAATAAACAACCAATTAAAGATTACCTGCAGAAAATGACCTCCAATCAACTAAATGAGTATAAAAGTGTTTTTATATCACTGAACTTTTTATATCACTATCCTAGAACTTGATGTTTCATAAATGTATTTAGAATTGAGTCAGGAGATCATAGATATTTTTTACTTATTTCACACAATTTAGAAATGTATTTCAGTAAAATCAAAGATTAATCATAATGACGATTAGAGTCTATCCATTAGGTTAAAAAAAAAAGTCAACATCGTATTCAGTTTTAATCATTGATCACTCTTTAATCATGAATTTAATTGTTGAATAATTTAGCATCTTCAGGCAGTTTTCATTGTTGTGTTTAATTTATAATCGCTTTTCTTGTTGTTTTTTGATACTTCAGCTTTTATTTAATTTATTATCACAGTTTATTGATGTCTTAATTACTTTGATCGAGGTCGATTGTGTTTAAATGTATTGCATAAAAAAACTGAAATGACTTAAAAACAAATTAAGTGACAATATATTTAAACATTTCAGTAAAACAGCTGAACAAAGTATTACGCAGATTCTTTACCTGGCAACACTTTAAGTGCATCTATAATAAACATGTAAGTATTTATTAAACAATTTATCTCGGCATTGATTAAGGGAATTTGTGGAAACACAGGAAAAAGTTGATACAACATGGTAGCACTCGGGTGCGTGAAAGTTACAGGTGTTCACACGACACTAAAAGGTGCTGCTTGTAGGCTAAATACTAAAACATTTCCTTCACGCGCACCTTCATCTCCTCCTTACCTCCAGGTAGGGCACGAGCCTGCAGGACAGGTCTCCTAGCAACCTTTTCAAGGTGAGCTCGTGGAAGATGACCACAGGCAGGCAGAAGAACAGCACGAGGAAATCCCAGAAGGCCAGGCCCGCCAGGATGCTGTTCCACGCGCTCTTCAGGTAGAAGTTGTGCCATACGATGCACATGAGCGCGAGGTTGCCAACGATGCCCGCAGCGAACAGGACGAGCGCGAGCAGCATGACTGCGTACGCCCAGTAGGAGCCGTCGGTAACTGGGAACAGTGGGTTGTGGAGCCCTGAACCGCGGCCGGACGAGTGGTTCCCCACCGGGGCGGAGGTGAAGCGGGACGTCCGCGGTGTGGTGAAGTAGGCGCTCGGGTCGTCGTACCTGCGCGGGTGCCCTAAACTGTTGGCGGGAACCGGTTCTTTTTTCCTGAAGCCCCCATCTTTGGCTCCTCGGGCCACTCGCTTTACACCGGGCAGTCCTGAACTTTGAAACCCGTTCAGAGAGCTCCTCTCCGGAGAGAGAGACGCCTGGCTGCGCGCAGGTGGTGCGCCAGCATCCTCCGCCTGCTGCGCCTCCAGCGGAGCTGCGTACCGGAGCTCCGCGCAGTGCAGAAAGAGGAGCAAAACACACCAAACCGGGCTCATTTTTTAAATAAATGCAACTGCTCCGTGTTATCCGTGTGTGTCACAGACATGTGCTGCAGAAAAACTTCACTCCTGAAATAAAAAAATGTTGTTTGTGACGCAGCTCAGCTTCTCTCCAGTCCTGACGGAGAAGTTTGGAGTCTGCTGCTCAGTTTCCAGCACTTGTTATTGGCCAACATCAAGACACCGTGAAGAAAACATGGAGTTTCCGGTGACAAATTTCAAAATAATAAAAAAAAGGGGTCATAAAAAAAAGTCTTGTGAACACAGATCGCTCTTTAAGAGCTCCATACTGACTGGAACAAACTAAGTTAAGGTCCAAACACCAGACAGTTGGATAAAGATGACACATGCAGTGAATTATATTAAACTCCAAGAAATCCAAGAATGCTAGACAATATTTACCTTTTCTAAAAAAACTATTTTATGTGTAAGTGTAGAATATGAGACACTACTACTGTAATACCATACTAGTGCTCTGCAAGAACAATGTTTACCTTGTCAATATTCTTAAGTTAGTATTTTAGAAATCTGATATTAGCTGATGAACAAAATACACAATGCACAGGTGAGGCTGTTATTAGTTCTTCAGGTAGTCAGACATGCAGTAGGTGTAGGCTGCTGGGGGATTCCCATGATGCATTGAGTATTTCTCCTTCAGTCACCTCTTCCATGCACAATGTGTTGATACACCTTTCTGCATTTAATTAGTTATTATTCACAGCATGTCTTTTATCCTGTCTTCCTTCTCTCACCCCATGCAATTGCAGCAGATGGCCGCCCATCCCTGAGCCTGGTTCTGCTGGAGGTTTCTTCCTGTTAAAAGGGAGTTTTTCCTTCACACTGCCGCCAACGTGCTGGCTCATAGGGCGTCATATGATTTTTGCGGTTTTCTTTGCTGTATTATTGTAGGGTCTACCTTACAATACAAAGTGCCTTGAGGCAACTGTTGTTGTGATTTGGCACTGTAAAATAAAATATTGGAACATTTTAATTCTGACCTGAAAGTCAAAGTTAACCAAATAAGTTATTATAACTTAATTGGTTATAATAACTCTCAGCATTGTTAAAGCTGCTCTCATTAGGACTGTTAATTTTATTTTATTTTTCCAAGTTCACAAAATGGTTTCAGTTACTTTGAATTATTTTTCAAAAGTCTAGTTTTTTTTTTTTTTTTTTCTTATTTAGCTTTTAGTTAACTACAGCAACATTGGTCTATATACAACAGATATGCTTTTTCCAATTATATTTTATGTTTGTGCTCACAGTGAGAATAAAGCTCATCTTATCCTAAATTGACTCTTCGTTATACTGGACTGGTTTGAGTTACGCGTATCTAATAAACTTTTTCCCATAAACTGAAAGCATTCAAATTATTTTACAAAACACAAAGGGAGACTGAAACCTCTCCTCATAGTGACTTTCATGAGGTAACAGGTCCAAAGTGGTGACAGGAGCTTCAATATTCTCATTCAAAGTGGCTCATCTCAGAAGTGCGGAAGACCAAACCCGGAAGAGAAAACGACCGCCAGTGCTACCCCTCAGCCTCCTAGTAGACACACATGTAGCATCAATTTCAAAATCCTACATCCTGAAGTTAGCACATTGAAAAGATTTTCAGAGGACTTAACCTCTGACCTTGAGGCCGAGGTCACTGGAATTTGAACTTGTGTGAGTTTAGTAGATACACCTACGATATCAATTTGAAAATCCTAGGTGTCTTCCTTCTTGAGTTATGGAATTTACAAGATTTTCAGGTAGCTTGACCTCTGACCTTGACCTTTAGCTTGAGGTCAACAAGATTCAAACTCAGGGAGAGTTTTAGTAGCTGCACTATGGTATCAATTTGAAGCTCCTACATCGGCTCATTTATGAGTTATCGCACTGACAAACTTGAGTGTTCATGCTGCCCGCCCAGCAGGGTGACAACAATATCCTATCAGCCATTTACAGGCGGAGGGGTAAAAATGGTGAGATTTAAAAAAAATGATAATGATAAGATAATATTCCTGAAACCAGAAACAATGGAAAAGAAAATGTTTAGTTAAGTTATACCTTTCATTTTCATTTATTCTTATTTTAATTTGAAGAAGCATATTTAGTTATTTATTTGTCCACTTTTATAGCAGGTTTGGTCCTCCATAAGTGGGAGCTGCTGCTTGTATGAACTCATGTTTTCACAGCAGGTAACACCTGCTGTTTACAAAAAACAAAAAACAAACTTACTACAAAATATCTCATCAAAAATATTAATATCCACTAAAATAAACATTTAATCTGAAACTCTGGACGATCTTAAACATTCAGATGAGTTCACTGTCTTTGGCAGCCATTTGCTCTCCATCCTGCTGACTGCTACAATCAGTCCGAGCCAAAAAATTGGCACCAGGAAAGGAGAAATGATCGGTCAGGCATGAATTCTGTCAGGCACAAATTCAGGGCAGTGAGTGCTGAAACACAAAGACTTCATTGCCCACAATCCTCAGCTCTTCAGGGAGGACGTCAGCTTCCTCCGAGCATCCTTGTGCTTCTTGCGGTACTCCTGTGAACACAGACGGGAAAGCCGAAACATGTTTACTGAATAACTTGAGCCAGTTTACGTCTTCACTCCTACATAATTATCAGACTTGGCAAAGACATTTTTATGCACCTACAGATTTGACTTGCATGAAGACAAAGAGTTGAGGTTGGTAATGCAGTGAATTAAACCTGTCGTCTGACAGTGCTCATAAATGCTCCCACGAACAACTTCAAAGAAAATGTTGAACTCATAAACAGTATTTTTTTTAAAGCTCTAATATTTTTATCTAAGTTACTCGTCATAGAGAAAAATTTCTCCACAATCTGTCTCTTCAAAACTTTAAAACACATCTTTCTGCTCCAATTCTGTCTTCTTGATTACTTTCATCCATCACGGGCTAGAACTTTGTGAGATCATGCAGTTAGGACGATAGCTGGGTTCGCTGCTCTTGTGGGTTTCTGGGCTGAGGCCTTGCCACTGCAGACGTTTCTCACTGCTGCTGTAGCTGGGTGATTGGGTTTCAAGATCATTAAGTAGACCACCTGTCAGTGCCTGGTAACCTGTCCAGCATTCATTCTCTCAAGCTATGACAGCTGGGACACTCTCCAGCACCCCTGCATGCCTGAGCTGGATAAGCACTAAAGAAAATGGATGAATGGACAGAAGGGAAGCTTAAGTTTTATTTAGAGAGATCAGGTCTGCTGACACAGAGGCCTCAGCAAGTAATACAGCCAGGTATGAAGTCGAGGAATAAAGGCTTGTTTGCACAAGATGTTCCCGGTGAACAGGCTGTAAGGCCTCTAAGCTCCGTGGCATCACATGTCTGTACAGGGAAGAAGGGTGACCTTAGCACCACAACCTGTGTCTTGTTTACTTTTATTGTCTGAGCCAAAACACAAAGAAGTTGCAATGTGTACCAAATGATTTATACTTAGATTGCAGTTAGTGAACCAAATAACTCCAAGAGGCGTATAAGTCACAACTCTCTCTAACACTGCCTCACTGATTGGCACCTTAAGGTACTCAATTACCAGTATTAGCAGCAGGGGTTTTAAGGGGAGTGTAGATATGTGCCTTTTTTGGTCTAGATGAGAGATTTTACTGGATTTTTTTCAGAAAAACTAAAAAACCTAGTGTTACAAAAACAGTCTGGCAGTGTAATAAAGTTATGATATGCAATGTATACCATACTCACCGTGAAAACAAATTGTGGAGCTATGTTTCTCATTAAAAAAAAAAATAAAATCTTAAAACCGAAGATTTAGCATCTAACAAGGTTCAACTTCTTGACCGGTTTTAGCAGTGTTCATACAAACTCTGTACCTGTCTGAGTGCGCTCCTCCTCTCCTCCCACTGCTCCCTCTGCTCCTCCAACTCAGACACACGCCAGAACAACTTGGGACCCTCTAAAGGAGAAAACAGTGTTCAGATCACACATCAGAACCTTTATCAATTAAAAAAAAAAAAAGCAACAACAAAAATTTGGAAATCTCCACTGACATGAAATTATATCTGCAGATCTAACCAGCTGCTGGATACAGTTTAATAAGTTCTGTCACCTCTGAGTTTGCAAAAAAATGTACCCACACAATGTTGACTCTCACAGACAGCTAATAAGATCATTTTCTTTTATTTCCTTTGGAATCACCATCCTACCTGTCAGTCTGTCATCATCAGGGTAAAAGAAGAAGAACTCAGTGTGTGACGGCATCACCACTCTGTAAAAACGCAACAAAAATACACAAAAGCTCAGATCATACTGTATTTTCTTTGTATCGATTTAACACACCTTCAGTCTCCTGTCTCCTTTCATAACAATCTCACAGTCATATCCACTTCATGCTTTGATTGGTCAGGTGTGTGAAAGCAGCTATGTTAATGAACCAAAAATAACTGGCAACAATGCTCTCATCTTTCTCATAAATAGTTCCTAATCAAACACAGATTCTCACATTTCTGGACTTCTACAATTTTAGGCAAAAACAAACTGAGTTTATTAAAACAGTGCTCAGTTTCAGTCCTTGTGAAAAACGTTGGTCACATGAAAGTGTCGACACATGAAGTAGTTCACAGGATTAATGTTTGTTTTTCCTACTCTGTAGTTTTAGCTGTGGTGTTGCCTTGCTCCTCATCTTCCTCTTGCTCATCCTCTTCCTCCTCTGAGCTGCTGTCATGGAAACGTGGGTCTTGATGCCATGACACCTTTGGAGCTTGTATGGCCTCTACCTTGTAGTTGGCTGTTTAGAGAAAAATGGAAAGATTAAAAAAAACAAAACAACAACAACAGCATTCATGTATTTGGAAGATTAAGATTAGTTCAGGCTCTACCTACCTGTCTCTTTACTTCCTGTCTCTGTGTCATCTCCAAAGAAGGAAAATTTAAATCCAGACAAATCCTCTTTTTCCACACTGGGAACAGAGAGCAGCGGGGCTGACTCTTCCTCCTTCTCTTTACGCTCTTCTTCTTCTTCCTTCTGGTCCCAGTTCATCTTCTCTTCTTGTTGATCTGTCTCATCCTTGCTCTGACCGAACACGGTCTTCAGGTCGCCTGACACGTCGTAATAAATCTCTTTAGAAACCTCAGGAAGCTTTTGAGCTTCCTCACGTTTCTTCTTCCTGGCAGCTTTGCTGTGAAGACAACAGATCACAGGTTGAATTTTCTGGTTTCCTGCACATGTGAATGCTAAAAATCTTTATTTTATTATTGTAACTTTGCAAAAAGCATATTAAACCATTTATTGACATAAATATTGAGTACCGCAAAAAAAAAAAAGCCCATTACAAACATTGTTAGAATTCAGGTTTAACAGTAAAACCAGTACAATGATTACACACAGAACCATAGTTATGATTGCGTTGCAGTAGGGTGATGTTTCTGCTCAGCTGCAGGTGGAGAGGATGGGCAGAGTGATTCAGGCAGAGGAGTGAGGGAAGGCTGAGTGACACTTGAGCGTGCCCGAGGTCTTTTTAAGAAGCACACAGCCATTGTATTGTTTACAGTGTGTGAGCCCAGAAAAATAAAACCCTGATATTCCCTAAATGTAGTCTGTCTGGGTCTGTGCTGAGCTGACTTACAAGTAGTAAAATAACTGTTATATATTATTTTACTTAGGTAGTTTCTTGTCAAAGTCTGGCACCTACAATAATAATGATTATCTGATGTATTAAATCCATCCATCTGCTTCTGCTTATCCTTTGGCAGGGGTGCTGGAGCCTATCCCAGATGTCTTAGGGCGAGAGGCGGGGTACACCCTGGACAGGTCGCCAGTCTGTCGCAGGGCTTGTATTAAATCCACTGCTGAAAATAATATCCAAACAAATGTACTACTTGTTTGACTGAACAGTGTTTGTTAGAAACATCTTCCCGCTTCTTTAAAAAAAAAAAAAAAAAAAATTAAATTTCCATCCCTTACTACTTTTTCTGATCTAGTTTTGAAGTATTTAGTGGAAACAAATACCATAGAAAGAGTGTAGAACAGCGGTCCCCAACCTTTTTTGCGCCACATACCGGTTTATATCCGACAATAGGTGTAGCGGATGAACACAACAAAATAAAACCAGTACCGGTACCCAAAAAAAAGAAGATTTATTCATAACACACGGGAAAAGACCCAGGGAAACGGAGTTAATGATAAAAACGATAAAAAAAAAGTAACGATAAAAACCGATAGAAACCCTGAAAATCATAAATTTCACATCCGAGCATCAACTCTCGCAGCCCGGTACCGGTCCGTGGCCTGGGGGTGTTTGGACCGCTGGTGTAGAAGTTTCTACTGGCTTTCTTTAAAACATCAAACTACAAAATCCTAGAACTATCCATTAATCTAGATCAGCTTAACATAGTGTTAATATAGTTTATTTAGAGAACTTAAGAAAAATAGGTGGAAATTCATGTTTCTGAGCTTGTACCTCTCCTTCTTGACTTCCTCTTTCTTGGTCTCAAATGCAGCATGTTCTTCCTTGCTGGGGTCGTAATGAAGCGCTGACACATCTCTGCAAACACACAGTCACACAGCTTTAAGTTTCTTTATTTTCTCCATAGTGAATATGACTTGTTCCAGTTCAGAAGCAGCTGTGATTCAGACTGTGTGAAGCTCACTTGAACTTCTTGGCTTTGCCAGCAGTCTTGCTGCTGCAGTGTTGTTGGCCAAGAACACTCTGCAGAATAGACAGGGTCTTCTTCTTCTCTTCCTCCAAATCCTCATCATCTTCCACCAGGGTTTTCTTTGTCTCTGAATCACAAACACGTAACAAATGATTCTTAGAATTGAAGATAAAGAAGTGTGTATGATTTGCAACATAAAGAGGTTGTGTTACAGCACAACTAAACTGGTAAAAACTTTCTGTTTTCAAACAGAAAATTAGCTTGAATGTTTTGTTAATAAAAAAATATTTTATCTATAACATCTGTGTAATTTCAGGCCAGCTGGTGATGCTTTAATAGACTGATGATATTTTCCATATTTCAAAAGGATTTATGTAGCTTCAGAAAATAAAAGCACACCAAGGTCCATAATATCTCATAGGAAGAAATTAATGGTAGTTGTATGCATGCTGGTCTGTTATGCTGTAAATAACCTGGTCCGGAGCACATAAAAAACCACGGGGTTTCTCCATCTTGATCTACTTTCCTGCATTTACCAGCTACTGTACCTGCATCCACAGTCTCACCTGAGTCCTCCTCTTTAACCTCTTCATCCTCCTCCAGAAAGCGAGAGTCCATCTGGAAACGCTCATCTGTCCCGAAGCGAGACTGCAGCGCCATCAGCTGAGCAAAAAACAACAAACCAATATTTAGTGTGAAGTTTCGAGTTTGCACAAGTCCACGGTTGAGCTAAAACATTATGACCACCTCTGTGCAACAGTGTGGAACTTCTTTTCTCACCTTCTGTCCTGCTTGACCCTCAAACTGAGGCTTGATGTCAAACCTGCTGCCATCCTCCTCATCTTCATCGTCACTGCCGCCAAACAGCTGAGGGCCCGATGACTTCAGACGCATCTGAAACACACAAATGCAAAGTTAAAAAACAGCCCGTTTAGAGCCACATTATCACGATCAGTTAAGATGTCTACTGATAATAATGACCATCTTCGGTGAAATAAAGGTGGATGAATGCAGTTTTAAATTCTTATATTCCAGTTCAGAGACCTTTGAGAGAGACCAAATAAAAGTGTCAACACTCACTCACCTCCGCTTTTACTTTGACACTTTTATTTGCTGTGGCTTCATCACCAGTGGCCTCATCCTCTGATTGGCTGTCCTGGAAGAGTGTCTTCCTTGATGCTAAGACCTCTGAGTCCATCCTCTGCTGATCTCCATCGTCATTACCATCATCTTCTTCATCGTCAGAGCCAAATACGATGTGTTTCCCTGCTCCTGCCACGGGAGCATCCTAATGAAGGTACAGCGTTTTATCATTATCAGTAATTATTATTAATAAATAATACGAATTGTGTCATAAGAAAATCTGAAGCCTTCAGCACACAAAGAGGACTAAAGTTTTATTGAAGCTTTTCTGCCTGTCTTTAAAGGTAGTGAGGAATATGTAGATATACTTGACATGTTGTTGATTTTATTAACTAGGTTAAAATAATTCCAAACTAATCTTATATCTTATAAACACGCTGCGCTCTCACCAGGTTGGCTAGTGCTCCCTGGATGAGTTTTTTATGTTCTTCGGCCTCTTTCTGTCGTTGCTGTACAGCAGCCAGCCTCCTCATGTTGGCCTGTCTCTGCCGCTCCTCTTCCTCCTCAACTCCTAATGCCATCCTGGGTAGTGCCGGCTCTTCCTCCTCCTCTTCCTCACTGGTGGAGGTTTCCCTGTTCAAAGCTGCTTTCACACCCCCTTTAGCAGAAAAGACCTGCTGCTCATTCTTATCCTTTCCAGATGAGCTGCAGGATGAAGGTGAAGCCTTGCCTGCAGATTTAACATTTACAACAATCTGACCGGAGTTCACCCTTCCCTGCTTCACTTCCTCCTCCTCTTCTTCTTCTTCACTGCTAGACGAAGACTCAGTCTCAGCCTTTTCTGTGTTTACACAAACTTTAGTTGTAACCTTTTTTAAAACATCAGGAGGAACCATGTCTTTTATAATCTTTCCTTTTTCCTCCTCCTCCTCATCACTCTCATCTTCATCATCATCATCATCATCACCATCATCACTCTCATCTTCTTCATCATCATCATCACCATCATCACTCTCATCTTCTTCTTCTTCATCATCGTCATCCTCTTCTTGCTCACTGCTGTCCGAAATCTTAGTTTCTGCATGATTCTGGTCTCTTACGCTTGTGATGGTTTTGCTGTCTGTTTCTTTGTGAACCAGTTGTGTAGAATCAGAGTTCATCTTCTGTTTTTTAACCTCTCTTCCTCTTCCATCGTCCTCCTCCTCGTCTTCCGATACCTCATTCAATGCTTTTGTGCCCTGGAAGGCAGGCAGTGGTGCTGATGTGACAGCTTGTCTTTTCCTCTTTTTTTTCTTCTGTTCATCCTCGCTGCTGTCGTCCTGCATTATCATGGCGAGGATCTCTTCAGGCGTGGAGCCTTTCTTTGGAGCAGGTTGCTCTGCAGGAAAAGATGGGAAAAGCGTTTCTTGTTCTAGTCCAGCTCCGAGGAAGCTGGGAGCTACAGTCTTTGAGTTCTGCTGGGCCGCCTCAGCTAGCCTCTGCAGGTCAGCCAGGGAGATCTCCAGATGGGTGATATTAGAAAACATGGCTTCATAATCAGAGTCTGAACATGAATCTACCGAGTCTACTTCATCACCCTCATCTTCCTCATCCCTATCTGATTCTGATGAGGACGGCCTTACGACAGGGAGGTCACGAGTTTTCTTCTGTTCACTAGAATCCCTCTTTTGCTGCACGCAGGACGGTTTTCTAGAAGTAAGGTGTTCTTCATCATCTGTTGATCCGTCCTCTTCCTCTTGCTCTCCAGCTTTTCTCTTCTTCTTTGTTTTTCTCTTCTTGTCTGTGTTGTTTCCTGAGAGGTGCTCTGCTGTTGGGGGAGTATGTTTCTCCTGACATTTAGCAGGAGGAGGTTTCCTCGATGCAAAGAGTTCATCTGTGTCAGCAGAGTCGTAGTCATCCTTGTCTTGATCACCTGGAATCACAAAGAGGAAAACTTGCTATTCCAAAGATAAATTTTTTCTGGGATGGAGAAAATGACAATGATTCACTTATATTTAATTCCATTATTTTTACTGTAGTGACTTTTGACATAATTTGGTACTGATCAGCGTCACTCAATGAAAGAACATCCCTGATATCATGGTTTGAATAAAGCTAATACCGCACTCTTCCCTGGAAATCTGCATCCACACACGCACTACATAGAATTAGCAGTCAATGTG
Organism: Perissodus microlepis; assembly: GCF_051167445.1. Classification (NCBI taxonomy): domain Eukaryota; kingdom Metazoa; phylum Chordata; class Actinopteri; order Cichliformes; family Cichlidae; genus Perissodus; species Perissodus microlepis. The sequence continues at coordinate 27,183,636 of NC_140465.1, read as the reverse complement.
CCACAAAAATCCACAAATAAAAATCAGGTTACTTGATGTATTCTGTTTAAGAATTTGGCATCTTTTCTGCTCGTCAAAGTAAATCATACAAAATGAAACCTGTGGCTTTCATGGTTACTTCAGTACAACAGGATCCTGTGTGAGAATTCTTTGTTATTGCATTTTTGCACACGTGAACCTACATGTGCATTTGAAAGTAAAATGAATAAACAGCCATAAAGTTAAACTCATCACTTAGGTAGAATTGTAAACATAAACAATGACAAATTTGAATTTTTAAAATGCGCAAACTGCCTGTTTCAAACACATCTGTTACCTTTGCATGCAGATTTTGCTAAGAAGTCATATCCAACCACTTCCAGATTATCCTCCTCCACCTCCTGCTGCTGCTGTGGTGTAACATGGGAGGTCTGCTGAGCTGCCACCAGCCTGCGGATTTCCTCTTCTGAGTCGGCATCGCTGTCAGTAAAGTGTGTCCACTTCTTCTGTGCCAGTCTGTGGTCGTTTTGTTTTTCAAATCCGTTGGTGAGCTGATGAGCCTCAGTGTGATTGACAGAGTTGACAGGGTGTTCAAATCTAAGGTAAATCAACAAAAGGAAGGGACACTAAATATTCATAAACTGGTATTCCAAAAACCCAGAATCCATGAATCAGAACGGATTATTGAAAGCTTGCAAAGCTCTAGGAACATCAGGAAATCTGATAGGAACCTTTGAGAATTAAACAAAAATGGAAATATGGAATGTCAGGAAGTGTGGACTTCTAACAAGTTCAGAAACCAGGTGGCTTGAAGAACACAATAAATCCATTAGAGGTTTTAGTAGGGCTGCACGATTTTGCATAAAATGAGAATCACGATTTTTTTGCTTAGAATTGAGATCACGATTCTCTCACGATTTTCTTTTAATATAAATATTAAATATTTATACTAAATATTCTTTTAGTATAAATATTTATTGCACTTATTAACTGCACATCAACTTCGTAACAGTTGAGCCTGAACATAAAAACAATAAATGTCTCACATTTTGTCGTTGCCGCAAAATGTTGTACTGCTTGAAATTCCGTCTCCACCGTTGCTCGACACTGCGTGTATAGAGCAGGTAGTGCAATAATAGAAAAATAGTTGCGGGACGGCACTGTGTAGCGTTTGTCTAGGTCAGCGGTCCCCAACCTTTTTTGCGCCATGGACCGGTTTATGCCAGACAATATTTTCATGGACCGGCCTTTAAGGTGTCACGGATAAACACAACAAAATAAAACTAGTACCGGTACCGAAAAAAAGAAAATTTATTCATAACACACGTGAAAAGACCCAGGAAAATCGAAAAAAACGATAACAAAATAACGCTGAAAACCGATAAAAACCCTGAAAACCATACATTTCACACCTGAACCTCAACTCTCGCGGCCCGGTACCAAACGACTCACGGACCGGTGTTGTGCCAAAAAGTGATTGTCTGCCAAAAAGTGATTTCCAGTGTTTCTGTGTATTTTTTATGTGTAATTTCTTTAGGTATGTTCGTAAATAGACTTCGGTGAACAGGGGATACAAAGGGGTTACATAAAGAATTAAAAAATTATCTGTTTTTTAAGTATCTTTACAACTTGTACTTACATTATAACCAATCCGGTCCTTTATCCCCACTTAAAATATTTTTACAGAACTATTGTAATATTTGCTGACATTTCTGCTGTCCTGTTGGGCAACTTACTCTTACAAAATACATTTTTAATGTTAATGAGATTTTTTTTTACTGGATAAATAAAGGTTATATAAAAGTCACTGCCAAAAACTGATTGCGGCTTCTATCTTGTTACACGAATGTTGTTTATGGCTCAAGATGTCTTTATGTCATCCATAAGGGATGCATTTGACATATGTTTAACATATTATAGCCCAACAAGTTACTTATAGCACTTTAAATATGAGCAATCGCTTTTTGGCAAATACCGGAAATCAGTTTTTGGCAGACAATCACTTTTTGGCACAACACCGGTACCGGTCCGAGGCCCGGGGGTTGGGGACCGCTGGTCTAGGGTGTTGATCATTTTCCTAAATCCCTCGTTTTGCACAGTGTTGATGGGAGCCATATCTTTGGTCAGGTGATAAGTGATAGCCTCCGTAATTTCTTTGTGCCTGCGGGAGTTCGACGGGTATAGGGAAGCGCTGTATAAGGTTCCCGTTATTGATGTTTGGGTGGTTGACCGGGACGGATTTTCTCCAGTCACTTTCTCGTCATCCCTGACGTGCTCTCCGTTGTTTTTTCCCTGCCAATTTTAGCAGCCAGCTTCTGTATCACGTGGTATAAGGCTCCGCCCTTGTCATTTGTTGAGCAGGAAGAGTGAGCGCTTGTTTTCATGCAGATTACGTCCCGGATCAAAATGCGGTACAATCGTCGTCGTCTTTTTTTCTTTCTTTTTTTTTTTTTAAATCGTTGTTGTTTGGAAATGAGATCGCACATAAGTATGAATTGAGATCGCGATTTTCTAACGATTAATCGTGCAGCCCTAGGTTTTAGTAATTAAAAAAAAAATGTTATCTTAACTCCAGAAATAAATATGTCAGAATCACTTGTACCAGCAGATATCCCTCATAATTCCAAAGCTAACACCTGGGCATCCCAGAAATTACAGAAAATGTCCAGGAGGCAAAGTGGATCGAGGAAGGAAAATCTAAAATCCCAGAGGCCCTCGGAGACAGAAACCAACTGAGACCTTGTGGATTAACCAAATCAAACCTGGTTTACTTGAATAGTCTGAAAAGGTCACATGGATACCTGGTTCTGCCAGAAACATTGTCTGTCCGACTCTTCTTGGGTCTCCATGGCTCACATGGGGGGAACTCTCCCCGCCTCTTCTTACTGATTTCATCATCCCCACCCTGGACCTCCCAGGTGAGCTGGGTCACAGGTGTGGCCTCATCAGGGATGGTGTTTCGGTCCAGTTTGCGAATATTGTGGCTGTATTTCGATGGGTCGTACTTCAGGTTTCGAGATTTGCTGCCTTTCTGACTTCTGAGCTGCAAGATGGGGAGGACCCGTCCAAATTTACTGACCACCCAGTCCTGAAACCAGAGGACAGTCAACACCAACCTTAAACCCTTAAAACTAAAATGTAATAATTTATGTTAAGGGGATTCAATTTTTAAAAGAATTGGTTTCCACATTGTGACTACATGACCCCACAAGAGAGCAAGTGCATTTGTTATAATCATGTCTTGAGGGAAAGAGTATGACTAGACCTTGTGTCCTGGGATTTCGGTCCCCGGAACCGCAGCCTTCATGGTGAAGTTGTCTACACCAGCTTTACTCAGTGAGTCCAGAAGCTTCTGTCTCTTGTCCTCAGCTGCAGGCTGTTGGAGACGCTGCTCTGCTGACTCCTCCCGCTCCTGAGCCAGCCTATGACACAGTTAATACAGAGCTTTCAGCTCTCAAGCTAATAGATAGGAATAATTTTCTACAGGTACAGAGATCAAATTTTTAAGATTGGTGAACATAAAATCCAGAATTTTCAAACCAGACAATCAACAGTTGTGAGCCTTGATATTAAAGTCTGAGTTAAAAAAAATCACCCCCCTAATAATTCAATAATAATTTTCACTTTTCTGTTAGTGTTAGATTTACATGGCGAGATCGACGTGGTTGTACCTGTGCAGGAAACTCTCTTTTGCTATTTCAATCTGCAGAGTTCCCCCTTTCCATTTAGACTTGTTTAGCACTGTCAGGCCTGCAGAGGAAACACACCAATCTCATAATGCAACAGTTTTTTTTAAATGTTAGTTTAGAAAGCAGACTGTAGAAAATTTACTCAATGGTGCAAACAACACAAACATAAGTGTTAACTACATGTTTAGATGAAGGGTTCCTTCAGTTTGGCGGATGAGGCGTCCCACTAACAGTGTGAATGAATATTAGTTACATAAGTTAGTTAACCCTGTGAGGTCTAAGTCATCACTGGTGACAACTCCAACCCTATGCTCACAGAATATGTTTGTTTTCTCCAAGGTTTTGGTAAATATAAAACAAACAAAAAAATAATTCTCACTGACACACATAAGAAATTATTTACTTTTCCCCCTCAAAATAGTCATCTGTGCTTCTCTCAATTCTTATTTAGACTTAAATATACTGTAACTACGCTTCTTATTCCTGGTTTTTGTATATATTGCTTTTGTTGTGTTGTATTTGTGTTATGCACCTTGGAGCATAACATCTATCCATCCATCCATTTGCTTCCGCTTATCCTTTTCAGGGTTGCGGGGGGCGCTGGAGCCTATCCCAGCTGTCTTAGGGCGAGAGGCAGGGTATACCCTGGACAGGTCGCCAGTGTGTCGCAGGGCTAACACATATACACAGACAACCATTTGTACTCACATTCACTCCCGCATTCACGCCTGTGGACAATTTAGAGTCTCCAATTAAGCTAACCCCACTTACTTAGTGGGGATGACAACCCTTAAATCCTAAAACACATGTTTAGAGTTAGAAGTTTGGGGTTGTCACTGATAATGACTTAGACCTCGGGGTTAAATCTGAGGATTTTCAGCGGCAGCTATGGTCACTTACATTTCTTCAGGTCGGCATCTGAAATATTGATGTTGACATAGCCAAAGGTTTTATAGGGAACACCTGCAGGAGGAACAATAAGATTATGAAGATGTAAGAATTCATAATGAACAAAACATAATGATCATAAATCTATTTTCGATTATGCTTTTTCTGATTAATTTTTATTGTCCCTGACCAAAAAAATAAAAAAGTAAACTAAACTTTCACAGTTGTATTGAAAATCTTTTTAATGTTCAGAGCACACCTGACATCTTGTATTTAAGCATCACTTGTAAATAAAGTTGTATAATTTGTGGAGTGTGAGAACAACAGCTAAAGATTTTTTCAATGCAAATTAGATGTAAAGAAGTTCAAACTTTAAGTATGTTTTCTTGTTTTAAATAGAAATGCACAGTAAAACAAGAAAATGCTTTAGAGTTTAGTTTTTGGATTTTATTTTAATAACAAATAAAGTTAAACATAAATGAATGCTGCTGGTTCGTTAATATCAGATGCCTTCCAATACAACAATTGTACAAGTACCTGATAGTGACAGTGCTGAATGTGAAAGGTGATTTCAAGTCTCAGAACATGAATAAAATTAGATAAACAGAATTTAAACATCGTTACTGTCACCATTCTGGCTGTCAAAGTGTGTCAGTGTATACTGGATTCCTCACCCTCTGGGTCTTTCCTGGTCCGGAGCTCCACATCGTCAACGGCTCCAAACTTTCCAAATCGATCCTTCAGATCCTTCTCAGTGACCGTGTGGCTTAACCCACCGACGTACAGCCGCCGCATTGCTGTGACTGTAAGTATAAGGTGGCTACACTTTAAAAAGCTTTGTAAATTGATGTTCAGCTGATCTACCAGGCATAGTAAGTACACTATCACTACCTCACATATTTTACACATTTATAAATACTGCATACATAACCATTTGTAAAACATGCAGGAAAGTCATACAAAAAATAAATTCATATTCCACCAAAAAGCGAAAAGCAAAATGCTTCTTATAAATCTACAGATCAGGCCAGATGAGATCTGCTCGTCTGTACGGTTCTGAATTGTGTTTTACTGTTTCTAATATTGTGTCCACTCCATTGCACTGCACATTGTGCTTCTCAGTATAATACAGCACAATCTAACGAAATTACAAACCAAAGACTTCATAATAACTAATAAAGCAGCGTCCAAAATGAATAAACTTAAGAGGACTGGACTGAGAGCAGAGCCTCAGGTTTTAGCTGTATGCAACTGAGTGGATCCAGTAAATCCATTTCAGCCTGGAGGAACTCCAGACATAGAGCATAACATAAATCATAGAGCGTCTACTACATATATGATCTCTAAGTGAGTCGATTTATAACTACTCTTATTTGTTATCGCGAGCATTTTTACATAAAAAGTCCGAAAAGCTACAAATGTTTACCTCACATGTATCCAGCTGGTGTTACCACAATTTCTGTCCGGAGCTGAGGTCCTGCAGATAAATCCGTCCGTAACATTTTTCTCGGGAACCACCCAAATGTTCCGTAGACTCAACGGTGGTTTAAAAATGAATAAATAAACGAACTCGCTGCTAAGGGATGCCGGTACATTTTTTAATTATAAAAGTGTTTACTTAAGAAAGCTAATTAACATATAATTGTTATATTCCATTTTATTGATAAAGGAGAAAAAAATAATACGCACTAGGTACAGCTGCGGATTTCCATTATTTCTACGTGGGGTGAAGGAATCACCCAAATTCCTGGTGGGCTATGATTTTGTGGCTCATTTGCGATGATAAAACACTTATACGTACTTTAAAATGCAAACATGTATACAACAGTAGTATTTGTTTTAACAGAGCCATAGTGCTGGCGTGACTGTTATTCAAGGAGGCAATTTCTTCCCCCCTCGGATTTTAGAAAAGTGGTAGAATCCAGAGGGCGCGAGCTTCCGAAGTGCTCGGTTCCATCTGCTAAGAAACGGAAAACAAACAGGTAAATACAGGTAATCATTACTTAATAATGGCAGAACTCTTTTATATCAGCTACTGACATAGAACTGTGAATTGTTAAAAACACTTCTTCTTCACAACGGAAACAGCTGTGGAAAGTTAGCTCGACAGTTTGTCCGTTGTTGTTAACGTTGTTGTTATTTTTATAGTGTCTCGTTAGCCGGGATTTACTGGTTCAACTAATGAAAGCGTAACCACTTTGACACCTTTTTTCTTACTTGGTGCGTTTATAGTTTAAAAGTCTCGAAAAAGCACCTCTTCAGTGGTGCTGTGTTCACTTTTCACCGTTTCAGTAAATTCGTCTGACTAAAGGAGTTTCACCAGTGTCAAATAAAGAGAGATTAATTTTGAATTCAAATGCAAAGCTACTCTATTAGTCCAAGCGTCATGGATTCCTATCACTTCACTCTGCAAAGCTGGATTAACCTAAACTGGAACAAGCACCCATGACGAGAGAGTTAAGAGAAGGAAAGTAGGGCTGTTTGTGGTAAAACAGTGATTCTCTGTTAGAGTCAAAACCATTTCTTTATTCATCATAATAATTAGTATAAAATTATTGGTTGATTGGATTATTAACTAATATTAAATGAAAATTAGCAATGTCTGTAATATAATGAAGTTGATCCAACTTTTCAGATTGAAAATATGTAATTCCTCTAAGTACAATTTTTTTCCTTTCTTTTCTTTTCCTGTAGATTTGTGGTTTTAATCTGTAAATTTCAAATTGATACTTTTTTATAAGTTATAAAGTTGTGCTGGCAAACTAATATGCGTGTCTTTGTTTTAACTAAATCATTAGATTTTTATCCTTCAAGATGGAGAAGATGAGTGATGAGAACACCGAGGAGGTGAAGGTGCTTGAGTCTGAGATCAAGCGTCTTCAAGCTGAAGTTGAATTGCTGCAGCACCAACAACAGGAAATCAATAAGGACATAACGTTCCACTACAGCCAACAAATGGAAAATGCTCTGTGAGTTTAATTTTTGTTCTGCATTTTGCAAAATCTGTCTACAGCTTTACATCATAAATTATTTGGCTTCACAGAGTGTTCATGTGCGGGCAGAGACAAGAAGGAGGGAAGGAGATGGTGATGTCCAGACTCAAAGAGGAGCTGGAGGAGCTGGAGGAGGATGTGAAACTGCAGACAGAAATTAATGGCATCACTTTGAACAGCTGCACCACAAAGACTCTACAAAACAGTAAGAGCAGGGTCTCAAACCACAGTCTTCGCTGCCATCTGACCTGTTATGTATTAAATAGAAGATTAAGATTCCATCAGAATATAAATCTGATGCATCTTAATTATTTATGTCATTTAGTGTTTTAATTTGTTCCCTGTGTAGTTTAGTATATAATGTATTTTTATTTTATTTTTTGTTGTTTGATTTGTTTTTGTTTGTATTTTTGTTTGTTTTTTCCCATTATCTGCAAGGTTTTGATGAGCTAAACAATATTCATTTGGTTTGTGCCTGCATGATTGACACTGATCAAAAACTTATATGTGACTGTATGCCAAAAAAGACAGGCTTCTACCATGAATTTAAATAATGCATGAACAACATTCTTTTGGAACACAATGCACTGTAAGCTTTAAGGTCCCTTCAGTGGATTTTGGTATGAAATGATAGATCTAAAAATAACTGCATTTGTGTATGTTAGGTGGCAGAAAGCTGGTTCAGCAGCTCTCTTTGTCGGGTAACTGCTCTGAACTGGTCTTCCAGGTCGAGTTTCAGCTTTCCGAGATCAAGGTGAGTTGTTATATTTCCTTCCGTTCTTGTTTATGGATTGTAGTTTTCCTCCGGTCTGAAACTGTTCATCGAACTCTTGCTTTGATTTTTGCAAGTACTTTTCAGCTTATTTTATCTTGTGTCCATATTTCTAAGCCATCTAGTGTCTGATTTTCTGCTTTTTAACCTATTATTGTTATTATTATTATTATTATTATTGTGTAACCATATATGTAGCTGTCACTGTGACCCAGACTTGGTGTTTAAGTCCAGTTGAGTCTGCATGTTGTAGATATGTTGGCTCAAATACTCAAAATCTCAGTCTTAATAAAACTTATTATTTTAAAAATTAACTAAAATCGTGGCTTTAGCTTGGGACTGTATAGATTATTAGTTGTTATTGTTATAGGCTATTATTATTATTAGTATTCACATGTATCTCTACTTGTCTTATGCACAATCTGTTTAAGGTTTTGATTATACAAAGACTGGTGTTGCCTTAATTTTACTCCACTTTAATCTGCGACAGATGAAACTTGTTTCAATCTTTAACTAAAGTAGAAAATAAGGTATATAAACATTCTCAGAGACAAAAACCATACTGAATTCTTTCTGGAGTACTGTGTCCAGCCAGCAGAGGGTGACAAAGCCATGTGCCTTAGTGTTTCACTGATGAGTGGTGTTGTTTTACAATTCTTGTGATGATGTCTGATATTCAGTAACAATAATAAAACTATGATTATGATATTCACCAGTAGCTTACCTGGGAAATGTTAACATGTTTTAAAAGGCTGCAGGTGCCTGAACACAGTATCCTCCTAAATGATTTGAAACTTGCAAAAATGGCTAAATCAGGTGTATATTTATTTTCAAAATTGTGAACGTAACCGAACACACGAGGACAACTTTCAGCACTTGGAGCTCTTTCAGGCTACATTTGTATCTGTAACAAAAAAGTTCTGAAGTTTTATATCCTACCTCATATCTAGGCGTGTTAGAATCCCGTTTTTGACTGTCACATAAAAAAAAAAGACAATTCAACATCAGCTAATAGTGTAAATGTAAAGTTAACAGTAATTTTAAATTTATTGTGCAGTATAATGACCAATAAACCAGCTTCATGTTGGTCCAGAAGTCTTCTGGTTTTAATTTGAGCTCATTTGGCCACCAGTGAAGCTGGGCTTTAGGGATAATGTATATAAGCTGTTTCGTGAAGTCATTTAAGATGCAGATTTTACCCATACCTTTTGACATAAGTAACTCAGTAAAGAGACATAAGTAACTCAGTAAAGACTTTAATTGTTTGTTTTCTGGTTTTAATTCTAGCTGCACTGACTATTAGAGCAAGCAGATGGTTTTATTTAAAGCTTTTCTCCTGCATGGCTCAAAAAATGTTATTAAAATTACAATTATCCAAAGGGTTTTAACTTGTTTTAATGAGAATAGTAATTGTTTTGTTGATTTGAAACCGTCTCTTCTTACCTTTAATTGTAGTTTAATTTTATTGCACCTTAATGTGGACTAGCACAACTTCCAGTAACCTTAAATTGTTTTGTTTGTTGTAACACATTGAAACCAATCATGAGCGTATCTCCATACATATATATATATATATATATATATATATATATATATATATATATATATATATATATATTAAAAAAAACCACCTTTTTCATTAACACAGAGAAAGAGCTGTTTAGTTGAAGCCAAGTTCAGCATGAAGGCTGGTGGGGTGGGGTGAAATGGCTAGCCTAACTCTGTAAAACATTTAGAAATTTAACAAAGGTTAGATAAAAAGCAAGGTTTTCTTGTATATTTAGTTAAAATACAAACAGGTGAGTAAAAATAATACACATTATGGATTGTGGATGCTCTGAACTATTTCTTTAGAGCATCAACTGGGCCCTTGGCTTTTCCTGAAAATATTTTCCCCAATTTAATAAGGCTAAATGATCAGTTTTGTTTTGCTTCTCACATTCAGGGAACTGAAAAACAGGCTTAATTTGTTAAGTTTTTATGTGTCACCACTAATCTGCCCATTGTTTATTACCCACATTTTGCTCCTGATCACATTAACGATGATGAAAAGATATGGTGAAAGTGTAGCTTAGAAACTTGACTGATTATATATCAGTTACATAATATAATATATATAGTCCAGACACTGAACTGTAAATGCTTACTCAGCTGTTTGAATCTGTAAGAGAAATGAAACCAGTTTAACTCAAGAATAATTATATAATAGAGATTAAAATTCAAGAGGAGATTTGAGTTCAGTCACTTCTGTTGTATTGTTTTGCTTTGCTTTTGTGAGTTCTTATAATTGGACAATAGTGAAATCCGAAGGGCCATGCATGACATGTCAGCGTGACATTCTCTTAATCTGACAAAGTATTTAAAGCAGAGCAACACAGATGGGTGAAACTGGTCACTGTAAATAAAGTGACTCATTGTGCTGTAACTGAATAATGGATTGTGTGTTATTTCCTGCAGGACAGTGAGAGATCAAAGAGGACCATCGGCGATCTGAATGTGGTGCTCGATTCAAGTGACCTGCAAAACTTCAGCAGCTTCTTGTCAAGGTGAATGAATTAACAGTTAACCTGTGTTCTAAAGAACTGTACTCAAAGGCAGAGCTGTTCACTTCAGGAAGAGCAAAACATGAAGAATCATTTAAATATTGAGTAAGTGGCATGTTTTTGGACAGACATTTCTTAAAGACATTTATAGTGTTCCACCTGGTTGGTCACATAGAAAGTGACAGAAAAAGTAATGTAATGGATGAAAAATTAGGTCTAAATAGACATGCTAAATACACATGTTCCTTAACTTCCATACCTTTGGCCAATTACTGTGGTCAGTTTCTCATTTATTTACACTCTGTCTGTCTGGTCCAGCTCCACATGTTTAATATTGGTTGTTATCCCTGTCAGAATGAAGCTGCCTGTATAATTTAACTGAAGTGCTTATTAAAGTAGATGAAATTGTCACACAGCAAACATCTCTCTTCAGGCCGAACCTTCTCACTCACACTTACTCATTCTTGGTCTCACAAATGGCAAGCCTTTCCAAAGACAAACTCAAGCACAGGTGTTACTCATTACATTTATAAAGGCTGGATTCCTTCTAGGTGTGTTGCATACTGGCACAAACACCTGTAAATGGAGCAGAGCCATCTATAATATTAATTACACCCACTCTTTTCCTGCTGTGACTGTCCAATGTATCTGAGCTGAATCTGGTCTTATTATAGGTTTACTCAGTGATGCTTGGAGCTTTAGTCACTGTTTTTCCCCAGCAGGTGCTTTTTACACAGCAAGAAAAAAATGTTAATTGCTATCAAACCCACTGGGTTGCAAATTATATTTCTGTCTAGAATCCCCATTTAACCTTTAATAAGGTTTCTTCTTGTCTTTAAGTAATGTTCCACCCTTATTGTCTTCTACCAGCTGAGAAGTTCAGGTTTATATTGTAGGGTAAAGACCCAACAATATTAGAGGGAACACCCTAAGAATCCCACTGGTTACTGATGGTAAAGGAGAAACCTTTTAACAGGAAGAAACGTTCAGCAGAACCGGGCTCAGGGAGGGCCATCCATCTGCCATGAGGGGAAAGAAAAGAGAGCCGAGGGAGAGAGTCAGAGTTTAATCATTACTAATGCTGGTTTAAACCTCTAAATGCAATAGTGATGATTAAACACATGGAAAGAAAATTGTTGAGTGAAGAAGAAATACTCAGTGCATCATTGGAAGCACCCAGCAACCAAAATCTATTGCAACATAACTAAGAGATGGTCTTGGGTTATCTGGTCTAACCCTTACTGTAAGCTTTATCATAAAAGAAAGTTTTAACCTAATCTTAAAAGTATACATAGTGTCTCTCTCAAATCCAAACTGGGAGCTGGTTCCACAGGAAATGGACCTGATACCTGAAAGCTCTGCCTCCCAGTCTACTTTTAGAAACTCTAGGAACCACAAGTAAACCTGTAGTCTGAAGCTAAGTGCTTTTTTGGAATAATCTAATACTGTTAATATATAACAGGGCTTGATCATGCAGAATTTAAGTTCAGGATTTAACAGTAGGCCAGTGAAGAGAAGCTAATATGGACTGTGGAAAAGGTTTGACACCATGGTCTAGTGAAACTTTTGGTTTTGCTTGTGTGTTTAACAAGAGAAGTGCATGTTTCTTTAAAAACAATAGCTAGTAAGTAAATGAGAAGTTATTAACAGTGCCTACACACGTATTTGTGCGTAAATCAAGCGCATGAACAAATCAGGATTTATTAGTATGTTCATGCCTGAATTTCTTCGTACTCTAACACCTAAACAAATTTAGAGGGTTTTTGTGGCCAGGCAGGTGGTTGTGGTTCAAATATCTCACTGTTTCAGTCTGCAAATACCAAAGTGCCCTTAAGCAAGATACAGAACTCAGAATTGCTTACCATGCATTCATCAGAGTGTGAATGTTGTGTGGGTGAATGAGACGTGGTATATAAAGTGCTTTAAGTACACAGTAAAGTAGAAAAAGAGTAGAAAAGTGTTATAGAACCAGTCCGATTGCCATTTACCACAAATGATGGCCTGGCTCTGTTAGGAAATTTCAAACACAAGTCTTTAAAATGAGTACAATATACAATATACAATCAATATAATTTTTTTTAAAAAAAAGTACTACTAATAGTAATATTAAATATTTTTATTATTATATCTTATTATTTCTTAGATTATTAATTGTTTTCCTAAACACCATAAGCCACCATATGTACAGAATTGCAATCAAATAAATAAAAAATATAATTGCATGTAAGCAAAACAAAATCGTAAATGTAGTCACAAGGTAGTTTTTAACCTTGTGATTTAAACCAATTCCACCACTTTCTCTACTTCATCTTGAAGGAAACGGGTATGCAGATATTTGTTTATACACAAGTTGGTAAGAACAAATAGGCTGGTGCACACATTTCATAAATCCAACGGTAAATGTGTTTTGTGCAGGATAAGTACATTCCCACAAATACGATTTATTTCTATTTCTTCATTTCTTTTTTAATTCCATTGAATCTCCTGCTGTGCTCTGAGTGAACTAGATTATTGTTGCGTGCACCAAAGTGGTGCATTTTAATGGAGGAAAAGGTTAGGAGACCCTACCTCCTAATAACTAGTGTTGCCCCCTTTGGCTGATATAACTTCAGCAAGACGCCTTTTGTAGCCTTTTACCAGTCTCTGACATCGATCAGAAGAAAGTTTGCCCCACTCCTCAACACAGAATTCTCTCAGCTGTGTGATGTTTGAGGGTTTTCTTGCATGTACAGCCCGTTTCAAGTCACCCCACAGCATCTCAATAGGATTAAGATCAGGGCTTTGACTTGGCCATTCCAGGACTATGGATGTCTACTGTTCTGGTGTCCAAATAATTCAATTTTAGACTCATCTGTCCAAAAAACATTATTCCAGAAGTCATGGTCTTTGTCTACGTTCGCTCTGGCAAACTTCAGTCTGGCCTTAATGTTTCTCTTAGAGAGCCAAGGTTTTCTCCTTGCACACCTCCCATGAAAGTCAAACTTGTGTTTTTCTGATAGTAGGGTGATGCACTTTCACATCGACAGTAGCCAGAGCCTGCTGTAGTTCCCATGATGACATTTTAGGATTTTGGATGACTTCTTTGAGCATCTTGCGATCTGCTCTTGGGGAGAATTTGCTTGGATGGCCAGACCTGAGCATGGTGGCAGTTGTTTCGAATGTCCTCCACTTGTAAACAATTGATGGTGGTGGAATGGCTGATGTCGAATTCTTTTGAGATCTTTTTAAATCCCTTACCAGACTCATAAGCAGCCACAATCTTCTTTCTGAGGGCATCAGACAGCTCTTTATATCTCACCATGGCGTTCACTTCAACAGTCAGGAGCACACCAAACTAAATCTGAGGTTTAAATAGGGCAAGGCTCCTTTAAAATCCTGGTTAATGATGTACTGATCATGTGCACCTGACAAGATACACCTGTGTGTGTGATTTTAACCATTTTAAGTGGGATAATAAGTGGGGGTGTCCTAATTTATTCCTCACCAGAAATTGCATTCTTTTAAAATTACATTTCACATAAAGTTTTAGAAAGGCTTTTTATTTTTTAATTGTTTAGTTATATTATTTGGATCCCTCAGTATCATTAAAATTGATATTAAATATCCACATCTCCAAATATATTTTAAGTATACAGGCTTTCAAAGGGTGTCCTCATTTTCTCACATGACTGTATATTATAGTATTTTGCTGTGCAGATGAGCAGTTTTCTGCTGTAAAATCAAACTGATGTTCTCTTTGTTTGTGGATTATAGACTAAACGTGGTTTTTATATACCCAGGTGCATTTTCTGTCCCTATGACCACAATCTGCCAGAAAGCGCCTGGTCTGTCAGTGAATCAGCAGCAAAGAGCAGAAGTCTGATTTGCTCTATATCTGAGGCCAGACCACATCTGGATTGTGTGGCCCAGTCTGAAGAATTTGGCAAACAACAGATGGAAAAATACTTGAGATAATGATTCAAGACACTGGTGCCTTGTCAGAAACTCTCTCTCTCTCTCTCTCTCTGTGTGTGTGTGTGTGTGTGTGTGTGTGTGTGTGTGTGTGTGTGTGTGTGTGTGTGTGTGTGTGTGTGTGTGTGTGTGTGTGTGTGTGTGTGTGTGTGAGAGAGAGAGAGTCTATCCAAATCAGATGGATAATCTTTGTAAAGTCAATGTGGTCTGAGCTGTTGAAGATAAATACTGACAGTAGGACCTTTGTTCATTGTATTAAACCAGCACACATATATTGTTTTCACATTTGTCCCACTGGCTCGGTGAAGTGATCTCTTAACTCTGTTAGTATTAAAAGTAGCACAGCACTTCTCTGTGGCCACCCATGTTTTGATAGTATTCACAGTGCAATACAGAATCTCTGCAGTTACTCAAGGCTGTAAAAAGTGCTGAAGGTGAGAAAGATGCTGCGGATTGTCATTATTAGCTAATAATGAGTCATTTTGTATCTGTATTGAGAGCAACTTTCAGGCAGGTGAGGTTATGTGTTGGCAGCTGTACAGCAGGTTACAATACAACTGTTTCAGGCTTTTAAGTCAAGTTTAAATAAATTTGCTATGTAATATCTTGGCGTCTTCAAAACCGAGAGGTTTCTTTGTTTTCGGGGGTAACTGATGTGAAACACTGTTGGTGTTCTGCAGTCTGGGATAGATTTAAAGGACTGGATTTAAAGAAGATTACATCAGACAGACTCTTTTATGGATGTTTGTCGTGTGGAGATCCAGGCCAGCTTATTTATGAACTGTTTTGACTTCTAGCCTCCAGTGGGGGAAACACCGTCAGGCTGTCAGTTTTCTGAAGTGCAGTTTAACTTGTCAGACTGATAGTGTCAGGAAATTGTGCACACTGTGTTGAGGTCATTATAGGAGCAGGAGATATTCATCAGCTTTGCCTCTCAAAGACAGATTTGTTTTTTCAACAGCTGTTGCTTTAAAGGTGCAGCAACTGTTATGTCACGTGTGCATCTTTTTGTACAAAATGCATCCAGTAATTTGGAGAACTTTGCATTATTAATCCTGTAAGTCCAAGTCATCATCGGTGATGACCCCAACCATTATCCTCCCAGTATGGTTTGTTTTTTGTTTTTTCCTTCCAGATCTTACTTGATAGCAAGCTGATTGGATTTACTACCAGTGTACACAGAATATTTTATAGATTCTTCAGAAGCAGTAGAACTAAATCAGTCAAACTAGGCATTGGTCCCATTCTCCCTCTCTCTTCCTCTCTCTGTCTTTCTGGTCCTCCTCCATTATATGGCAGGGTGCTGCCATGTTTCCATCAGGTCTGTGTGGAATAACATCATCTGGAAATGTAACCCGGCTGCCGTCTAGCCCCGGGCCCCCATGGAAAACTCTGGAAATCCTTTAACTGAATGTCCCAGTTTCACTCAGACAGACCAAAACAAATACTTTTTTTTTTGCCATTTCTGTTATGACATACAACACATTATAAAGAAGTAGGCATTTTTTTTTGCAAACTACCTCTTTAGACAATGTATTTCTTGTATAAATATATTTAAATCACAATTAAGATTAATCACCAAGACAGCTTTCTAAAACCTGTTTTTACCTATATAAGTTATAATAATTTGACAACAGTCATTTAAATGGATCTGTCAGGACTCCCTTATTTGTTTAAAGGTTTATCTTGTTGAAAAAGCATATTCTCAGGGCTTTGAAGAGGTTTCCCAATTAGTTAGGTGATATATTTAGAGGGAAGTGTTTGGTGTTATGAATGTATTTCATGGCAGAAGAATGTCTTACCTGAGCCTTTACAATCTGCTACAGGCTAAACCGGCCTCATAAAACAATTTTACTACTGATTAACTTTGACATAAACAGGCTCAAAACAAATGGTAACAACTTGAAGTCTGCAAATAAAACTTGCAAACTCTCTAGCAATATCTGAACTTATAATTGTATATTTTAATCGATTGCAACTTTCACTTTTATTCAGGTCAATATGGTGTCTAGAACAGGGCGATATGACCAAAAATATTTATCACGATATACATTTGAAAATTTGCGATAACGATATAACTGACGATATAATTGACACTAGACAAAACACTTTACAACTCCACAACTTTATTAGTGCAAAAAAACCCAAAACCCTTCAATGTATTTTCACTTAAACAAGCAGCTTTTGTGTGCATTAAAGTTATATAAAAATTTAACAGTGCAAGTGCAAATTCCTTGCTCACAGTTTAACCAAAAGGCATTTCCAGTGGAAATTGGCCGACATATCCTCAGCATAACCATATATAATATCCACAAAACTTAAAAAGAGGTTATACACACACAATACGGTAATATTATGTTGAAGCACAGTACGTATCACTCCGCGAGGCTCCTGCCTACGATAGCCGTAATGCTCCGACAATCCATCAAGTGGTGCGGGTTCGTAGCTTAGCAAAGTCGTACTAAAACATTTGACAGATTTTCGAGCGCCGTGTACCACATAAAATCGTTTCGAGGTCAGTAAACACAACCAGAATTCATACATAAGGCACACGGGATTATAAGGGGCACTGTCGATTTTCAGAAAAATCAAAGGATTGATTTTAAGTGTGCCGTATTTTCCAAAAAACACGGTAATAACAACGGCCCGCTAGCATGCTCTACCAAAAATAGTGCTTTGTTGTGTATCTGACGGACTAAAGCTAACCCACTTCCACACCACTGAAGTTGCAGCATTTTTAAAAACCAATTCTGGTTCATCTGTTTCATTCAACGATCCACTTTCGCTCTTCTCATTCTGCGTCGCTGCCATGCTTTTTCCGCTATGTGCGTATGAAAACAAAGGCACTGCGCATGCGCGTTTTACCCATATTCTATCGCAATATTTCATTTTCTTATCGTTGCCCAACATTATACCGTATTACCGTGAACGGTATGATATGGCCCAGCCCTAATGGTGTCTCCCTTTTCCAGAACAGTGGAGAAATCACAACATAGTTTTTATGTTCATTGTATTTATTTATTGCATGAAATTGTTTAGGTGCTGTTGTTAAAATTATAACATTAAGAAAACCCTTATGGATTGCTAAGTTGTTATTTTCTTCAAGATTGTTTATACAGACATTAATGGCAGTAATGATTTCCAATTGTTGTAACTTGCCTCATTCTCCTCATACCATCAACCAAACAAACCAACCTGACACTCTAAATAAGCTACAAAATTTTCCTGCTCCCCCTTTGACATCACTGCAACCGCTTTCCTCCACCACCACAATCAGCCATCTGTAGGCTGCTGGAGGATATTTACTCTTACATAAAATAAATTTGTATGGAGTGACTAGCCTGTCAAAGTAATAACCATACCATCAAGCTTGTACTGTGTTTTAAGTGCAAACTGTCAAACAATAGCACACTAACATGCATGCACACTTTGAATCAGTATTTCCAGGATACTGTTGAGGATTGTGATAGCTTAGAAAAGTGTTCTTAATGATTTTTGCATTCTGCCTTTGTTGGCCCAGTAAGGGCGAATTGGCATACAAAAATCAAAAGGAGAGAGGTGCACAAGGTCCCTGTTTGGAATCAAACTATGAATGTTACACTCATGTGGCATGGGCTGGAGCCATTTGGCTACTTGGTGGGGGGCTTAAATAAACTGCTTTAGTGATCTGTGCAATGTAATTTCAGGGTAGAGGAGAGCAGGGATCTTCTGCTATTCTTCAGGACCTTAAGAACTTTTTCAGACAGATGTGATGACCGAAGCAGAACTTTCCAACAATTCCAAGTAAGTGAAAACACACATGCACCAAAATGGACGGTCCGGCAAACTCGCCCTCACAAACCTAACAAATTTAACCACCTGATCTGTACGTCATGAGCTAACAGAGTAGCTAATCAGACCCATACATATTGCCAGTAGGCATCCTCCTCTGCTTTTGAGCAGGCTAAGTAGGCCATTGTAGTCGATAATAAATACAGAGAGATCATGTAGACATCTAGTGGTATTGTGAAGAAGTGCACATAGATTATCTAGATAAAGAGCGGTTTGGTTAAATGTGAGAGAAATTTAATGGAGACATATGTCTTAAGGTTAAACTTGGTGAATGTACGAAGAATGGCTATATGGATACCTAGGTGAATCGATATGGGTGGAAAAATGTTCCTGTTGATGATTCATCATTATGGGTCATCCTTTTTATTCTATGTGAGTTGTCTTTTTTTCTGTTATCTGATTTTCAGAGAATATATTTTATAAAGTGAAAATAGTGAAAATACAACACTTCCAAAAAGTGACACTTACTACAGAGATAGACAATTGGAGAGGAATGAAAAGCGTAGAATACCATGGGTTAATGCAGTAGGTGTGAAGTGGTGCGAGCATGATAATATGAGATATTAGGGTGGGACTTTGTTGAAGAGGTAGCAATGAAATATCAAATAGTACATCAAGCTGCACAAGCAATGTGGAACCTATTCTCCTGTTCACTTGGAGAATGCAAAGTTCTGCCAAGTTGGCTGAGCTGAAGGAGGATTAACCCACATTTTCCATACTGGTCTATGTGTTCCAAACTCTTATTTTGCTTTACTTGCATTTTTTCAGGTCTTGTATGGAAAAACAAATTTCCCACCACAACTGTTTTGCTGTTATGTATTCCATGCTTTTATGACACACACAGACAAAACATGTACTTGGAGGAATAAACATATAAAAATACAGAAGCAGAGGAGCTGACATACATCTCTGCACAAGAATCCTAAAGTTTTTTCTGGCTGATAGCATTAACAAGGCAGTTTCTGTCGTACACAACAACAGGTATAATTAGCAACATACAATTTCAGTGCTAACTGGGTTTTCGGTATTGTGGATAGGTAGTTGGAAATTTCTCCACACATGCATAAACCAATACCCACATGCTGAGTTCAGCAATTTTTGTTTTGCTGTTTGTGTTTATTGTGCTAGTGGTTTGAATTAAAAATCGACTTCTGTCTTTCCAGTACTTTATTATGACCAAGAACTTACTATCATTAGCTGGAGCATGCACACTTGTCTAATGTACAAGCTGTTACTTGCCTCGAACACAACATTGTTACTTACCCCTGGTGTTTTCTTCATCCACAGTTCTTTGTATTTGTAGTCAACTCACTGTGAACACTGATTGACGTTGATGGTTGTGCCATCATTGCAGCTGTCACAAAAGGACTGATTGTCGTTCACTATTATCAGTATCTTCTACTATTCACTTTACTATTGTAATAAATGTGTAATGGACACATAGTAGCTGTCAGCAGCTTGAAAACACCGTTAGAGTGGGCAAAATACATATTTAACATGGTTGTGAATTTTCTAAGTAAATATAGAAATATATTACTTATATATTCTTTTGACATGAAATTCTCACCAGATGTTAGTAACAACTATCTAGTCCACACATCCAAAGAAATCAAACCATGTGTAATGAACATGATGCAGCCTAATCAAAAATGAAACGTGTTTGTCCCTTTTAGCAGTGATATCAACAAGTAAAAACTAAAGTTCCAAACCAAAACCACTTTATATATGACACCTCTAAAACCCCTTACATAACATCATTCATGTTGTTGTAATATATAATTTATATATTGAAAACAATATTATTTTTCGAAATTAACTGGCATTTCTACAGTAAATTTCTAGTCTAACTAACCACCTAAAGTGCTTTTAAGTGAAGCTTACTCTAATATTGATTTCAAACACATTATATTAAAAAAAAAAGTTGAACTTTATTAGAATATCTTCAAACATAGCCATGTAACATATTCCTGTACACCACTATCTTATTCACATCAGTAATAATCTCTAAATTAATTTTAATTAATGGTAGGGAAGAGTTGGGAACAAACGTAAGACACTATAGAAGCAAGAGAGTAACTTTCACATTACTATAATTCATAGATACATTGTTCCCCAGTTCATTTCTGCTGGAGTCTATAAATTAAGAAAACAAAGGTAAGTCACAAAATACTTAAGTCTAATGGAATAATGAAAAGTGCAATTAATCCACACAATAGCAGAACAAAACACACTTTTCACTTAGTTAACGTATTTACACAATATTCTTGTATTTCAAGAAATGTAGTTTTTAATCAGCAAAGAAAAAAATATATATCTTAAAGCTACATACAGTTAACGTAAAGAGGAATGTTAACAATGATCACAGATTTGTGGCCAGTTAGGAAATTTTTTTGTTGTTGTTGTTGGGTTGGTTTTTTTTTTTTGGACATGTGACAATGTTCTATTGAAGATATAGATCTACTAGATATAGATCAGCATGCAGATATCAAGTATTCCTTTTGTATAGCTAAAATTACTTCAATCCTGCTTCTTCCCTCCTTCTGTTGTCAGGACTCTAAAATGTCAAGTAATGACTTTCTTAAAGACAAGTAAAGATGGGAACAGCTCACTAGAAAACACATGGGTCAAAACAGGGTTGCATCAAGGGTCAGTTTGTGATAAGTATGGATCTTCCCATACAGGAACGTGCCAGAGTCCTAGATTAAACATACAGACCAGACAGCATGAATTATGTCAGTTATCAGCACAAGAATGTTTAGATTTGGCTTTACTGAAAATGTCTAAATATACTTTTTGTACCACAATTTTCATTCAGCTGTGACAATTTAATTGTGAAGAAACTGAATGTGAAACTTTAAAAATAAAGCATTATTATAATCACTAATGCATCAATTAAACTGCACTTTAGTCATATATTGAGTGCCCTTTACTCAGAGGTAAATCTGAAAAATCTGCCTTGGGTCCATTCATTTAGATCTATTGTTTTTGATGTAGTATTTTGTTGCTAATTTTAGGTAAAACCTCGAAATGTCAGATTTTGCGTTAAAAGTCAGTTGTTTAGATGAGCAAAAACAGCAAAAATGAAGATGCTTACAGTAAATAACTTGAAATATAAATACATTTTCTTACTGCTCACAATTAGATACAGTCTACTAACAATGTGAAGACATTGGGCTGCAAGAAAGCCTCTTCGTTTGTGACAGCAGGTGTTTCTGTTGTTTCAAGGTCACAAGTAGTTTTGTTTGTTTTGGGATTTTTTTGTTGTTGTTAAGATTGGTTCATCCATGTAGTAAATCAGCAGGTCAAAATGAAACAACAACTTGGACTGTCAGTGTAGAACTGTTAAAACTGCTGCACTCATTTATAGGATTATAGTAGTTGTAGTAGCATTTTATTACCTGTGAAAAGGGTGCTTTAAGGCTACCAGGAAAGTCCTTGTGGGATTTAAGCCTTAGAAATTGCAACAATCTAACAAATACTGCCACTTCACTGGTTATGTGTGTGCAGGTGTAAAATGATTCAGTGCACCAAGGGTAATACACCACATTACAGTTATTTTAAAGACATAAGGGATTAAGCCAAGTATACATGACAGCCGGCTTTGACTCTGTTATTTTGATTACAGGTAGAAATACTAATTTTAAATGTGGTTAGACAAACTGGTTGTTTGAAGCATATTGAGATTAATTACACTGATGAAATTCCCTTTACTGCCCACCAGTCAGTAAAAGGCCTTTAGGTGAGTTAATGAACACCTTCAGTCCAGTCAGAGGTTTGATTTTGACCTGATACATGCTGATTGTAGGTTTGCCGAAGTAAAAACGTTGACATCTGTGGGACCAGCTCCACAAATCCAAAATACCATGGTGTCTCCCAGCTCTTTGTTGTGGGAAAACTTCCATCAGCAACAAAGGGAGTGCAGTTAAATTTCAGTCTCCTCAACGGTACTTTCCAACAGGCAGTACTTTCATACAGGTGAAGTTGTCGGGGTATTTTGACAGCACCACTGGGTTGCCATCAAGGCGGACCTCATTAAGACTTGGTCGTAGGTAATAGGTGTCATTGGACCTGCAGAAGGTGTCCACATTGACCTCAGTGATGTTGTTGTTCTGGAAGAAAATAAAATAATATTGGTAGAGTCTTTTTTTACACCTCACTTTTAATAAAAATTACAGGTTTTAAATTTAATCTAGAAAAGGGTTGTACCAACAGATAGGGATCTTGGAGATCAACAATGGGTAGAGTGATTCCCAAAAGTAACTAATAAAGTCATGCTGTACTTTAATTTTGGCATTCCTACATATGACCAGTACTTGCAACAGAGATCAGTCTGGATGTGAATGTAGGGGTGACCACATTGATCTGTCATCATCTCAGAATGAGAGAAAACAGAAGGAGGGCATTATAGTCTGACTTTAAATTTGTGTCCATTATAACTGGGGTTGCAGAGAGACTAGTTCATTCCAAAGCTTTTGAGTCACAGAGTGTGTGTCGTTGAAAGGCAAATAAGCTCTTTTTACACATATTAAAAAACATAAAGGCTGATATTCATGTACTTAATGGTCACAAGTTATGACAGGCAACAAAGCTCTCCTGCTGAAGTAGCACACATTCAGTCTTTTCATGATGGTAGACAGGGAATTAACTTCCCAGCAGTGTCTCTAAGCAAACCCATGCTCAGTTGTGGGCATGGACACAAACAGCTGCAAACGCCACAGACAGTCTTTCCTTTCATAGCTCTTTGAAATTTACACACATGCATAGCAAGTGCATTGTGTGCATCTTGGCAGATGTTCCTGAGTGGGCACGAAAAATTGGTTGGCCTGCATCTGCATGGAGCCTCGTGCATACTAGCAAATGCAGGAACTGCACCATTCCTTTAATCCATTTGGCAGTAGTGCTGTTGCATTTGGGCCACACAGTATGCGTTTTTACTGTGGAACTCAGTACAGAAGGCCCCTATGGAGAAGTTTATCAAACCCTACTCTAGAACACAAGTTGTGTACCAATTTGATGATGTCACTGGTGACCAAAATCAATGTATTTTTATATACAATGTTAATAAAACATAGAAACCTGAAGATGTAAGATCCGAACACTCTCTGGGATGTATGGAACAGCCTCCAGCATGTTGTCGGACAGGTACAGGTTAACCAGCTTGGTGAGTTTCTGTTGGAAACAAAAAAAGATTTGGAGAAAGAAAGTTGGACTGCCAAGACACATCAACTTTAGTAGTTAGTTGTACTAACACTGTGTTGAATTGATGGTGTACTGTATATAAAGATAATACCTTAATATAATTCTCTGGTAACATTTTGAGAAATTCAAGCATTGATATTCATCTCACCTGGAAAGTATAGTATCTTGGAGCATTTATACAATTAGGTGGTTAACAAGATGATTTACCCTTTCAGGAGCATGTAAAATATTTGCGATCACTGCTAAGGACGGTTGACATGGCTCATTGTCAGTTTGTATGTTTTAGTAAAACTTTTTAGGTTTTTTATCTCCAAATCAGTCACCAGAGTTGGTTGTTTGTTGGTAGAGGTCATGATGTACCTTGAAAGCATTAGCCTTCACTCCTTTGGTTTTGAGCTTGTTGTAGTTGGCATTGAAAGATGTGAGTTTGGCAGGGAGTGCAGGAAGTTTGACCAGCTGATTCTCAGCCAGAGACAATTCCTCCAGGAGGGTTAGCTTGGAGAAGGCTCCATCTTCAATCTCGGAGATCAAATTCCCTGTCAGGTCGATCCTCTTTAAAGTCACTGTTGATAGGTGAGGGTTTAAAAAAAAAAGAAACAAAGAAGTTGTGCTACTTTCATCAATTACAGAAAAGTGAACATGCAGTTGATACATATGACTAAAAGCTAAGTCATACAGTACAAATAATGACTTATCATGTCCCTTGATTAGTATAGATAATAGTTGACTGTTTATAATGAAGCAGATATCTGTGCTGCAAAGGGCAAGATATGCAAACTCTGACTTAGAATGTTGAAGTTTTGCACTAGATTAATAATTTTTCCTACTGGTGCGTGATGGGATCTTTTAAATCTCCTCTCCCAGGACCCCCAAAATTTCAAATCCTACTCTTATCAACAAAATCTTCATCCTTTGTCTTAACCATTTGTCCAAGTATGGGCACTAGAGTATGTCTCAGGAGAAGGCAAGAGGCAGGGTACACCCCTGATCACAGGGGCAATGCATAGAGACAGACTACCATACATTTACACTAGGACTATTAGATTAACAGATGTTTACCCCATGGTGGTCAGACATTTAAATGTCTGACTGTTGTGACACAAACAACGTAAAGAATTATTAAGAACAAGCAATTATAACTTAAGAGTATGTCTTTGGCTTGTGGGGGAAACCAGAGCACTCAAATGAAACCCATACAAGCACAGAAAATACAGTGCCCCAGCACTTAACATAATATCCTGTTGTGAATCTGTGTCCAACAACTGACTACGTCCCATTAAAAAAATAAATTTTTTTTTTTTTTTTTTTTAATTGCTGAATGGTAAGCAGAAACTTGAGTTTTGAACAGATGGATTAATCAACAAACTCTGGAGTAACCATGTTAAGACTTACCAATTTGAGCAAAGTCTTTGTTTTTGATCTTTCTTATTTTGTTGAAGCGTGCATACAGATAGGCTGTTTCTTTAGGTAGTGTGGGAATGGAGGTCATGTCTGGACTGACCTCCTCACAGTACACCGAGCCAGTCAGACACACACACAGCAGACAGGTGGGAAGGTCTGCAACACAAAGGCATCCATAAAAACCAAGGCGCCTTCAAAGTCGATATGGTCTTACTACATTTAAGCCATAAGTAATTGCTTTTTTTTTTGGGCACTAGAGTATGTCTCAGGAGAAGGCATGAGGCAGGGTACACCCTGGGCAGTTGATCACAGGGACAATAAATAGAGACAGACTACCATACATTTTCACTAGGACTATTAGATTAACAGATGTTTACCCCATGGTGGTCAGACATTTAAATGTCTGACTGTTGTGACACAAACAACGTAAAGAATTATAAAGAACAAGCAATTATAACTTAAGAAGTATGTCTTTGGCTTGTGGGGGAAACCAGAGCACTCAAATGAAACCCATACAAGCACAGAAAATACAGTGCCCCAGCACTCTCTCTCGCTCTCTCTTACACACACACATAAATATATGAGAGAGAGAGAGAGATAATATCTTTTTTTTGTATCTTCAGTTCCAAAGTAAAGGCCTTTATTCAACCTTTATTTTTAAATGTACATTACAAATAAGTTTATCTGGGCTATACAGTTTCCATCAGTAGTCTTTAGTAGTACAAGTAGTAGTAGTATTTAGTGTAGTTTATTCTAGTCACTAAAGTCTCTTTTCAATGTCAGTCCTTGGTAAACACAAGTAAGCAGCAATAATCTGTTAAGGCATTTAGTTTTATATTTAGTTTAGTTTTGTTTTCCCACAAGTGTAAATATGAAGCAGTGTCAGAAATTTAGGATATTCATCTCACAATGTGAGTGGTGTTTAAATTTTGTCCCAGGTGTCCTTCCAGGTAAGATGGACAACTTTGAACCTCTCTTACTATGCACAATAGGACTGCTGTTTTGGAGCCAAGGCCAATGATACTGTTTTAATTCTTTTGTGTTCTTTCACATTCCAAAATCTCACAGTGTATACCCAACTTAATAGGTATTAAACCCTTACAAAAACCTAAGCTGTTTGAGATACTCAAGGGATTTATTGTTATGGACACTATGAATTGCATCAAGGTATTGTTATCCAGCTCAGCATTATGGAGTTCCTTGCCAGCATGTGCTCGTGATTTCAAACAACCAAAGGCGAAAGCTTGAATGTTAACCCAGACAAAAGGACCTTGAGCTGGTTCATACTCTTGGTGTAGTTCGTAATCTTGGTCCAAGGAATGTTCATTGTTCGTCGACTTTAACAATATTATGAAGGTCTAAGAAAATCTGAGATGCATTTTCTTGTGTGTGACATCAGGTGCAGGTAGAGTAGGTCTTTCTCTTACCAGCGGCATCTGCTTCCGCTGTAATTGGGTTGTCATCAGGTTCATCAGCAGGAGGCAGCGCCCTCTGCAGGAGAAAACATGGCCTGTTCATATAACGGCCAGATCATTGGCTAGAGCAAAACATCAACACTGCTAGGGTTAGGTCAGTTTGGAAAAATGCTTAAATATTACAGTATATCAAATTTGAGGTAGGAACCAAATAAATGTTATACAACAGTGTAAAAGTATATGCATTGCCTTGTGCTTGGCTCAACTTGCAGCAGCTAGCTATAAGAGATTCATGAGCCTGAGCTTTTCATCAGCTGTTAGTTATACAGGGTCGCTGTGTACTTAGCTTTGACATAATGAGACTGTAAACATTACAGCTGCCTGTTTTGGTAGGTTCATATTGCAAAAGGTGCAAGTAAGAAGATGAACCAGTATGTCTAGTTTCATTTACAGCTCTTTGAGGGTTTAGTAACACTGCAACACTGTAGATCAAGGAACCAGAAGCCAGAATTTTTCAACTCAGGCCAGTTATCATGGTCTCCAGTCTCCAGGTGGGTTTCAGCAGGAATACGTGTTGGGATTTATGTGACTGGCGAGATCAGTACACTGTTGGATGTTTGTCTCTATTGTGCGATGGATTAGCCAGATTTTTTTTGTAGCTTTGCTTTGGCCTGAGTTGCCACATATTCTCCGTCAGTATGCCAATACAGCATTCCTTTTCTAAAATGAATGAAGATGCTGCAATTTGTGACACAGTAGCCAAACTCCAAGTGGATACTGGCTGAGAACTTGAGGAAATTGTTTCTTTTTTTTTTTTTACTACAGTAGTTAGCATTATCGCCTTACAGCGAGACAGTTCAACACCATAGTTAGCTGAGGCCAACAGGAATGTGGATTTTGTGTTCTCCTTGTGCCTTTGTAGGTCTCCTTCAGGTAATCTGGCTACTCTCAGTCCAGACATTTACATGTAAGGTTAAATGGGCTAAACTGCCTGTGGATGTAAGACACATGAAGTGCTTAGAATAAAGCACTGTATGCGTATATGGGTAAATGTAAGTTGTAGTGTAGAGAACTTTGAGCTGTCAGTAAGACAAGAAAAAAGATATAGTAATTCCAGTCTGTTTGTGGGAATGTGGGGAATTTATTGTTCGAAGTTGCTGGCTCTGATGTATGATACTGTTCATATATGGTCAGAACTTGTCTTCTGAAGTACTCCCAGTGACTGAGATAGTGACCAACCAGGGTTTGTGAACTGAAACCTGGGTAATATTGTAGTGCTGCAACTTGAAAACTTAAGAGAATTAGGTAGGTGGGTTTTGTGCATTCTTAAGGGCATTTCATGGTGCATGGAAACCACATATTGGACAAATCCCATGATAGAAAAAATTATGTGAGGTTTTCAAAATGAAGAAACTCCTCTTTTTGGATTTTTGGAGATTTTCTATGTGAGCATGCTTATACTAAGAACACGACCGAAGATGGAGAACTATACAGTACCTATAAAGCACAAAACTCGAATTTAAGTTATATGGATCCATATGGCTACGCAGATGAAGAAACGATATGTTAGTTTTTAGCGTTAAAAAAAGTCTAGGTATATTTTGAGACCTACCCTAATTTAACAAAACCACAAATCTGGAATAATTCAAAAGGTCTTTGGCCATTTGTTG
Source organism: Perissodus microlepis (assembly GCF_051167445.1). Taxonomy (NCBI): domain Eukaryota; kingdom Metazoa; phylum Chordata; class Actinopteri; order Cichliformes; family Cichlidae; genus Perissodus; species Perissodus microlepis. The sequence goes on along the minus strand of NC_140465.1, from coordinate 27,155,305 downwards.
TGTGATTGTGTGAAAGTGTCTTATAAGGTGATGGAACAAAGCAATATGCTGCTGGAGGTTACGGCAAAGAAAAAAAATATGCTAGCTTTCTTCATCTAGTTATACAACAAAAGAACTTGTGACATGGCTGACCGTTTTTAGTTTGAGTTATATTTCAGTCTTCTAGCTGAGTGAAGATGAAGGCGCCTCAAAAAAGCATGTTTGCAAACATTAAGCATTAGAGAAGGAAACTAGAATACCTTTACATAACTCATAAACAAATAGCGTCATTATTGAATAGCCTTGAGCAAAATACAGGCTCCGTTCCTACTGCTGAGTCCCTAAACCAACTGACCTGGTCTCGAGCCAGTTGAAAGAAAGAAGAAGAGCTTTGCACATTGTGGATTAAAAAGTTAACATAATAACCTTTTGGTAAATAGCTAATTGTAGCAGCACCAATAGGTATAAGGTCTGTCACTGAAAAATGAAAAGCAGCTGGTATTCAAACTGAAGTTATGGTTCCATAGCTGTATTGTGTTGTCACACTCCACATTTGTCTCACTCTCTCTCTCCCTGTGGATTGTTTGTGGGTTTTTCTCTTCCTTCAAGTGTTTTCTGAAGGAGAAATCAGACCAGATTTTGGTTTTATTCCATCCAAATATTTCTTAAGGGGGTTAGTGTGGTTAGAACAGGGTTAGTGTGGTCGACCCAGTGTTGTGTTTTGGTAAGACTCCACAGAAATGGGCTGTGTATGTGTGTTGGAGCTGTGAGCTTAATGGATTATCTGTTAGAAGAGGAGGACAGTGAAATGAAGTGCTAACAGATGCTGCCATTACCAAGTAGCAGAAAGTGGATTATCAACTAAACCATGAAGCGGATTAATTATTGCTTGTGTAATGTGGTAGAATTAATTGATTTTGGATGTGCCCAGCTATTAAGCAAGCCTTCTTTCTCCCTCTTTTAAAGCATTGCTCAAATTGCTTTTTCATTTTATCCAACCTGCTCTCAATAAGGTTTTCTGGTTTTGTCTGGTTTCACTGCAGTCTTGAAACTATGCCTCTTATTCATTAAGAATAAGAATATTATCCTTGTGCCTTTGATTTACCTCAATATGCATGCCTGGTCATTATTGGAATTATTTATCTTTGGTGTGTCAAAATAACCACCTTTTGTCATTATTTAACACTGTGACAAATGTAAAAAATGGTCTTCTGAGTTATTGCTGTCAAAAGAAACTTTTTAATATCTTGATTTATAAAAATGACAAAACTTTAACAAATTAAAAAAGGCTAGAAAAATAAAAGAAAACACCAAAAGTAGTAGATATAATCCCATAAATCCATCCCAAAGAAATAATAATACAAATAATAAAGTTCTCACCCTAGCCCTCCTTGATTTTAAATAGTCACTGAAGTATCCATTCAGTTGACTGCCAGCTAGAGATCCTGGTATCAGCTGTGAGTCGTGGTCGAAAGTCCTGGCTGAGGCTGCCACCAGCCATGGCACCAGCATACAGGTGAAAAAGAGCGTCTTCATGCTGTCCAAAACAGTGTGATGCAGACACACCAGCTCGCCTTAAAGTCTGAGTTTGGGTCAGCAGCTGCTTTTTGCCACAAGCCCCTGGTTGAATGTGTCAAATGACTCTATTTAAAGGCTGAACCAGTAGCTTCCAGCAGACTCTTAAAGCAGAGTTTATAGAGTGCAGCACTTAACCCTTTCCTGACCACCCACCATCCATCTGCTGAGAGACAGACTTGGACACAGACAGGATGTACAGTGAGAAGCGCACACACCAAAATGAGGCACATATGGAAAATGATGAGAAAGAATAAAGTGTCCATTTTTCTCCTAAATGTCCCTAAGTGTGTACAGGAAAAAAATATGCAGAGAAAGCAGAAAAACCGAAAGTTGACAACCAAAGTGTGAGTGTTTTTTGTCAGAAGGAATGTCTGTGGTCTCTGCCCAGCCACTCTGTAATGACTTATAATAACCAACCTATCTTTCATTAGGCTGGATCAGTGTTTTTCTTCTTCTCCTACCATGTTATTCTCTTAGCCGTTGGTCAGACAATTCATTTAACAGCCATCAAGTAAGCACTTCTTATAGGCTGGGATTTACCAATATTCATGTTTTCTTTCTGGACAGCTCTCTCGGTAACTAGGCTGGAATTGCTTTTAGTTAGTCATATCATCATTTTAAAATTATTAACAAAAAATGATCTGCTCTCTGCTGATATGAAGCCATAACAATCATCTATGCAGTTGTATAGGTAGAACTTACCTTTTTAATTAATGATGATTAGGGTCTGCAGAGGGACGTAACAGTCTTCTTTAAGATTCACATTCAATTTTTGGAAGAATGCTGCTTGATTCAAGCAGCCATTGCAAGTGATAGTCATGGCACTCAGTCTTGAATTAAAATCTGTGGCAGATGATGATGATGATGCTGATGATGGGAAACCGTCAATGGTGGAAAAAAAGATTTTTAAAGCCTTATCAAGTCAGCAAATTATAAGTGGCTTTTGGCAGATTTGACTGATAATTCTATACATGCAGTCCTTATGTCTCCATGACCACTGAAATTAAAGGTAATTTATGTCATTCTTTAAATTAACTACCAAAATGAGTGCCCAGAGACTTGTTTCTCAAAGGACTTTAAGCATCTGCTGAGTGTTTTTTGTATTTAATTTTTTTGTCCCTCTAGCATTATTGTATAATACCTAAAAGCAAATATTGGTTTACTTAAGGACTGTCTTGTCAGATCAAGTTAAGGATGTCCTGTGGGCACGTTACCCACTTTTAATCTTGTATAAGTTAGGGTGTAATGATTATCCAAATTCATGGTTCGGTTCATGCCCTAGTTGGGCCACAATTTTGGCTTTTGATGTTTCGGTCACTGTTTAAAACTTAAACTGTAACACTTATAGTGAAACCATATGACATTTGTGTGTGACATTTCCACATGTGACATTTCCAGTTGCCTGAAGCTACTGTAGAGGCTCATAGTCTGACATGTTAATGATACACTTTATGATGATTTTTTTTACCTTCATTTGTTATCCTGTTTGTGAAATTACGGGAGTAATATCTGAGATGCAATTCTTTACTTCGGATATGATGTAGCATAAACAGCTGTGCACAGACAATGTCTTCATCTCCCTTGAAGTCATTGTGCGTTTTTCATAGACTTGACTTATTGTAGAATCATTCAAGATGGTAAGCATACTAGCCTTTGATGTTATTTTATGAAGTTTTAAAGCAGTGCAAGTGTTTAAAAAAGTGTTCTGTTAGAACCACTGTCCTACAGTTGCTGACCAAAGGCGCTTTATCAGTTAAACTGAGGACTCGTGACTGGGTGAGCCTGGGCCCAGGACAGTCCCTCCAGCAGGAGCATTTGGTTTCTTTATTTCTTCCTTCCTGATGTTGGGGTGTCTTGAATGAAAATGTTGTTCAAATGTTCAAATGCTTCTCTTCTTTGAACGTTTTAGTTTGAGTCCTGCTTTCTGATGTGTAAGCTTTGTGTTGAGACTTCTCATTTATATAGTTTTTGGTTGCATTTAGGTCTTAAGTTCTTGGGTACATATGTTCAAAAGTGGTGTGGAAGGACACTCGATATTATTTGTATAAAAATTTATAATATTTTTATGGTGCCTAAATGGTATAGAGGCATTTAGAGGTATTTCATTCAACAACTTAAATCACAGGCTGACTGACCAGTAGATTAAACAGACTGTTATAGCAAGGAATCATTTGTATCAAAGGTAAAGTAAAACTTCTGTTTTTGCAAGCAGTTTCCTGTAAAGACAGTCCAATACAAACCTTATTATGCATCATGCAACTGTAAACAATAAAATGCTTGTAATTGATGATTAAATTTCTTGTATTTTTGCCTTAAAACCCAGTATGATTTGTATAAGTTAACTGCAGTCCATCGAAATGCATGTAATAGGTAAGCTTAGGTATGACATCAGATTTGATGTATTTGGATATTAGCTGTTGGATGGTTAATAGAGTAACATCATAGCAGCAGTCACATTTTACTTGGTCTCAAGACCATTACAACAGCTGACTTTGAACCTCTCTCACTGTTATCGATATGTTTCCCTTACATTGGTCATGTTGACGTAAGAACAGCCTAATGTCACACAGAGTTCAGTTTTAGCCCTCTTGAAGACCATATTCAGAGCAGTCTGTTGCCTGACATAACTGGGGGGAGGGTGTGAACCATGTTTAAGGCCAAAGCACTTTGCTGTAAGACAATAAATTGACACAGGTTTAGAGTTGCTGCCTCAAGTTAAGGAGTTCAAGTATGCAAATTAATTAATTATCTATTAAAATTTTTGCAAAGCAGTAAAATTTAAGGGAAAATGTGAATGTGTTCTTGTTTTCTGGTTGATGAGAGAAAAGTGGGCACAGCAAATGCTAACATAAAACAAGAATCTGTGCACTCAGCATTCTGGTCATATCTCAGCTGTTCATCATTTTAATCAATACATCTCTTTATTTTAGCATCGGTCAGACCGATATGTTTTAAAAGTGTAATAAAGTACTTAATTGGCAATAAGACATCAATAAATAACAGCTAATATGGTAAACATGAAAAATGTCACAAATAAATTAAAAGCAGAATTGCTGGGAAATGAACAAAAAGGGAAAAACCTATGGGAGTATTTTCCAAAGCAGAAAGGCCAAGAGATTCTTAGTAATAAAACCAGAGAGACTCTCAGGCTATTTAACAGCTGTTGAGGTCCAGCTGTTCTTGTCAGAGAAATCACAGAAATGTTGGACTTGTCCAGAGCAGTTCTTAAGAAATTTATTTTGTGTGTGTCTGTGTGTTTTTCATAAAAAAATATTGAAATTAAAATGATCTACAAAAGGCAGTACTTCTCTATAAACAAGTAAAGCTGAAGAGAAATGACTGAAGTGTAAGAGGAAAATGGTTAAATAGGAAACACGTGACCATCTCAGCCTTCAAGAGTAGAGGAAAAAGAAGGGGGCCCAGATATAAACATCCAAGGAACATGAGCCCAGACTGTTACAGGTGTGTTAGCAATTATGAACACCTTTAAACTTTTATGACTCTGGGAAGAGGGCCAGCAACTAGAGAATGTTTTTACTGTCACTAATTTTCTATACCACAGTTGGGCTGTCAGGGTGTTTCACTGGTATTTCACTCCACAACAAAGGAAGTCACTGGGGAAAGCCACCCACAATAACACACTAAACGCACATTATTCCCGCCGTGTTGGGAATGTTCCTGTCACGCTCAATCTGTTTGTGAACATGAATAAACCTTTTTAAAGCCATTGAATTCTTGTGTACCACTACAGAAACACGAACACAGAAAATAATTCCTGTGTTAATTGACCTGGTGGATGACTAAATGAAAGCGAAAGGGTTGTAAACTCAGCCTTGAGAGTTGGACAAGAGAGAAAGATTTTATTCTCTAAACTAACAGCACCATTTTTTTGAGACTGTACTGGACTTGGTCTAAGTGTCCCAAATCAAATTTAACAACAGTCACCCAGTCGTGTTCTGTGTACGCTAAAGACGCCCAGTGGGGTTTTCTTGTAAACAGCAAAAGATGTTTACATCCAACATTTCTCAGAACGTGGGGTGTATCTTCTGAGGTTTACCTAACATATTGAAAACATTTACTTCCTCATAAAACTCTGGGAAAGCTAATTTTTTAAATGGTTTGCATCGTTCACGTATGCAGCTAAATTCCCTATACTTTTGCTTACTCTTCTGAAAGCTCTCTCCATTTTTGTTCTGTCTCTATAAAACAGCTGAATTTGAATCAATTCAAATTCAAGCCAATATGTTCTGTGATCTGCTGCCATGGTTATTAGGATGGTAAATAGTTTGCCAGCTGAGAGCAAAATCTTCTAAATGCAACCACAAATATGCCTATATGATACCTTTTTAGATAGCCGTGCAACCTTTAATTATAACAGTAGTAGTATATTAAGGCTTTCTTGAATGCTGAAATGAATGGCACTGTTGCTAGGTGCATCTCTTTGTTAAATGGTAGTTGGAGCAGGATGAGTATTATGCTGCATACAATCCAGTACAGACCATACAAAAACATTTTTTTCTCTTTTAATAATTTATTAATTTGTATAATTCACATAATAATTCAATAGTCATCAAAAGTGTTTTGTTGGAAACATATTGACAAAAATGTTAACTTTTATCATTTTTCCAGCTATATATTGAGTCAACCCCCCCCCCCTTTTCAGGCTGCTGTCTTCTGCCAGCTGTGGTCAATGTGACGGTGAGCTGAGTTTTAGGGTGACAGGTGTAAGTGAGTGATAAGTAATGGCAGGCTGAGGCCAACCCAGTCAAAACAATACGCATGAGTAAATGTACTCTACACACAGACACCCATTTCACTGAAGAGTATCTTTCGACACGGTGGACCACCTGGCTAGGCATTATGTAGCCTTGGTCTGCATGGGTCTGGCTGACTATTGACATGATGTATTAACCCACCACTAAGATCCATGTGCTGTGGTAGTGACATAGCCACCTGCTAGCTCTGGGCTGCCGCCAGCAACTGGAAAACTGACAGTGAGGCTTTTTATTTTAGCTCTGAGACTTCTTACGTAACGAATGTTGCATGTTTTGCAAGTTAATGATTAACACAAATATACTACTTGAGTTTTCTAATTAGGCTTCTTGTGAAACTAAATAAAGATGAATCAAACTAACGTTCAGAAAATTCTCAGCCCACTCTACATCTCTGCAGAGCATTTTACCTTTATATACTATATAGTTGTGATTTTACACATCTACTGATGGTTCAGTTCAGATAGCTTTACTTTGCCTTATGAGATTAAACTTAAACTTGTGAAGAGAGCATTATCTGCTGCTAAAATGACCAACTGCTAGGTGTACTGGCTACAACCCAAAGACTAAAAAGGTATTTTCAGTTTAACTTGAAAGTGACAGATCGGTCAGTTGAGTGATGAGACAAAGGCTGCCATTTTAATTATTTTTCTTGTACTTTGACTATGAATTTGTCCCAAAAAGTAGGACTGTCATCATGGAGTCCTGAGTTATCTTAGAGAGAAGACTTATTGGAAACGACCTGAATTCTGATGCAATAAATCATGCGCTGCCATATTTAAATTTTAGTTCCCCCAAACTGGATAGATGGATGGAAGGACTGACCAATTGACTGACTCTTCAAGATATTGCTAATACTTGATATTTTTCTATGAAAGATGGTCAGTTTTGATTTTCTCACTCGTATATTTGATTGTGTAGTGCAGGGGTCAGCAACCCAGGGCACGCGTGCCATAGCTGGCACACGAAGGGTTAACTGATGGCACAAGCATAGCTGGAGTGGCCATCGGGCATACCGGTGATGGTGATTTTTCGTTTTCATGGGCCAATGTTTTTGTTGTTGTTGTTGTTTTTGTAATGTATAAACAATGAAAGGTGGTGGATTGTCCAGATGCTGGCCGTTGTGTAAAAAATTGGTGGTGGCTGTGGCGGAGCTTTCACAGAGGCCAGCAGGTGGATGAGGGAAAGGGGAGGCAGGAGGAGGAGAGACCCGAGGCAGCCACCGGTCCGAGTGTCAAGTGAACTTCAGGTAAGAAGTTATGACCTGCAGTCTATCTGGGTTAGATATAAACCAAGTTTAGGTGGAGTTTATTTTCGTTGTGCTGACTTTTTACAGTCAGTTAAAACAACTCATACTGCGTCCTAGCTATCATGACAGAGTTTCTATACAGCCAACGGCTGGGCGGGTGCTATGATGTTACTGATAGTGAACTTTATTTCATTCATAAGGTTAGTTAGTAGAGTTGCCAACCGTCCGGTAAAAAACGGAATCGCCCCGTATTCAGAAAAAATATTACGCATTTCGTATTGAGCTGAAAAGGAACACAGTTTGTCCCGTACTTCAGCTAGAATGGAAAAAGACACAAAGCTGGATTTATTCTGCGTCTTTACGCTGCACAGCTGCCTCTTCTTCTCTCATTCTCCCCCCTCCCTCTCTTGTTGCTACTTCAATCATGAAACTGATCAATGATCAGCTGATCGGCTTTTCTGACGCAACTCCCATCTCTCTTGTTTGTTTATCGCCCACTTTGCACCAGAAACAGGAACCCAGCGGAGGTCCCGTTAAACAACAGCAGCACGTTTAATCTTGATCAGCTGTTGTTAGAATTTATTTAATATTAATTTCTAGTATCAGCTGATGTTTGCTGGAGCCACAGCCATAAGCTGCTGGCCATGATATAGGTTTGGATATGTGGTGAGAGGGAAATGGAAATGTCCTTACTGAATTATCAGAGCTGAACAGGTGATGGGGAAACAGGTTTACCTTTTAGGTGACATGCACGAGTTGAAGGGAAGTCATATACTGTTTCTGAGAGACAAATAACACCAGGATCCTTTTTTATGTAGCTGACTTCTGGTAACTGTGCAGGGACGGGTCTAGCAAAGTTTTGCCAGGGGGGCAGGTAGGGCATTAACAGGGAAAGGGGGGGCACAAAGAAATACTTTTCTTTCTTATTCTCATTTAAAATGTTTTGCTTTTAATAAATAATTATGTTAATCTTACAACCAAATTTTATATCTGTTGTAAAATGTATAGAAATCATACATATACCAACAAGACAGTGTACATCACTGTCACAACAGTGTTGGTTTTCATTCAAAGGCTTTGGTCTCTAGTCAAAATGCCCCGGCTGATTTTTTTTGTCCCAGTCCAGCCCTGGGCACGACACGCAGTGAATTAATCTGAGAACGTTCATTACAAAATAAATGGCCGGGCCAGCGGTGCACATTGCAAATTAGCTCGCATAGACACATTAGTTGTGCCGCGTCTTAATGACAGTATCTTAGCTAACAACCCCAACTACCAGATTCAGCTTGTAATTGGCTAAAAATCACTTAGCCTACCAGTGAGAGGGACGTTGCTAGCTGGCAGTTTTTTCAAGCGATGTTGAAATTTCCACATTCCAACACTTCAAATGCTTCAGGAGCTGTCTGCTCAGCGCAGCATCAGCACAACGGAAATACACAGATACATCCGTAGACTCGTGATAGAATTCACTATGCGTTTTCAGGACTTTCAGGTGTATGGATCAATGTTTTCTTTTCTGATCAAACCAGAAAGCTTTAATGAGCAGCTGGATTTGTCTCGCATTAACTGGCTGGACACAGAGGACATCGAAATGCAGCTGATTGAACTGAAAAGCTCGACTCTGTGGGGGTCAGAGTTTGCAGAATTGCGAACGCAGCTGGAATCCACAGCTGTGCGTGTTCATGGAGCTTGCATTTTCACCAAATGGACATCAATACCTGACAAGTTTAACTGTCTTAAGAACATTGCAGAGGCCTTATTGACAGTATTTGGCTCTACATATCTGTGTGAGCAGATTTTCTCTCACACGAAGAGTGTCCTCAGGTAGCCGTCTGAATGCTGGACACCCGTAGACCTGTGTCTCTGAGTGGGAGACCAGAGAGCACATTAACATGTGTATCACTGTATTAACAAACATGCCATATTGGCCCAGATTATTTTTCTTATCATTGTTGTGAGGAGATCACAAATAGCATTTGTATTTTCTGTTGTACAGTTCATTTGCTGCTATGGAGTTTTTGTTTCACAATAGCTGATAACTATTCGCTGATAGCTGCCAACATCTGCAAACAAATATAATTCTATAAAGTTGTTCTATATAGTGTGTAACTGTTAATATAGAGCATTATTAAATGTATTGCTAATGCAGTCATATATGGCACATTGACTTTTTAAATTTTAGATGGCACTCATCATCAGAAATGTTGCCGACCCCTGGTGTAATGCAACACTCAAATATGTCCTTACAGTCAAAGACTGGCTTACACTGTGAAAAAGGTTGTTTCAGCCCACCCAAGTGTATAACCACATGTTAAACCATTTGTTAAAGCACTGTTTGTCATTCCTCTATTGTTTTGGGATGATGGAGATGTTGTTTTATGTAATCCTAGACTGATGCTGGCATCTGTTGAAAAATCCTTTTTAAGTTCCAATTGGCTCTGGGACTGTTTAAATGCCTCCTTGGTGTTATTAATTTATGGAGAAAAACTGAAACATCTAAAATATGTAAAACTTTTGCACAGTACTGTGTGCAGCCTGTGACTTCTGAAAGGAAGTTTCAGCTATCTACATGGATTCGTTTCAACTTACCAATTCAGTTTTTGATGACTCAGCCATTATCTATAGTTTTCGGACAGTCATATCCCATAAAAGTAAGTTGCATCTGTTCCAGAAGCGTTCTTTTCTTTGACTGTTTTACTAAGTGAAATGAAATTAGGTGTGTGTTACAGCGGTTTTATTCCATTTTTCCTATAATCTTTTGGAATTTAATCCATTCAGGAGAAAAAGTATACAGAAGAAGTATTCTGTCTTCATATTCACTGTTGAAGTGAATTATTTTCCTTCTGCCCAGCCGTGGTTCATATGGTGAAAATTAGCTTTGGAATTTAGTCCCGGAGGATGACCTGATGGTTAAAACAGAACAACTGCAGCATCCAAAAGGAGACCACCACTTTGGTTTTACAAACAACAGGTTAGTTTGTAATTTCTCCAATATTTATATTTTTTCTGGTATTCAGGCATTAAATAGGAAGGCTGAACTCTTTGTTTGCATATTTTACTAGGTTTTCTGCATATCAGATTCCAAATAAAATAAACAAGCAACTTGTTTTATCTTTTACAGCTTATTACTTTGACATATTATTTTTATGATCTGTGTCTTATTAATGTGTTAATAAGGATTGTAGAGATACTGTGCAAAACTGCATTCTGCACATTGCATGGCTCCCATTGTCAGGATCAGATGGGGAGCAGATGCTGTGGATGCACAGGGAACGTGGCTAGGATTTAAATTTTGCTGTTTCACATACAACTTTGTCATGCTACATATGTTGTTCTCTGTAAAATGTCTGATAAATTGCTAAAAGGTTGAAACTTGTGTAGGTGCAGGAACCCCAGGCCTGGATGGTTTCAATTACCTCTCAGTGAGTTTGATATGACAGTGATCCCATGCCAGAATGTTATCCTTGTTTGAGTTTGGAAGAAAATCCACATGCTGAGTTTAATGTGTACTCTTCACTGTTTAGTTTCATTATATTCTAAATCCAGCATATTCATTTGCCTTCTGGAAAATTAGACTTTTTATTTACCCATTTGTACTCCACCCATCTCATCTGGCTTGTTCTTGGCTATTTCGCCTCAGTCTCCATCCAAAGCCATTGAATTCAGCTGTGAATTATGCAGGATCTTTGGTTCATGTCATGGTGTAGACATATCAAGATCTGTTGTCTTTTGTGTAGCTTTTTACCGTTTACTTTAAAAAGCCTTTAGAGTTTGTCTAAGCTTGGAAATTCTCATCTCAGCACAAGATTTTTGCTGTCAGCTTGCCCCCAAACCAAACACCTAAGGGGTACCAAAGAAGAAGGGTTTCAAGTAGGAAGACTGTCTGGCAAGGTGGCCTTTGTTAATGTTTATATTTAAAGCAGATATAGAAAGAAGTGGTTGGTTTGTACTCCTATTAAGGTACTAACATACTGAAATTTGGATTAAAACAAATGTAGGACTCAGAAGTGAGTCAGCTGATACATATACATATATATATAATGTGGCGAGCTCAGACAAGGAGGAGACAAAGGTATCGTTTGGTCTTGCTTCCCGTGAGCTAGCCAGGGAGCACAGCCGTTTATTCACATTTGCAGAAGAACACTGCCGCTAGCTAACTGCTCAGCGCGGCAACAACAACAACAACACAGGGCGCCTTCTGACCCCGGAAGGACACACCGTCGCAGCGAGAGGGCGTCACCTGTCACTATGGCAACATAAACAAAACATAACTGTACAAACAGAACCCCGAACAGCCCTGACCCACTACATAGCCCCCACCTAAGGGGTCAGTCGTCCCCGACGACCCCATTACCCCACACAAAGTCCTGCAAATGTCCAGGTGCCTTCTTTTGGCGCACCGGCCGGTCACGACCGGCGGGGGAAAAGTCACTTGGGTCAGAACATGGGGTGCCACCATCATCCCCTGCTCCAACATCTGCTGGAGTGAGCGGTCGGTACGGTGAGAGCCTGTCCCGGTGCAACACCACCATGCGCCCCGGGCCCGGCATGCGGATATGGTACACCACGTCTGTTAGCCGCTCCACGACCTCTGCCGGCCCTTGCCAGTGACTGCAGAGTTTGGGGGACACTCCTCTCTTGCGAACCGGGCAGTACACCCAAACCTTGTCGCCAGGCATGAAAACCCCCCCTCGGCACTTGGTGTCGTAGGCTCTTTTCTGTCGTACTCCGGCGCTGGCCTGGGCCTGGCGGGTGTAGACATGAACCACCTGCAGCCGCTCCCTGAGCCTCCTGTAGTAGTCTATCTCTGGCCCACCATCAAACTCCCACTCTTTCCATTGGGGCCCCCACCAGGTACTGCTGAAGGGGGGCAGTGGAGCGTTGAGTTGGGCCCTTCTGTGCCGTGCAGGTGTCACAGCAGTGCACATGGAGTTCCACATCCCGTCGACAGCCAGGCCAGTAGAACCGTCCCCTGAGGCGGCGGAGAGTTTTGGCGTTCCCATAGTGTCCTGCCCCCACCGAGCCATGGACCAGCTCAAGCACCTGCGACCGCAGCGACCGAGGCACCAACAGCTGCAGGAGATCTCTGCCCTGACCGGGGGCCCGCCATCTCCGGTACAGGAGGCCGTCGTGGGTCTCCAGATTGTTGTGCTGGGAGTAGTAGGCCTTCACCTCGGGCTCCTGTCCCGACACCCCCGTCCAGGCGGGGCGTTGCGCCGCCTCCAGCCAGGCCCCCACCTGAACCAACGTCGCGTCGGCCTCCTGCTCCCGCTTCAGCTGCTGCGTTGTCAATGGGAGCCACCCCCCTCCGCCGGCTGTGGCCTGAGCAGTAGCCACCCCCAGCACCTCCTGGGCACGCTCTTCCTGTCGCAGGCAGTAGCGGCACTCGACGGCTACGCAGGGCCGTCTGGAGAGGGCATCAGCGTTGCCATGCTGTCGACCTGGCCGATGCTGGATCTCGAAGTCATAGCCCTGAAGGACCTCCAGCCAGCGGGCCACCTGCCCTTCTGGGTGTTTGAAGTTCAGGAGCCAAGTCAGAGATGCATGGTCAGTGCGCAGGAGGAACCGGCAGCCGTGCAGATATGGCTGGAAGTGCCGCACCGCTAGCACTACGGCCAGCAGCTCCCACCGGGTCACGCAGTAGTTCCTCTCGGCTCGCCCCAAGGCACGACTGAAGTACGCCACCACCCGTTCTCCAGCCTCGTCCTGCTGGGAAGGACCGCCCCGACCCCTACATTGCTAGCATCAGTGTCCACAATGAAAGGTTGCCGGGTGTCGGGGTAGGCCAGGACTGGGGCTCTGGTGAGGGCCTCCTTCAGCTGTTCAAAAGCCGCAGCACAGGCATCCCTCCAGCCAAACAGCTGTCCCTTGTCAGTCAGGCGGTGGAGGGGGCTGGCCATTGTCGCGAACCCTTTGATGAACCGACGGTAGTAGGAGGCTAGGCCCAGGAAGCTCCGCAGTTCTTGGACGTTCGAGGGAGTCGGCCAGTCCCGGACCGCAGCCACTTTTGCGGGGTCAGTGGCGACACCTCGAGCGCTGATCACATGGCCCAAGAACGTGGTCTCTCTCGCCAACAGGCGGCATTTCGCGGGGTTGAGCCGCAGCCCAGCTCGTCGGATGGCACTCAAGACCTCGCTCAGGTGAGACAGTGCACTGTCGAAGTCGCCACCGTGCACCAACAGGTCATCCAGGTACACAACGCAGCGGCTACGAGGGATATCCACGAGCACCCTCTCCATCAGCCTCTCAAACGTCGCTGGCGCATTGCAGGGCCCAAATGGCATGACCCTGAACTGCCACAGCCCCTGTCCAATGGTGAATGCAGTCTTAGGCCTTGCGTCGGGGGCTAGCTCCACCTTCCAGTAACCGCTGCGTAGGTCGAGGGAGCTGAACCAACTGGAGCCAGTAACGTAATCTAAGGCCTCGTCGATCCGCGGCAGCGGGTACGAGTCCTTCTTGGTGACTGCATTGAGACGGCGAAAGTCCACGCAGAACCTCGGGCTGCCATCCTTCTTCCCCACCAGAACCACGGGTGCCGCCCATGGGCTATTGGACGGCTCGATCACCCCAGCCGCAGCCATCTCACGGATCTTCTCTTCCGCTACCTGCCGTTTCGAGAGGGGCAGCTGGTGTGGGCGCAGACTGATGGGCTGAGCAGAGCCGGTGTCGATGGTGTGCTGGACCAGACTCGTCTGCCTGCAGTCTTTGTCACTGGCGGCAAAGATGTCCACATTCTCGTCCAGGAGGCACCTCAACCGCTGGCGCTGGTCGACGTTGAGGCCTACGCTGCTGCACTGCCAAAGGTCATCAACAGCCTCGATGGTCTCGGTCGAAGGAGGTTTGTCAGGCTGAGAGGCTGAGGCTGAGGCGAGTGGAGATGACCCGGAGCCACCGGCATCCGAAATCTGCTGAGCGGCAGCTGCCCGACGCCTGTCTCGTCTGGTCCCCGCTCCCTGCTTTTGGCCGCGCTGGAGAGCAAAAGTCTCTGCGCCAAGAGTGATAGCCAGCTTTGCGGTGTCGACGCAGGCCCCCCAGCGGCTCAGCAGATCCAGGCCAATGATGCACTGGTCTTGAATGTCGGCGAGCCAGAAGTCGTGCACCAGCTCTAGATCCTTCACTCGGATCCGCAACGGTTTCTTCCCCCGCATAACAGTTTTCTCCCCCGTCACTGTCATCAGCTGGGTGTCTGTGGGCAACCAACCCTTCACCAGTGGCCCGGATGTTTCAGGGAGCACGCCAGGTCGTATCAGGGAAATGGTAGACCCCGTGTCCACCAGGGCCTGGCATGGCTGGTCCTCAACACAGCAGCTCAGGTGAAGTCCCTTGAGGTGCCCAACTCGGCCCACCACTGTGCATCGTCCTTGGAGGGGGGCAGGAAGCTGGAGCGGTGGTCCCCTCGCTACACCGCTCCCTCCTCGTTT